>NC_092815.1:236261712-236565540 GCF_023375885.2 Dermacentor andersoni
ACGCCTCCGGTCACCCTCGCCACGTCGTCGATCGCTTTCCCCTATGCGTCGACGACCCGTCTCTAATGAAGAGGGAAACTAGACGACGCAGTTCCTGAGGCAAGAACTGCGCAAGTGTCGACATGCCGAAGTCCTCCTCCTTTACCTGCCAATGTCATTGATGTGTTTATCGAAGATGTCGCTACAGTCGCCTTAGTCCATACCGTTGCCGCTATTTCAGTTATGGATGCCAGGTTTTGCCGTTCGCTTTGTAAAGTGACGACGTCTCTGTCTGGATTGTTGCTCCGAACGGCGAGTGCTCAACCCATTCGCCCTACCGCTGCTTGTACTGCCCGTGTGATCATACAGGTCGTTTTGTACACGATTGTATTCATAGTTCTTTCATTGTGCTCCCACGCCGTTATACTAGGATGGGATTTTCTGTCACGCCACAATGCCATCATCAATTGCGCCCATCCTATTGAACTTTTCCACCTTGGTGACCTGGCCTCGGTCGATGCTCATCCTGCCGCTAAAATTGTCGTGAAAGAAGACACCTGTATCCCCCCGTGCTCTCCAGCATTCATACCAGTCTTCTGCAGTACCATATCCGATGGGACGGTCTTCTTCATGCCCTCTCATCACTTTGTTACCCGAAAAGCGCTTCCTTTGCCCTTTGCAGCTCTTGACCTTGTTGCCGGTGTGAGCACGATGCCCATTTATCGCCATCTTTCATCGCCGCTATCACTGCTCCGCCGCGAATGCCTTGGTTACGTCGAGTCGGTCGATTCAACACGAATTGTCTCCGTCCTCGACGAAGTGTCTTCTACTGCCGCCCATGAACTGAGTGCCCTCTCCGTACCAGACTCAACATCGACTGGTGTGTTCAGCCCATTCATCGCCGAAGATCTGACGCCTTCGCAGCGATCTCAACTTCTCGCAATCCTTCAGCACTTCCGCCTTTCTTTCGACGTTGCGCAAACCTCTCTTGGCCGTGCATCGACAGTCAAGCATTACATCGACACTGGCACTCACTCACCCCTGCGACAAAGACCATATCACTTGTCCGCTACGGAATGTGGCGTCATTGCAGACCAGGTCGATGACATGCTCCGTCGAGGCGTCATTCAACCTTCCCAAAGCCCATGGGCCTCTCCCGTGGTCCTCGTCACAAAGAAAGACGGTTCCATCCGCTTCTATGTTGACTTTTGACGGTTGAACAAGATCACGCTGAAGGACGTCTACCCATTACCACGCATCGATGATGCTCTGGACTGTTTGCAGGGAGCTGAGTTCTTTTCTTCGCTGGATTTGCGGTCAGGCTACTGGCAGGTTCCGATGGCAGAGGCCGATCGCCCGAAAACTGCCTTTGTTACACCAGACGGCTTGTATGAATTCACCGTCATGCCTTTCGAACTTTGCAACGCACCTGCAATGTTCGAAAGAATGATGGATAAGGTTCTGCGTGGCCTCAAATGGAAAATATGTCTTTGCTATCTTGACGACATTGTGGTGTTTGCCCCTGATTTCGCAACAGACCTGCTCCGCCTCCAGCACATACTCACATGCTTGACCAACGCCGGGTTGCAACTTAACTTGAAGAAGTGTCGATTTGCTGTTCGTCAGCTAACAATTTTAGGCCATGTCGTGTCAAAGGAGGGCATTTGCCCGGATCCCGAGAAGCTACGTGCTGTTACTGCGTTCCCAAAACCTACTACTATGAAAGAGCTAAGCAGTTTTATCGCCCTCTGCTCTTACTTCCGGCGTTTCGTTCAAAACTTTGCGTCAATTATATCGCCTCTCACGCACCTCCTTGGTGGCGCTAGAGATCTCTCATCATGGTCACCAGAGTGTGACGATGCCTTCACAACCTTGCACCGTCTTCTCACGACGCCACCCATTCTTCGCCATTTTGACCCACAAGCGCCAACCGAAGTCCATACCGATGCCAACGGTGTAGGCCTTGGCGCTGTGTTGGCACAGCGTCAACCTGGCCACCCAGAATACGTCGTCGCATACGCGAGTCGCACATTAACCAAGGCGGAGACCAATTACAGCATTACAGAAAAGGAGTGTTTGGCCATTGTGTTGGCGCTTGGCAAGTTTCGCCCATATTTATACGGCCAATCTTTTGACGTAGTGACCGACCACCACGCACTATGTTGGCTGTCGACGCTCAAAGATCCATCGGGCCGCCTTGCCCGCTGGGCATTGCGAATCCAAGAATACGACATCCGCGTGGTGTACCGTTTCGGGCGAAAGCACTCCGACGCTGATGCGCTATCCTGATCACCGCTTCCCCCGAAGGCCAGTCACGACTCCCCCTGCGAGTGCACATTATCCTCTCTGGACGTTGACACTATCGCTGCTGCACAGCGTAATGTTCCCTGGACTGCATCTCTGCTCGACCTTCTCTCGGATACGTCGAAAGTTCCAGCGTCACCTACGCATCGGCGCCAAGTGCCTCATTTTGCGATTTGCGACCAGCTACTATACCGACGCAACTATGCCCCAGAGGGACGCACCTGGTTACTCGTCATTCCGAGAATCTTGCGATCAGAGCTCTGCTCCTCGTTCCACTTCGACCCTCAGTGTGGCCATGTGGGAGTCTTCAATACCTACGAAAGACTTCAACACCGCTATTATTGGCGGGGAATCTATAATTGCGTTCGAAAGTTCGTCCGCTCTTGTCATGAGTGCCAACACCGCAAAGCGCCATCGCACAACTCCGCCGGTGAACTCCAGCCTTTACAATGCCTATCCCGACCCTTTGATCGCATGGGCATAGATCTCTACGGGCCACTTCCGTTGACTCGTACTGGCAACCGGTGGATAATCGTTGCGGTAGACCACTTAACCCGTTATTCGGAGACTGCTGCTCTACCAAATGCTACAGCACAGGAGGTCGTCAATTTCCTACTTCGCCGTTTTCTCCTTCGTCGTGGAGGTCCACGTGAACTTTTAAGCGATAGAGGCCGCGCCCCTTCTTATCTGAAGTCATCGAACAACTGCTTGCTGAATGCGCTATTGTTCATCGTAAATGCACTGCTTATCACCCACAGACTAACGGTACCACGGAACGCTTTAATCGAACTCTTGGTGTCATGCTCCCCATGTATGTCTCCCCTGATCGCTCTAATTGGGACCTAGTTCTTCCGTTTGTCACCTACGCCTACAACACTGCGACTCAGGACACTACCGGATTCTCACCCTTTTACCTTCTTTACGGCCGTCATCCTTCGCACACAATCGACACCATTCTGCCCTACCGGCCGGACCCATCCGAATGCCTGCCAATCTCTGAAGCCACCAGACAAGCAGAGGAATGTTGCCAGCTTGCCCGTCAATTCACCTCGGACGACCAGAACCGCCAAAAAGCCGTTCACGATGGCCAGAACTCGACTCCCACTTTTCTCCCGGGCGCTCTCGTCTGGTTGTTAGTGCCACACCGCACGCCTGGGCTCGCTTTAAAACTCCTTCCAAAGTACAATGGGCCATACCGTGTTATCAAGAGAACATCACCCGTTAATTACCTGGTTGAGCCGTTAATGCCGCCGTCCGACATGCAACGTCGTAACCGCGAAGTCATTTATGTTCAGCGTCTCAAGCCGTATCACAATTCTACCGTCCTTCCAGAAAACTAAGTCGCCAGGATGGCTCCTTTATTTCCGCGGGGCCATTGTAAGGAAGATAACGCACATGCGCGCAGCCAGCAGCATCGGCAGCATCAAGCGCGCAGCAGAGGCTCGAGCTGGGGGACTGTGCTCGGTGCATCCTAGAACCAGCGGTCGCTACGAACCCCAATAAACCTCCTTTATAAGAGCCTGATAACTGGTGTTTGGAATGGAAGTATGACAGTAATAGTTGCTCATACAACTTTTGAGAATTGTAATATGAAACTTAAACGAAGCAAAGAACACGACTGGAAGTAATAATTTCATATTTCTAGTATAAGTACTGAGAATAAAAAGAAATATGAAATATACAAAATATTTGAATTGTTCCTAGTTCTCAAGTTTTGTAAGTCGGATCACACAAAACATTGTGAAGATTTGTTGGCGTCAGTACTCGCCATAGTGATGCCCATGCTATATTGGAAGGCAGTAGCTTTGCAAATGTGAAAATAGGTTAGTTCTTATTACATTGCACTTAATATTAGTCGAACACAATGATCAGAATAACACGTACTCATCAGCATCTACTGTTGTTTCAGATATTGTTAAAATAGCCTATATGTCAGATCAGAAAATTGACAACCTGAAAGAAGCTTGTGTCTCTTTGCAGCAGCTGTCATTTAAAAAGTTGTGCTGTTGTGTGTACAAATAGGCAAATTTTGCCTCTTTTTATTGAAGTGCTAGGAGCACTGGAGGAGCACTAGCTTCAACAATACCTCCAGTCGCAGTTTTATTTTTCCAGCCTCCCCAGTGTGCCAAAAAGTGTCAAACCTGACAAATAGTTTAAAGTCCAGTTGTCGTATCAAACAGTGCATGCTGTTGCTAGTAGAATTCACATGGAAATGTTTAACAATGCGTAGAAATACTGTCTATCAAATTGATTGATTTCTGTAGCTGTGGTAACATAAAAGTTCAACTTGGCCATAGATTGACAGCCTCCCATTATTCGCGTTTAGAGTGTGCATTCTTCCAGGGAAATGATTAAAGATGCAGACAGGTTGTTTTGTCCTTTCTGTTCCTGCCTGTCTTTAATCATTGCAGTAGAAGAATGCTTACCCATGTTGACTCATTGCTTGGAACATAGCTGTCACTGCATTGTTGAATTGATCATTCTATGTGGCTTGTCCCTTTTCCTGCATGCAGTGTGCCCGACATTTAGCCTTGGGTACTGGGAGCATAACCATCATCTTTTTAAGTAATGTGATAATGGTAAAACTATAAAGAGGACCTGCCGTGGTAGCTTAGTGGCTTAGGCACAGCACTGCTAAGCCTGAGGGCGCGGGATCAAATCCAACCTCGGCAGCCATAATTCAATGGGGGCGAATAGAAAAAAAAAATGTCCGTGTAATGTGCATTGGGTGCATGTTAAACAACCCCAGGTCAAAATTTGGAGTTCCCCACTACGGCATGCCTCAAAATCATGTGGTTTTGGCACTTAGAACTCCAGAATGTTAAATTTTAACTTGATAAACAAGATGAAAACTAAAGCATACACAAGTCATGGGTGTCATTGCTTTAAAGCAGCATGGGCACATGTTTTTGAAGGTGTAGAAACTCTGCGACACGCTTCTCACATGTGAAAGATGGCACTAGTGCGAAGGTTGGGAAAACAATTGTACGGTATTTTAATGCTGAATTTGATCTCAAGATTTCTGACTTAGTGGGATCAAGATCATCGCGATGTCTTGAGACAGAGGAAAACTAGTGACATTGCAAAGAAGTCAGGTTATGTTTGCTGATGTTGCTCACAAAGCAAATTGATGTGCTGCATGTCTTTTTTGTGACTGAACTGTTGTGGCAGCCACAGTGATTGCCTGAATGGAATGAGACAGCATATCATGATGTCGTGACATCATGGCACATCCACTTTCTCTGGGCACAGAAGCTGAAACTGGTTCATAGGTATAAGTGTTATGGCAAATTATACTCAAGGTGGTGTTGCCACCCATATTTTGTTTTTGTATATGTTCTGAATTATTATGCCTCCTCTTGTGGTAGATTTTTTTTTTTTTTATTGTAGAAAGCTAATCCACTAATATAGCTGAACTTTTTCTCTAGTGCACTTTTAAAGGGACACTGAAGGCAAATAGTAAGTCAAGCTACAGTGATAGATCAATGCTCAAGGATGCCTAAGGCATCAATAATGTTGTGAACAATGTTTTAGTAATCGAAAAATTGAGGTAAATGCAGGACACGATTTGCAGCTCACCAGGGACATTCAAGTACTATCCCTATGATGAAGGCACTCCTCATTTTATTTTTGTCACTAGTACTCAGCTTCTTATAAAAATTTAATTGCATTCCGTTAGAAAATGCTACTTGTCCAGTTCTATTCGATGTTCAGGAAAAATAACACATTGACGTTACCCTCGATGACGACGCAGGTGGTCGAAATGTTTAGTTTTCGCTTGGCTCTGCACTGCCCGCGCCTTTGCATTTCAGTAGTTTTATTATCGCTCAGTGCTGCGCCGGTTTTGCTGGCTCGCGAAACACCCACAAAATGCAAGTAGCTGAGAATTCCACGTCTGTGTTACGTCGCGGGATGCCCAAATGGACTGCGCCACTTGACCAAAAGTAGATGCAGTGGCGAATCCACCGCTCTTTCTTGGCTCGGTTTATCCATGACCGCATGTTTGCGTTTTGCACAAAAAACATTAGTGCCGTCTGTCAGGTGCCATTTTACTCACAGGTGGAGATTTGCATTGCACTAAAGGTACCTGCACCCTTCAGACACAATTTTCTCTTAAACAAAGTCCTTTTTTTTTTTGCGTGAAACAAGCTCTGCAAGGTTTCTGGAATAGTATTCTAACAGTCCATGTTGACGTAATATTTGCCTTTAGTGTCCCTTTAAGAGACCTGTAAGGCAAGTGTGCCTTTGTGTAGGAGTTTTGGAGCATAATATTTACGAGGTGCTACGTTGTGCTTCCTGTGTAGGTTTCAGAACTCGACTGTGTGAAGCCATGCAGAAGGTTGGCGGCAGTGTGTCATCGGGACGGCCCATCAAGTGTGTGGTGGTGGGTGATGGCACTGTGGGCAAGACGTGCATGCTCATCTCGTACACGACAGACTCATTTCCGGGTGAGTATGTGCCCACTGTGTTCGACAACTATTCGGCGGCCATGATGTGCGATGGTGTGCCTGTCAGCCTGGGCCTCTGGGACACTGCTGGTCAGGAGGACTACGACCGCCTCAGGCCCCTCTCGTACCCACAGGTGGGCCAGCTGTGCTATCGTTTGAAATGCTGACACACAAATTCCCACATGGCACCATTTCATCGAGTGACACTCATGTCGCGAAAGTGTCCAACGAACATGATTATCCAATCTTAGACCGAAGACCCTGATTTGTAGATATTTCTTTCAATGAGTGGTAATTGCTATCACAACAGCAGCAATTGATGGGCAAGTTTGTGGAACCCTTTGGAGCCACATGGAATTATTGAACCCTTTATGGCACTCTAGTTCATTTGACATTGGTTAATGTTTTCATTGATTCACTGATCATCAAGGATTCTCTGATGTGATTGCTGCACCAATTGTACGAAACTGCACCAAGAGGTTAAGCAGACTGCATCTGGCTACACATAGACAAATTTGAAGATATTGCGCTGCGTAGGTCATTTTTGCCACTTTTCAGAAAAAGAAAGGTAAAGGTGGACATGCTCGAATTATCATTCATTCTCTCTAAGTGCATTACCGTTTTGTTTTCATGAGTAGATGTGTGTTTTTTTTTTAGAGAGAAAGATGGGGGGATCTTTATTTGTTAACAAATACACGCATTAGGGTACATATTCACAAGTAGGTCCCATAGCACATGGCTGAAAGGAGACCTCCTGTCAGAAATTAAGTGGAGATAAATATACAGAATGGCAAAAATAGCATCAAGCAATTAGTTGTAGCAATGGAAACACATCAAATATGCATGAGTAATATGCACCGTAAAAATATAAACAGGGAATAATGCAAGGGCACAGAAAAATTAAAAAGAAAGTGACATCAATATAGCAACGCAGATTATTTGCACATTTTAGAGTGAAGAATAAATGAAACAACCTCATTCTTAAGTGCTCCTAAAGATAACAATTGCTTTGTACTTAATCGTATGGTATTCCAAAACTAAATAGCTGCAAAAGTAACAGTATGTTCGCCATTGTTAGTGGGTACACATTGTAGTAAAAAATTGTTGTTCCAGGCAAACCTAGTCGGGTTAGATTTGATAAATAAATTTTGGATTCTTGCAATGCATCAGCTACTATGGTACCTTTTAGAGACTTGAAAATAAGGATTCCCAATTTATATTTGAACAAATTGCATGCTAATGATACGCAGTGTTGTTGAGATAACGAAGATTTGCTGGTAAATGGTGGGCTGAATTTTAGGATATGAACGGCTTAGCTTTGATGGCTTTAGAATGGAAGTATTGGAGATGGATAGGTATTTGCCCATGACGGATACAGTGACTGTGGATGAAGGTGTAGTGCACATCTTAAATAAAGTAGGTGGTGGTGGTAAACTTTATTGGAAGGGGATAGGGGGAGGTGGCTGAAGGATCAGGCTCAAGTAAGGCCCTGGGCCTGCCTGGCCTTCTCCACCCAGTCCACCAGTTCAAGCTGTCGGTCGACGTCTCCGGAACTGAGCCAGGCAGTCCAGTCAGTCTCGCTGCTGACGGGGGGATGAGAAAACGGGAGCGAGGTGCATTCCCACATTATGTGTGTGAGTGTGTCTGTTTGTGAACAGAGCCTACATAGGTCGCTTTCCTTGCCCCCTGTAATTTTGTTAATGTACTTTGGGTGTGGGTATGTGTTTGTCTGGAGTCATCTAAACGCGACCGCTTGCATTTTATCGAGTTGCTTGGCCGGTGGTGGGCGCGCGCAATGCCTCAAACGATGCCTCTGGGCTATTTCGTGATAAGTTTTGCAGGGTTCCTCGTGTCTCTCCTCCTCATTCACGCTGTCCGGGGGTGAGGCTCAGCGCGCGAGATCTCGAGCCAAATTGAAGAATGGTCGTGCTTTTATCATGTTCATTTACTGTGAGCTGTCCTTTGTTTTATATATGAAATGTGATGGGAATACTTGAGATGGACGTCAAGAACAATTCCCACAAATGTGCATTGAGGTGTAGTAAGCAGGCGGTGGCAGTTGATACTAAACTAATTACAGGAGTAGATGAAAGAGGGTTCTCATTAAGTGGAAGACAATTAACTGTTTTATTAATGCTAATTATTAAACCCTTAGCTATGCTCCAGTTGTGGATATTGCTGAGGTCAGTGGTCAGCTTGCTGTTTAACATATTGATGGACCTGTCATTTGTGACAATAGTTGTATCATCTGCATACAAGAAAGGTTGACTGGATGTTAATTTTGCAGTGAGGTCATTAATATTAATAAGGAATGAAAGGGGGCCGAGTATAGAACTTTGAGGGACACCTTTGTCAGTGGATTTAAAAGTGGAAAGAATGTTAGAAATACAAACGGCTTGCTGTCTGCTAAATAAATAGCTTCTCATTAGTTCGTGTGCACTATCTACCATGCCAATTGAGTTAAGTGTAGCTAAGAGTATATAAAGTACCATAGAATCAAAGGCCTTGGAGAGGTCAATGAACAGGGCACTGGTAAAACATCCAGAGTCTAGGGCATGCTTAATATAGTCGGTATAAGAGAGTAGTGCACAATCTGTCGAAAAACCTGCGTGAAAACCAAATTGTTGAGTAGATAAAATACCAAACTTAGTTAAATATTTAGTCGCTTCTCAATAGATTTCTCTTATTTTTCTATACGATAAAAGAATGGCAATAAGTCACTAGTCGGAAATTGGAGCTCGGCCTCCTCCTTACAGAATTTGTCGAGGGATCAAATACATGAATAATAACTGCATCGCCATTGCCAAAGATGTTGCAAACGAATTCTTGGACGCTACACAATGTCAAGACAAGTATGCATTTTTTCATAAAGGAATATATTTGCATGTCCCAAAAATTGTGCCAGAAATAAGTGATGTCAATTCTTCCATGTTTTTTGTCTATTTAATATGCAAAGAAAATATCACACAAACTTTAGAACTATATCAGTTCGAAACGAGCAAAGCAGTGCATGCTGCTGATATGATAAATGTAAGGGCCGTGAAATGAGCAGGTTGAGGACAAATGTTTTAATGAAACTTTGTCATTCAAGAACCTTGTTTACATTTTTGTACATATGCAATGGCCAGGGAAAAATCTCAATGACGCTGTCCTTCGTTCCAATGTATTGCGCAAGAGCAGCTGTCCCCGATCGTGTATTGTAATTGCACCAAAATTATAGTCACAGCAGAGATCACATACAGAAAGCAGGAGTTCTGCAAAATATACATTAGAAATGCGAAGATACAATGGAATACACAAATGCAACGATAAAGCTTGATAAAGGGCGAAATGAAAAGTGTCATTGGAAACAAAGTTCACTGCATGTATCCACAAAACCTCGCAACAAGATATTTCAATATACGTAGCTGCTGAGCACGAGGTCGCGGGATCGAATCCCAGCCACGGCGGCCGCATTTCGATGGGGGCGAAATGCGAAAACACCCGTGTGCTTAGATTTAGGTGCACGTTAAAGAACCCCAGGTGGTCGAAATTGCCGGAGTCCTCCACTACGGCATGCCTCATAATCAGAAAGTAGTTTTGGCACATGAATCCCCATAATTTAAATTTAAATATACGTATAAGTAACCAATAAATCTACGTATCAAAGCAAAAGTCACTGTATACAGGGTGTTTAAGCTAACTTTAGCAAGAGTTTAAAAATATGCTGATGGACTCTGAGATGGCATGACCAAATGCATGTTGTTCACTTTTGTATGTACTGTGTCATACTATTTTTTGTATTTTGCTTAATTCGATTTTTAGTCATGACTAATTAACCAACTTTTGAAGTAACGAAGCTAGGGAAAGAAGTCCGATTAGAAAGTTGCAGTGGTTTGCAAAACGTATGAATAAACAGTTTCTATTTTTGTATCTATTAAGTATTGGTGTATTTCATCTTACTGATGATGCCCGTGAAATACAAAACACCATCGTGAGATGCCCGCTTGCGCATCGTGATTGCACTGCTCCCAAACGTTCCCCGCACTGTCAGCCATAGGTGTGCTGCCACTCAAAAAGCGCCAGGCCAGCAATGCAAGTGCTGGCTGTGCCATTTACGCCAGCGATGTGCTCCGCTCGCGAAAGTTCGTTATACCGATAAGTAAGCACAGCGGTTATCGCTTGTGCTGCCTGAAGCAACAGGTCCGTCATTTCACGATCGCTGTAAGCAAATTGAACATCCCTGAATAAAAAACTCAGTTTTCAGAAGGCTGAAAATGGTAAAATGAGAGTATCCTAAATGGCCAGGCGCGGTCTTTCACTGAATTTGCGTTTATTTTTCATGCGCTTTCACAGCAAGTGCTCGAAGAGGTCACCTTCTGCAGCAATGCAACGCTGGATCTTCTGAGAAGGCTTGCTGTCGCTGCCTTGAGCAGCGTTGGCGGAATGCTGTGGGGACTTCAGTTATCTTCTTCTGTAAGGCTTCTGGAGCCGTCATTCCCATCGTGTATACGTGATTCTTAATATAGCCCCACAAGAAAAAGTCAAGAGGGTAGAGGTCGGCGACAGGACAGGCCCGTTTCTCCCTATCCATTGCTCTGGGAAGGTAACATCAAGCCACGCTTATGCTTGACTGCAGCTGTGGGCTGGGGCCCTGTCATGCTGATATCACATTGCGTCAAGCCAGTCTAACGACATGCTGCAGCAGGTCTCCAACCGGCCCTTTGAGGAACTCACTTAAATGCCTCTTGCCGGTCAGACCGTTGTTAAAGAATACTGGGCCAGTGACTGTTGCTGTCATATATTCCGCACCAAACTTTATAAGACCACTGATATTGGTGGTGGGATCTTCCTGACCAGTGGGGAATTTTCTCCCACCAATATTGTGCATTGTGGATATTGCAGTTGCGGGAAAAGTTCACCTCGTCAGTCCAGAGAACCTTGATGAGAAAGTCAGAATCCGGCTTCTCCTGAATCAAAATCCAATTCGCAAAGTCGAGTCTATATTGGAGATCCCTTGACTCCAGGCATTGACGCAACTGCAGATGATAGCGGTGCAGTCCAGCTGTTTTCAGTATCCTCCAGACAGTGGAGTTGGACACATCGAGCTGTGTGCTCACGCTGCACGTGCTAGCGTGTAGATTAGCCGCCATGAAAGACAAAACATTGGAGCAAACCTCATAGTTTATGACTGAAGCTCTCTGCTTCTTTCTTGTGAAGCTGTCGGTTTGCTTCAGCGACTTGTAGGTGTTGAATATAGTCATCGGACTCTGTCGTGTACCCGGGTGCCAGCTTCGAAGTATTCTTGCAGCCTTCCGTCTTTGTCCGCCTGCAGCTCCTAGGGCAAGGATCTTGTCTGCTTTTTCCTCGTTGGAAAAAGGCATAACGAAATTGCTCGTATCTTAGCAGCCCATGCATGATAGTCTGTTTATCGCTGTCTGGAACTGCCAGCACCGTCATGTCCGTCAGTCGCTTTAAGCAGCGCAAGCGAAAACGGTTGCTAGCTTAAATAGAACAGTCAACACTTGCATCACTGCCCTGTCGCTTTTTGAGCAGCAGCGCACCTATGGCTGTTAGTGCGCAGACCGCTTGGGAGCAGTGCAATCACGACGTGCAAGCACATTGTTTTCTTTCTTTTTTTTTTTGTTGGCATCCACAGTAAGCTGAAAAACACTAATACTTAACAGATAGAAAGACAGAAGCTGTTTAGTCGGACGTTTTGCAAACCACTGTACAACTTTCTAATTGGAATTTTTTTCCTAGTTACGTTGCTTTAGAAATTGGTCAATTAACCTTGACTAATTATCTAATTAAACAAAATGCAAAAAATAGCGTGACACACAGCATACAAAAATGAGCAACATGCATTTGGTCGTGTCATCTTAAAGTGCAACGGTATATTTTTAAACTCTGGCTATAGTTAGCTAAAACACCTTGTATAATGTGTCAAACAAGGCAGATAAACATGTTGCGCGATCACAGATTCACAGATCACAGAATCCTAATGCCCGCCCCTTCTCTTTCCTCTTCCCCCGATGCATCGTGCGCGACGGAAGGCAGCCCGCTTCGTACCCGCTTTTCTCTGTTGCCCACACAAGACTGCCCCACCATCATCGGCTCCCCCCCCCCCCCCCCTTACGCCTTCACTCGCACATACCACATACGGCGCGCAGTGACGCCATTGGACTTCATATGGAACATGAGGGCGACGATGACGACAGGAATGCACTTTAAGTGTTCATATAATTGCTATCGCAATAATAGAGTAAGAGGATCCAGCAACTGGAGTCCAGCGGCCCATTACTTTCCGCAAAAGAAGAAGTAACAAAATTGAACATTCACCACCCAAGAATTCGCTGTGCCACAACAATGTCTTCTTCTTTTTTTTTCTTTTGCGGGGCGGGGGCACCGGAATGAAAGAAACGCAAAGGAAAGCATGTTGGCCACTATCAAATGTCTACTTTGAGCACCTAATGTGGCAACCGAAGGAATATAAAAAAAAAAACGTAAGATGCTTGGTCCACAGAGAACCATATGCGTGCTGCTCATTATCCTACACTGGCGTGGCAAAAGACTTTCCGGAGAGGTTACGATAAGATAGGAATGAAGGTGGTGCCCTCAAGCGAACGCGTTGCAATCCGTCGAGTCCCCAGAGTGGTGGCGGCGAGTGACCATTGATTCTTTTTCTCGTCTGCTAGCCAGAAAGCGTCCAAAATTCTGCGAGGCCAAAGTGCACTCGGCTAGAGAAAAACTAACGTGCACCGAAGTGCGCCTTACGGTTGTCAGAGCAAGACATGAAAAACGTATGACCTCTGGCTGGCTCTGACAGCAGCCCGTGGGTTGTGAGAGCAAGAAATTTGACGAGGCTGAATGTGTCGTCGCGAATAAAAGTCAAATTAGAAAAAATAAATAAGAATGTAGTTACCTTTGCTGGCTTTAGTGTCTTGACATGGATGCTTTGGCACAGGTGACATGACGGCACAAATGAACCATAACAACGTTTCGTCTCACCGGACCTCGTTGCATGCTTTGTCACCTTGTCTGATGGTGTGTTGATTTGGCCTGTCTCGTTGTGTGGTCCGATGTGCGACTTTAGAAAAGCCAATACACTTTTGGCGTCAAATGTTTATCAGAACATTAAACCCACAAAGATCCGGAATTGAAAATCTAAAGCACGACTTTGGAAATGTCAATGCACCTTTCACATCAAAAGTTTGAGAACCTTATACCCATAAAGATTCGGAATTGAAATCCATGCGCTCCGTAGATTCCACGGCCTCCTTGAGATGCCGTGATGAGTCTGCTCGCCATTAAAACGCCCTCGAAACTTTGTGCTTTTGTGCTCGGATGGGGCTCTTTGCATTATGTGACTCCAGGTGCATAGGCGTTGCCACGAAATCCAGCCCGAATTCACAATCTTTGTGCCAAAATGTATCTTCCAGCGTGAAAAACACATTCTAGACAAAATCCAGAAGGATTTTCGGCACTGGGGGTTGTTTTGGTGGGCAGGGCATGACAGTACGAAAAAATTTTGGCAAGGGGTGGGGAGGGGCTCAAGCCTCATAAGCCCCCCCCCCCCCCCCCCCCCCTTGCTACATCCCTGATAGCCTCCTATATACTTTCCGTGCCTGCCCATCAGTTTTGGCGCACCCGTCTCGCCTCCTTTCAGGACCTCCTCTCCTGTCGACTCATTTTGCCTGCAAGGGCGCGCTCGTCCCAGAATCATAGTGCGGTTTGTTTACACGGAAAGCGTGCGGAGTGAACTTTGTCGTGGACTTCTGTGTATGATTGTTGTGGTGTGATTGCTGCCAGAAGTGAACTGGGTGAACTTATTGTGTCTCGGCCTGCTTGATCACATCTGTTCATCATGCATCGGGTTTTCACTGTTCGTTGGCTACTGTTGCTCTTCTGCAACAATGAATATGTCGGGTGCTTATGTGCCACTTCAGACGAGATGGCGTACGTACTGCTGCATGCCTTGCTGCACATCCTTCAGCAAACGCAAAGTGCCAGGTGTTTCATCTCACGAAATTCCCCACTGATGCCACCTTACGCGAACAGTGGATGAAAGTTATCTCGAAATAATTGAAGTCTGAACACGACATCGCGTTATTCCATTGCTCCCCATGCCTGAAGTGGCAGCTTTCGCAATGGTGCGAGAACTGTCACTGATAACATAGCTTGCAATGAGTGTTTCAGTTTAGTCACAAAGCCTGCATCCTCGGTACATTCCGATGCTCTAATCCGAAACCAGGATGGAGGCGGTCTCCTGTATCCTTCTGAGATACTTCTCATAGTATTGTACACCTTGAGAAAGTTTGTTGACATAGTTCTCTTCAAAACGATGAACTTGCAAACATCCCCTGAAAGAAGCCGTGGCTAAGACCGCCCAAGGGCTCCGCTATCGACAAGTTTTTGTCTGTGAAATATCCGGGCACCACAAAATGCTTTTGGACCTTCTCTCGACCAAGTTTTTTAGGCCATTATTTGTGAACTATGCAAGGGGGATCACCGACAAGCACAACTTTTCCAAGATTTTTGAAACAAAGCCCCTTTCCCATAAGGTGCTGAAGCTTTAATTCGTGTAAAAAAAAAAAATTAACATTTTTCTAATGTGCTCTACCATTTACTACTTCCATTGCATCTATTCGCATGCTCACACTTCAGAAATGCCTCCTTAAATTACCAAGGGTTATAAAAGGCATGCTGAAATGACCACGTGCCTTATCATAAATAGCTTCGTGGCTGGGAAAGTCGTCTGCTCATGGATGGATGGATGGATATATGCTATAAGCGTCCCCTTTGGAACGGGGCAGTGGCTTGTGCCACCAAGCCCTTGTTGTTATATTGCCTATTGTCCTACCTATGTTAAAAAAGAAAAAAAAAGGAAAAAAAAAACGCCACGATGAATTCCCATAACCAAACCTTCTGATCCCCTATTGTGGACTTTGTTTTTGTACGTCTCAATTTCTTGTCGTTTCCCTACTTTTCTTCCGCCAATCTTCCACTAGCTTCTTGCTAATCTCTATTGAGGACATGTTAACTTCCCCCTGTTCTTGGTCAACCCAATGGCTTCAAGGAGGCCAGAGGTGCCTAAATCGATTGCTTGGCAGATATCTTCACATTCCAATAAAACATGCTCCATCGTTTTCCCTAGCTCTACTGCAACAAGCACATGCTTCTTCTTATACATGTATCTCACTTTATAAGTGCATGTTCTAAGACATCCTGATCTCGCTTCGAAAAGTAATGAGCTTCCTTTTGAGTTATCATAAATTGTTTCTTTCCTTATTTCGTTTTTTTCCTCTTAAGCAGTTACTCGCAGCAGGTTTCTTTTCTATTGCCGCCACCTATGAGATTATCTCAGCCTCTCTGAGTTTCCGCTTGACATTCTTTGTTGCTGTGTTACTTACCATACAGGCTGCATACTTGCTGATAAGCTTCCTAGTTCTTTTCCTCCACTGTGAATCAATGTTTTTCCTGTACAAATACTTGAAGACTCTCCCAGCCCATTTACTTTCTTCCATATTCCTCAGTCGTTTTTCATAATCAATTTTACTGTAAGCTTCTCTCACTTCAAAGCTTGCCGAGCCAATATCGCCCTGCATACCTTCATTTGTAATCTTTCCATGAGCACCCTACGCGAGACGTCCCACTGACCTTTGGTTGCCATCGAGTCCTGATAGTACACCTGATTTCAAGCAAACCGCATTTTCAAATGAAAGTCCTTGAACCATTGGACCATTACACCTTCAGAGCTCTTTTGGATATGCCTGTGACGATTTTCTGGGATGGCAGCGCCACCGACGGCAAGGCCGAGTGCGATGATTGACGGCTGGCTTGTACCACATTTGGTGCCGATTGGTGGGCATGGAAAGTACAGAGTCCTGAATATTTGGCATTGTGTGTTCAAAAAAAGGTTTTGCGCTCACCGCTGCACTGTTCTTGCTCAAATCTTGCAGAACAATCACATTTTGGCGTTGACTTCGTTTAGTATAACACTTGGTACGATTAGTCGCCTGTTTTTTAAGACAAAATGAGAAACTGTTTTCGTCTATGGGGAAAACGGCGTCTGAAAAGCCGGTCCTGGCCACGGTGTAAAAAGTAGCTTAGGTGACTCAGCGGCGCGGGCTGCGTGCTAAGCGGAGGGAAGGCTTGGAATTCTCCTTTCTCCATGTGTCTAGAGAGGGCACTGGAAACTAGCGCCCGCTGCGTCCACTTTGCACACGCCGAGATCACTGACCAGTCGTCGCCACGTGTTTTCTGCGCACCGTGTTTTGTCAATGCATTTCTCCCTTGCCTGTCAGGTACGTCTCATCCTTCGAACTGTTTCATGAGTCTGCAAATGGGAAAGTGTTTGGTACCGTTTTGCAACAGTGGTTACAAGTCTTGCAAACAAAAGTGCTCGCTTTTCAAGCTGCCAAACGAAGAAGCAAGACTTGAAGCGGGGAGACGAGCTATACCTTGCAAAGACCACGTACTCCAAAGGACGGATCGAGTATGTGAAAAACATTTCGCATCTGATTTTATCCTGAAGACATGGTCTGCGGAAATTGACGGTCATATCTTGATGTCAGGAACAAGAAGAGCGGGCCTTTCAAAAGACTCTGTGCCGTCAATTTTCGAAGGTGCACCAAGCTACCTCTCCAGGAAGATTAAAAGCTCTCGAAAGCAAGTGAGACGGCTAGGGCTTCCCGTGGCTGCTTCTGTGAGTAACCCGAGCAGTGACAACAGCAGCGTGCTGACGTCAGTGAGCAACATAGATGTTTCTCCAGCAGACACCATGGAAACGTCTTCCGACGATACCACTTGGGGCGCAAAGTCCAGTGAGAATGACTCATCCCATTCATTGTACGAACAGCTTTTCAGTGCAGTATCTTGCATTAGCCTACCACAGCCTTCATGGGCAGCACATCTCATCGACGTAGCAGGAGTGAGGGACGTCGTGTTTATTGACGCTGCGGTGGCGCATAGGACAAGCGATGGATCGTCGGTACTGCTTAACAGGAAGGCACTCCATATCAAAAGTGACATGACAGTCCCAGTCTACATCTTAGACAAGTTGATAGACTCTACTACAGTGGGGGTAAGTCCCTTCGCCACCTCAAGCCTTGAAGTTGAATCAATGTTGAAAGTTATAGACAGCACAGATGTGTGCAGGGGAGGGCCAAGTTTAAAGGTCTTCCCTGATGTATCCCCTGAATGTGCTTTTGTGGACTCTCAAAAGACCTGGAGACACAACAAATGCCTCTTGGTAAGGTTTCAAGGTGCAATCTGTCGTCTGTGTTCTGGCCTTGCTGACGCCCTTAGGATCCACGCTGATCGCCGAGCTGCGCGAGCCAAGCAGGAAATACCTTTCAAGCTTTTCAGATTGTCGGTGGCACCTGCCGAGCAACAGAAGCTTTCTGCTTTGCGACATGCAAGGTCAGCACTTCAGCAGTCACGAGCACGACTGGCAAAGCGCAATAAGCTGCTATTGGGGCAGTTGCAAGCGGCGATGCAGCAGCTAACAGATTTGCAGGAGCAAGAACTCAGTGAGAAGCTGACAGGACTTGATATACCGCCACCACAGCTGCTTGTGATACAAGAGTGTATATCAGCGGCTAGGTGCGCATCAAAAACAAGCAGACGGTATACAGACGACTGGATTCTGTTGTGCCTTTTGCTGCACATACGAAGCCCGGCCACGTACTCTTTCTTGCGAAACAATTACATATTGCCTTTGCCGTGCGTCACCACAGTGAGAAAATATATAAGCATGGTTGGTCAGAAGTGGGGATTTGATGAAAACTTTTTCAAAGCCCTCAAGATAAAGGTTGCCGCAAAGACCACATTCCAGCGGAGGGGAATCCTGATCCTGGACAAAATTCAAGTAAGGAAAGAAATGGCTGCCAACTCGCAGACAATGACATACACCGGCCTTATTGGTGATGGAGAGCAAAACAATCAAAGTAATGAAATGGCAGATCATGGCCTCGACTTCGCTTTTGCTCCGTTCGGTGAAGCCTACTTACAGCCAGTAGCCGTGTTTGCATCTAAAGGACCAACTAAGGGGACGCTGCTTTCTCAACTCCTGATCCAGTGCATCGTACACCTGGAAAAAGCCGGAGTGTTCTTCGACGGAGTAGTGTGTGATGGTGCATCTACCAACCGCGCGATGTGGAAGCATCTCGGCATCATTGGTGCACTGGGGGAAGTCCGTAATTCTTTTGAGCACCCATTGGACAGAAACAGGCTTCTGGATAAAAAGTTCTGAAAAAAGACGGAAAACTGATAAGGTGGTCCTGTTACGATACCTTGTTTGTTGCGGACGGCAAGAACAAAGCAGAGCTAAAGGTGTGCCCCAAAATAACATACAATCACGTAAACCCCTCCAAGATGCTGAGCATGCGGGTAAAGCTTGCCACTCAGATATTTAGCGACTCCGTGGCTAAAGGAATTTTTTTCTACGCAAAGAGAGGCGCGCCTCGTTTAACTAATATTGAGCCGACGGTTGAGTTCACACTCTTTTTTAATGATCTGTTTGACGCTTTAAACCGGCGGTTCCCCGCAGAAGGCTTAAAACTGGAATGCAAGGATTTCTATGTTCTAGAATCTGCATGCGAATGGCTGGACTCGTGGGAGCAACAGGTCGTGAGCGGTGAGCGGTGACCGCCGAAGGCCTACGCGTGACACTGAAATCTGTGCGCGAACTGTCACTTTACCTGCTGAAGGACTGCGGCTTCAAGTATGTATTGACAGCGAAGATGAATCAAGACCCGCTGGAGCGTTTCTTTGGCATAATCCGGCAAGCTGGTAGTCAGAATGAGCACGCAACGTTCCCCACATTCCTACAGCTGTACCGCATGCTGAGCTTGTATTCTTTGGTAAAAACGCCAAAGTTTGGGAATTGTGCGGCGCCTGATAAAAGCCAAGCCGCCGTTGTGACTTTGGCTGATATCAGAGAGATATATAAGGGGTCAGCAACGCAACGTGCAGAAAAGTTGCATGAATTGAAGCAAAGGCTCTTCGATGAAGGAAGCTGGGAGTGTGACGACGTTTTCGATTTAGACGAGCCTGACGCAGACACAGCTGTAGTAGACTGCATTGTCTGCTATGTTACAGGGTTCGTGTCAAGAAATATTCGCAATGGAACAACCTGCTCCATTTGCAAGGATGCTCTTGAGGGAAAAAAGGTCTCGTAAATGTGTCCGAAGCCGATCTCGTGAACTGCAAAACCAGGGGCTGTCTCACGCATACAAATATGCACCTCTTTGACTTCTTCAAGTACACTGAAGAAAAGTTCGCTAAGTATGCAGGTCACAGGGATGCATACGACAAAACTACTGATGCCGTGCTGGACAATTTCCACTTCACATTTCCTTGAAGTACGCCCAAAGAAGAAATGCTGGTGAAGTTGCTGCATTACTATATATGCCTACGCATGCGTCAGTACTGCAGGCAATTGAAGAACAAGCATGATGCAAAAAAGAGCCACGACTTGCGCAAAATGTCAAAGCTTGTGTAAACACGACCTCTTCAATGAACTGAGCATGAACTTTCTTGCTTTTATGCATTCCGTGTGCTTTCATCGAACGTATTGTGACTTCTTCTGTTATCGCTTTTTTACTTAAGATTCTAAAGTTCAATCAATAACTGAGAAGAAAAAACGTGTTGATGTGATCTTATGCTAAATATGCGGGGAATAGCAAACAGATACGACTGAGGCTTTTGAACAAGTGTTGCGAAATAATGTTGATTAAAATATTACATCATCATCATCATCATCATCATCAGCCTATTTACGCCCACTGCAGGGCAAAGGCCTCTCCCATACTTCTCCAACTACCCCGGTCATGTACTAATTGTGGCCATGTTGTCCCTGCAAACGTCTTAATGTCATCTGCCCACCTAACTTTCTGCCGCCCCCTGCTACGCTTCCCTTCCCTTGGAATCCAGTCCGTAGCTCTTAGTGACCATCGGTTATCTTCCCTCCTCATTACATGTCCGGCCCATGCCCATTTCTTTTTCTTGATTTCAACTAAGATGTCGTTTACCCGCGTTTGTTGCCTCACCCAATCTGCTCTTTTCTTATCCCTTAGCGTTACACCCATCATTCTTCTTTCCATAGCTCGTTGCGTCGTCCTCAATTTCAGCAGAACCCTTTTCGTAAGCCTCCAGGTTTCTGCCCCATATGTGAGTACTGGTAACACACAGCTGTTGTACACTTTCCTTTTGAGGGATAGTGGCAACCTACTGTTCATGATTTGAGAATGCCTGCCAAACGCACCCCAACTCATTCTTATTCTTCTGGTTATTTCAGTCTCATGATCCGGATCCGTGGTCACTACCTGCCCTAAGTAGATGTATTCCCTTACCACTTCCAGTGTTTCGCTACCTATCGTAAACTGCTGTTCTCTTCCGAGACTGTTAAACAGTACTTTAGTTTTCTGCAGATTAATTTTCAGACCCACCCTTCTGCTTTGCCTCTCCAGGTCAGTGAGCATGCATTGCAATTGGTCTCCTGAGTTACTAAGCAAGGCAATATCATCAGCGAATCGCAAGTTGCTAAGGTATTCTCCATCAACTTTTATCCCCAATTCTTCCCACTCCAGGCCTCTGAATACCTCCTGTAAACATGCTGTGAATAGCATTGGAGATATCGTATCTCCCTGTCTGACGCCTTTCTTTATAGGGATTTTGTTGCTTTCTTTGTGGAGGACTACGGTGGCTGTGGAGCCGCTATAGATATCTTCCAGTATTTTTACATATGGCTCATCTACACCCTGATTCCGTAATGCCTCCATGACTGCTGAGGTTTCGACTGAATCAAACGCTTTCTCGTAATCAATGAAAGCTATATATAAGGGTTGGTTATATTCTGCACATTTCTCTATCACTTCATTGATAGTGTGAATATGGTCTATTGTTGAGTAGCCTTTACGGAATCCTGCCTGGTCCTTTGGTTGACAGAAGTCTAAGGTGTTCCTGATTCTATTTGCGATTACCTTAGTAAATACTTTGTAGGCAACGGACAGTAAGCTGATCGGTCTATAATTTTTCAAGTCTTTGGCGTCCCCTTTCTTATGGATTAGGATTATGTTAGCGTTCTTCCAAGATTCCGGTACGCTCGAGGTTATGAGGCATTGCGTATACAGGGTGGCCAGTTTCTCTAGAAAATCTGACCACCATCCTTCAACAAATCTGCTGTTACCTGATCCTCCCCAGCTGCCTTCCCCCTTTGCATAGCTCCTAAGGCTTTCTTTACTTCTTCTGGCGTTACCTGTGGGATTTCTAATTCCTCTAGGCTATTCTCTCTTCCACTATCGTCGTGGGTGCCACTGGTACTGTATAAATCTCTATAGAACTCCTCAGCCACTTGAACTATCTCATCCATATTAGTAACGATATTGCCGGCTTTGTCTCTTAACGCACACATCTGATTCTTGCCTATTCCTAGTTTCTTCTTCACTGTTTTTAGGCTTCCTCCGTTCCTGAGAGCCTGTTCAATTCTATCCATATTATAGTTCCTGATGTCCGCTGTCTTACGCTTGTTGATTAACTTAGAAAGTTCTGCCAGTTCTATTCTAGCTGTAGGATTAGAGGCTTTCATACATTGGCGTTTCTTGATCAGATCTTTCGTCTCCTGCGATAGCTTACTGGTTTCCTGTCTAACGGCGTTACCACCGACTTCTATTGCGCACTCCTTAATGATGCCCATGAGGTTGTCGTTCATTGCTTCAACACTAAGGTCCTCTTCCTGAGTTAAAGCCGAATACCTGTTCTGTAGTTTGATCCGGAATTCCTCTAGTTTCCCTCTTACCGCTAACTCATTGATTGGCTTCTTGTGTACCAGTTTCTTTCGTTCCCTCCTCAAGTCTAGGCTAATTCGAGTTCTTACCATCCTGTGGTCACTGCAGCGTACCTTGCCGAGCACGTCTACATCTTGAATGATGCCAGGGTTCGCGCAGAGTATGAAGTCGATTTCATTTCTAGTCTCACCATTCGGGCTCCTCCACGTCCACTTTCGGCTAACCCGCTTGCGGAAAAAGGTATTCATTATCGGCATATTATTCTGTTCTGCAAACTCTACTAATAATTCTCCTCTGCTATTCCTAGAGCCTATGCCATATTCCCCCACTGACTTGTCTCCAGCCTGCTTCTTGCCTACCCTGGCATTGAAGTGGCCCATCAGTATAGTGTATTTTGTTTTGACTTTACTCATCGCCGATTCTACGTCTTCATAAAAGCTTTCGACTTCCTGGTCATCATGACTAGATGTAGGAGCGTAGACCTGTACAACCTTCATTTTGTACCTCTTATTAAGTTTCACAACAAGACATGCCACCCTCTCGTTAATGCTATAGAATTCCTGTATGTTACCAGCTATTTCCTTATTAATCAGGAATCCGACTCCTAGTTCTCGTCTCTCCGCTAAGCCCCGGTAACACAGTACATGCCCGCTTTTTAGCACTGTATATGCTTCTTTTGTCCTCCTAACCTCACTGAGCCCTATTATATCCCATTTACTACCCTCTAATTCCTCCAATAACACTGCTAGACTCGCCTCACTAGATAGCGTTCTAACGTTAAACGTTGCCAGGTTCAGATTCCAATGGCGGCCTGTCCGGAGCCAGGTATTCTTAGCACTCTCTGCAGCGTCACAGATCTGACCGCCGCCGTGGTCAGTTGCTTCGCGGCTGCTGGGGACTGAGGGCCGGGGTTCGATTGTTGTATTCATATAGGAGGTTGTGGCCAAGTACTGCACCAGGGTGGCCAATCCTGCTCTGGTGAGAGAGTGTGTTACCGGTTCTGGTCACCGGGATCAGGCCGCACTCCAAGCCTGTTTGTGCAATTTTCTCAACACACTGTTTTTTTTTTTTTTTTGTATTTTCCGGTGGAGAATAGCGCGGCACCGGGATTTGAATCACGGTCCTCTTGCACTGGAGACGGATACTCTACCGTCCCCGTAGGAGTTAAATTAAAAATTAATTTATGGGGTTGTACGTGACAAAACCACTTTCTGATTATGCACGCCGTAGTGGAGGACTCCGAAAATTTCGACCACCTGGGGTTCTTTAACGTGCACCTAATTCTAAGTACACGGGTGTTTTGGCATTTCGCCCCCATCGAAATGCGGCCGCCGTGGTCGGGGTCCGATCCCGCGACCTCGTGCTCAGCAGTCTAACACCATAACCACTGAGCAACCACGGCGGGTCCCGCAGGAGTTGTACGCCTCATTTAACTTACAGTGGTGCCCTATTTGGTCAGTCAAGGTGGACCAATCTGAGCTCGGTTATACCGCATGGATGGCACTCTGCTACAGAACCTGGTATT
This sequence comes from Dermacentor andersoni, assembly GCF_023375885.2. Lineage (NCBI taxonomy): Eukaryota > Metazoa > Arthropoda > Arachnida > Ixodida > Ixodidae > Dermacentor > Dermacentor andersoni. The sequence continues at coordinate 236,285,739 of NC_092815.1, forward strand.
TATGACCTGCACATGTGAGTGTGAGGCCATACATATTTGAAGATATATATCGTTCTTTTTCTTTTTTTTTTTTTAGGAGGGTTCCCGTACAGTGATAAAATAAAGGAAAAGACATGAAAAGAAAGAAAAAAAAAAGGAAAAAGGGGCGAAAAAAAAAAGGAACATAACAGGTGATTTGAACTCGTGACCCTTCGATGTTGCCCGGAAAGATAGCTCAGTCGGTTGGTTCGTCAGGCCCCAGGCTACTTTCAAGCGCCACAGCTCCTGCTCCGAGCCTCACACTTACGTGGAAAGAGACTCATGTTGTCCGCGATAGTCGGTAGTTGGAAGGCATACTTTCTAGGAAAAATGGCCGCTCGAGGAGAAGAGCGAACTCGAGCGGCTTTAGAGGCTAGGAAAACTGCCTTGACATATTTAGACTTGAGGGAAAGCTTCGTTAACAAACTATAACACGGCAATCAGCACTCGAATACGACGAGAGAAATTACTGAGACGTGGAAAATTCCCTTGAAAAAAAAATCTGGTTTGCGAGACAAATGCTTGTATGTATTGAACCTCTTAAAAGATGAGGGGGGGGGAAATATGCGCTCACCGAGAAGGCATCGTCAGCACGAGACATCCACAAGGCACCTTACAGAGATGTGGAGAGCTTCGCGGCCGGAACGAAGCCTCCCTTCTCCAGCGGCCAAGAGGGGGAAACGCGCTTTCCGATCGCTCAAGGTTGCGCGGACAAAGCATAACTCTAGCGTCTAGGAAAAGCTTAACCAGGTGCGATGGCGGCACGCATAGCGTGGGAAGCTAGCCGCCAGAATAACTATACCAAGGACTGCTGCTGATGAGGGCAAAATACCTTCGTGTAATTATAATAACCCTAACTTTCGAAAAAAAAAAAAGGAAACGGCCCAGAGGGCTATACTACGAGAGCTATGACTGATAGTTTTCTATATATATATATATATATATATATTCATCTCATCTATGGGATCGCATGCGCGCGCTGTTGCTTTGTCTCTGCGTGTAGTATAATTAAGAGAGCCAGTTTAAGGGCGGAGAAGAAGAAAGAAAAGAAAAGCAAAAACTGCAGCGCCGTGGTTTTAAAGCGCACCCGTGGTAGAGAAACGGAATGCGATATAAGCGTGCGTAGCCATGATACGCACACGACAAACTGCCTTAAAATATTTAGACTTGAGTGAAAGCTTCGGTAACAAACGATAGCACAGCAATCAGCACTCGAATATTGTTATAACCCTAATACTAATTGTAAATATTCATCTCATCTATGGGATCTAATGCGCGCGCTGTTGCTTTGTTCTGTGTGTAGTAGTTAAGAGAGCCAGTTTAAGGGCGGAGAAGAAGGGAGGGAAGGAAAGTCTCTGAAGCAAAATTACAGCGCCGTGGTTTTAAAGCGCATCCCGTGGTAGAGAAACGGAAGGCGATATAAGCGTGCGTGGCCATGATACGCACACGACAAACTGCCTTAAAATATTTAGACTTGAGGGAATGCTCGTTAGCAAACGATAGCACGGCAATCAGCACTCGAATATAATTATAACCCTAATAATAATTGTAAATATTCATCTCATCTATGGGATCTAATGCGCGCGCTGTTGCTTTGTCTCTGCGTGTAGTAGTTGAGAGAGCCAGTTTAAGGGCGGAGAAGTGGGAAGGAAAGGATAGTCTCTGAAGCAAACTTGCAGCGTCGTGGTTTTAAAGCGCAACCGTGGTAGAGAAACGGAAGGCGATATAAGCGTGCGTGGCCATGATACGCACACGACAAACTGCCTTAAAATTTTTAGACTTGAGGGAAAGTTTTGTTAGCAAACGATAGCACGGCAATCAGCACTCGAATATAATTATAACCCTAATAATAATTGTAAATATTCATCTCATCTATGGGATCTAATGCGCGCACTGTTGCTTTGTCTCTGCGTGTAGTAGTTGAGAGAGCCAGTTTAAGGGCGGAGAAGTGGGAAAGGAAAGGATAGTCTCTGAAGCAAACTTGCAGCGTCGTGGTTTTAAAGCGCAACCGTGGTAGAGAAACGGAAGGCGATATAAGCGTGCGTGGCCATGATACGCACACGACAAACTGCCTTAACAATGTTTTTTAATGACGCATGTAATATTTTAAAAAAAATAAGGCAGTTTAAAATATTACATGCGTCATTAAAAAACATTGTTAGTCTGTATCATCATGTGATTGCGACAGCCCACGCGATCGCACCAGTAGCTGTTCCAAAGTCCTATAACATCATGTTAATAGAGTGAAACCTCGTTAAACCGTAGTTGGCCGGAGCTCGGAAAAACTACGTACTAAACGGTAGTACTGTTTAACCGAAATAGCATGAGATCGCCCACTTACCTGTCGAAAACGAAACTCGGAGAGAGTGCGATGAAAGGGGAAAAAACAGGCAGTATTTATTCACTTCGCGCGACAAAAGTGTTATTTTCGTTTGATGCCGCGGCGGCCTAGGACAACGACAGCGGCCTCAAACTTACTGAAGCTGCGTGCCAGCTTCTCAGCCAGCCCCCTCTTCTCTGCAAACACTCGCATGGCAGATTCCTCGTTGGCGTTACGTATTCTCCATGCACGCGGGCAGTAGTGCTGCAGAAGTCCCGGGGGTGCATTTTCTTGCTGGGTGCCAGAGTTTGGAATACTTTTCGTTGGGAATAGAGTTACGTTATCGCGCCCCTGTTCTCGTCGCGACGACTGCATTCATTAGGCTGACGTAACGCGTAGCTTCTGCCACTGTCGGGCCTGAATCGCCCGTGCTGTCGCTTTCCGTGTCGTCCTTATCACTGTCGCTAGGCGACACTTCGGCAACAACAGAGGCAACGATAGCGAAAAGTCAAACCTCGTAGCCGACATGTCTCCGCGGTCGCAGCAGCACTGCCGAGCAACTTCTTCGCATTCCAAATGCCATACACCGTAGTCAACAGCAGATCCTTGTCGTGTGCCAGCGCCGCCTTCTTCGTGTCACATTCGATAGCGCGGACAATGTCTCATTTTTCTTCTATGCTGAGCACCCGGTGTCTTTTTTATCCGAGCTTGGGAATGACGCGAGTCCTCGATTGCACGACACAATAATGCTCTCTGGCACGGCGTCAAAATGATGCTGATGTTGATGTGGTTTCACGCGCAAACGCACAGTGTGCTTGGAGGCCGTTGTTCCGATCTCTGAGGCTTGTTGTTCTGCCGGGCCGCCCGATGGAGACGACGCACCGCCATGTTTGCGCAACGAAAAGTTGAAACGCTACGTTTTAATCGATTTGTACGCAATAAGCTGGTACGGTTTATGCGGATACAAAACACATTATGTTCAATGGCCGCTGAGTCTTGAATTTTACTTTACTACTTTTAAAACGAAACTACTGTTTAAGCGGGTACAGTTTAACGAGGGTTTACTGTACCACCGTATTGCTTAGGCCTTACGTCATTCAGGCAATATATATTTATATGCAGCCTCCACCAAAACTGAACCACAAGCCGGCAATCATTCTCTGCCTGATTTGTTTCATACTGCATGTGAACTGCAATTTGGGGGATCACGTTGACGCCATCGTATTGCTGAGGCCTTGGCTTACGTTATTAAGAAAAAGTAAGGCATATGCAATCTCTAGCGAAACGACAACACGCCGGTACCCATTCTTCCGCCTGGTTTGTTTCATACTGCACATGGATTGCAATTTGGGTGTGAGACTTTGTCGCCACCGTGCAACTCATTAACATTGTTCGAAAGTCGTTGAAAGCGCTGCGTTGAAACGGAAAATTTCAATGCCTTGAGCAAAGTGCTTCTAACACCATGGGGCGCAGTGACAGGGCGTGCGAAAAGCGAAGCCAGAAGGGCGTCAGTTTCTCGCGCCATCTATCGGTGCTCCCTAGAAGCAGAGCTTTATCGCGGCGCGCCCTGTGACGGCGTCTTCTCACCTAAGCTACTTCTTACACCGTGGTCCTGGCACAGACTTCTGTCACCACCTACCGTCATCTGCAGAATGCAGCTTTTCAGGGAGGGCTGCCACATGTTGCCCCATGTGTTGCACACTGCTGGAACAGGCGACTGCCCTCCCTGAAACGCTACTTTCTGTAGATGACAGGTGGCAGCACAAGTTTATGCTTGCGCCATTGCAGCAGCAGCTCACATCCGCATAAGCACAGACAATTTTGCACTTTTTTCTTAGAAAACAGGCAATTAACTGTGCCAAACGTTATACTAAACGAAGTCGACACCAAAATGCAATAGATATGCAAAATTTGGGAAAGAACAGTGCAGTGGTAAGTTCAAAATTGTTTTTTGAGCATGCACAGACAAATATTCAGGACCCTGTTTCTGGGCTCCCTGCAATGAAGTTTGCTTGTACATGTCGTGCCGCCTAGCAGAGGCGGTGAGCACCCGCAAGTAGCCTTTTACCGTCATTTCACCATTGTCGGTGGTGCGCTCAGGCCCGCCCAAATGCCTGCTTTTCCAATTTTCCTATGGATTCACCACGGCCTCTCAGCAGCTCCTCCTTGAGAAGTTTGAACAAAAAGAACAAGCACAGATACTACTGCGTTAAGGAATGTCGTAACCGCAAAAGGAATGTCTGCATTAAATTATACCACTTCCCTTCAACACTGGTGAAAGCAACCCGGCGGCTGAAGTGGATCGTCCCGGTTCATCTCAGTCTTGCAAGTTTCTGTTAAACGAACTGAGACGTAAATGGAAAAACAAAAACAAAAAAAAGAACCAGCAGCGGCATCTGTGAAAACGCACAATAAAGCGTCAACTGCATAAAAGCGGGTGAACCGATTTCCGCTGTTGTAAATTAGTTTAGATAGTTGTTTAGCTAGTCTTGCTGCAAAACAAACACTCTGTGGTTATGTGTCAAATCTAGCTTCTTAAGCGCTCTGTGCGCACTGTGCATCTTCCTGCGCCAAGGTCAAGACGCGAATGCTGGAACCGGGCTCATTCATGCCAATGTTTTCTTGCGCTTAGAACAACAGAACTAAGGTTGGAGTACACTGCAGCACACATTGAGTATTCGAAAATTAGCATTTCTCTGGCGCACGCTAGCGCACATTTGTTCAGTCTTCACGTTGTATAGTCTCAGCTGATTGTTCTCTATTATGTGTCACTGGTAATGCCTTCTCACATTCGAGCCCGAACGACAATACTAGAATACGGCAAGGAGTTACGGAGTCTCCATCTGTCGGAATTGCCTCCCTTGCGTAGTATGAGGGATCACGTGGCGCGCTCCTCATAGGTTTCGCTTACGGCGCTCAATAAAAACACCATGCGGCAGCCCTCCTGGACATTTATGTAGGTACTCTCAAAATGAGGGAAGTTTTTCACTGTCGATATAATAATCTTGGGCAAACTGAAAGCACAGAATCGTTTACAGACGCTATCTTTTTACCGAATATGTACAGCGAATGCCACTATGTGCAGTCGCCGCGATGGAGTCTCCCGAACCAGCTTCTTGCGTGAAAGGTAGGCAAACGCTGAAAGTACACTATGTGAAATACGCTCTTATAGTAACCTGTCTGTATAACCAAATGGGGCATAACAGAATGAAGCCTCAATGCAGCGATCGCACGGCTTCACAGCGACAGACTGCACGTCTGCATGCGTGTCCGCACACAATGTTTTGCTTTCGCTGTGAGCGCGTTTTCGCACCCTGCCATAAGCTTTAGACTGCAGCATATGAGCATTTGACAGTACACTAGCAACCATTGTTGCGTGGACGCTATCAGAACTGTTGAAAAATAATTTCGTTATAGAGACTTCCACGCCTACGGCGACTGTGATGTGCCGTCGCGACGATTCAATCTTATTTTGTCTTCTAAATTCTTGGACATTTCAATATTATTTCTCAAGTTGCATGGCACTGTATGTTTATCAGTCTTCTCAGCGGGCGATATCCCTCTGCTTTTTTTTTTTTTTGTAATCCAGTGCATTAATTCTTTCCGAAGCCCACTAATTTGAAAGCACTGCGCAGCTTCATTGGCCTATGCTCCTATTTTCGACGTTTCGTTCGCAGTTTCGCTACAGTGATCGCACCACTTAACCAACTTCTTCAAGGCGACAATGAACTTTCTGGTTGGTCGGAAGCCTCTGATGATGCCTTTACGACTCTTCGTCACCTCCTCACGTCTCCGCCAGTCTTGCGCCATTTTGATCCAAGCACACCTACAGAACTTCACACTGACGCCAGTGGTGTCGGCCTTGGTGCCGTGCTCGCACAACGCAAGAACACTAATGCCGAATACGTCGTCGCTTATGCTAGTCGTGCCCTCACGAAACCTGAGGCCAATTACTCAGTCATAGAAAAAGAGTGCCTAGCTATCGTATGGGCTCTTCAAAAATTTCGTCCATATCTCTACGGTCGACGCTTTGACGTGGTGACGGATCATCACGCTCTTTGCTGGTTGTCCAACCTAAAAGACCCGTCGGGCCGCCTCGCTCGGTGGGCCCTCCCAATCCAGGAATACGATATCCGTGTCGTCTATCGTTCTGGACGCAAACACTCTGACGCCGATGCCCTCTCGCGCTCCCCAGTTACTTCAGACAGCAGCACTTCTACTTATAGACATGACATCTCACCACTTGACATCCTGGACATGGCATCGGAGCAACGAAAAGACCCATGGATCGTCATGATATTCGACTTTTTATCAAATCCTCCGGCAACTTCGGCACCTCGAGCGTTACGCCGACAGGCGCAGCATTTCACAATCCGCGACGGACTTTTGTACCGCCGCAACTACCAAAATGACGGCCGCAAATGGCTCTTAGTAGTGCCTCGCCACCTACGACAAGATTTATGCTCCGCTTTTCATTCTGACCCGCAGTGTGGTCACGGCGGAGTGTCAAAAACTTACACACGGCTTCGCCTACGATATTATTGGCGAGGGATGTACACCTTCGTCCACAAATACGTGTGCTCCTGCATTGCCTGCCAGCGACGCAAATGTGTCCCGCATCTCTCCACCGCACCTCTCCAACCACTTCCCTGCCCAGCTCAACCATTCGACCGCGTCGGCATTGATATATACGGGCCTCTTCCATCTACTGGCGCTGGCAACCGATGGATTGTTGTGGCCGTAGATCATCTGACACGGTATGCCGAAACCGCCGCCTTGCCTGCTGCATCAGCAAAAGACATCGCCTCGTTCATACTAAACAACTTCGTTCTCCGCCATGGCGCCCCTCGCGAACTGTTGAGCGATCGGGGCCGCGTATTCCTCTCAGACGTCCTGCAGTCACTCCTATCTGAATGCCAAATTATTCACCGCACTACTACTGCTTATCATCCACAGACCAATGGCTTAACAGAATGATTCAACAGAACTCTTGGTGACATGCTATCAATGTATGTTGCATCTGACCACTCCAACTGGGATCTTGTACTTCCGTTCGTCACTTACGCATATAACACTGCCTCTCAAGCCACTACTGGATTCTCGCCATTCTTACTGCTTTACGGCCGCCATCCCTCCAGCACCACTGATACTGTTCTCCCGTACCGGACGGACCCTGCTGAATGCTCACCTGTTTCTGCGATTGCTCAGCACGCCGAGAAATGCCGACAACTGGCCCGTTCTTTGACGTCTGCTCAACAGTGCCGCCAAAAAGAGCGCCATGACCTCAATCCTCCCCCTCACCCTTTCCCCGTCGACTCACTCGTGTGGCTTTGGGTCCCGCCTGTTGCTGCTCCTGGCCTTTCGTCCAAGCTCCTCCCGAAGTACCACGGGCCCTACCGCGTGGCTGCAAACATCACCAGTGAACTACGTGGTCGAACCCGTATCGCCATCTCCCGATCTCCGTCGACGAGGGCGAGAGACTGTACACATTGACCGGCTGAAGCAGTACTACGATCCGCCCACCTCTTCCTAGGTCGCCAGGATGGCGACTCTTCAATTCCGGGGGTGATTGTGACGAAGAAGATCGGCAGGCTGAAAAGCCCCATTGCCATCGCGTGGCTCGTACCCTGTTCGCTCGCTGGCTGCGCCCTACCTGCTGTTGCCGCGTTGGTCGCTGCTTCTCTACGACCCGAATAAACCCCCTTTACAACACAAACATGACCATATGCCATGTCTTTCTTTAATGTGCGTCTTACCGCTTCCTTTCCGTTCCAGTGAACTTGCCAGAATCTAGTATCAACAAGTTCATAGACCTAATAAAGCGTCATGACATTAGCCGGGCAGCGGGCGCGGGCGAGCATCTCAGTGCGCGTTTTCTGCTACTCGCCGAACATAGCGCAGTCTCGGTGCCGTAGCAGAAATATTCCTCGTGTCTGTGCTTGCTGCATAACCAAGTTGTAGCCGATGGCTGTCTGCCAGTTCTAAGTTTCGCCAGCCAAGCTTCACGCAGCTTCTTGCCGTGCGGCTACGTGTGAGCAAGGCTGACACCGGGCTCCATTGCGTACTTTCGGCACTGTGGCACCGAACAGTAGCCTACCATGCCCCACGCCTCCAAAGGCAGCCAATACCTATTATAGTACTTTCAAATGTTGTCAAGCAGACACCCAAGGCGGTAAAGCCTCAACAGTTAATCAGAACCGCGGTACAGGTGGGACTTTAAACTTTCATTTTCAGCTCGCTTCGGCGCTTCCAAAGCAGCCGACGCGGCCGCTGTGTCCACATGATCCCTCATGTCATGTCACGCCGACGGTGGCGCCAGCTTTTCCAGTGGTGGAGCTCGCCCCCAATATGCTCGAGGCACTTCGTCAACCGAGAAAAAAGCACTTACCTGCCAATTCGCCAAAACCTCTACAATTGTGAGGTGCAAGGCACACTCCAAATAATGAAGCTACAAATGACAGTTGAAAAACGTCCACGGCTGTATTTGCTTACTTAAATGGCATAAAATAATGATTTGTTAATTTACTTTGAGTTCAACATCGTAAGCATGCTTGCTTTGTTGTCACAAACATTTCGCAACCTGTAGTGGTTGCTTAGTGGCTATGGTGATGGGCTGCTAAGCATGAGGTCGTGGGATCAAATCCCAGCCATGGTGGCCAAATTTTGATGGGAATGAAATGTGAAAACACCTATGTACTTAAATTTAAGTCCAAGTTACAGAACCCCGGGTGGTCCAAATTATTCCGGAGTCCCCCACTACGGCTTGCCTCATAATCAGATCATGGTTCTGGCAGCTAAAACCCCATAATTTAATTTAACCACCTCACTGCAATGTCTCTGCTGTTTACTTCTTTGACACGATATACATGGTTGTAGTCATAAATCTGACGTCCTTTCTCAAGCGTCGGTGGTCCAAAACGGGCCTCGATGTCTTCGATTGCCTTAAAACTGCAATTTAGAACGACCGACAGTTTTCAAACGAGCACTAAAAGCATGCCTTCTTAGCAGTGGCTGCCTCGGTGTTTTGTGGAACAGACACGGTGGCGCTGACGGTTGAGCCGATTGCTGCGCCGCCTGACCATTCAAGTTAGCCCATAGGAGGCTATGAACCGGCCATAGCCTCCTATATTTTTTCATGCCCGCCCACTGACGGGAGGAACAAAGCATGCCGTCCGTACCGCCTAGGTCATGTGCCTGCCACCATATCGCACTGCCTACCCATACCCTGTATGGTACCATACCCCCATATTCGGTAGCAATACTTGGCGCCATATCGCGCCTTCGGATGTGGTGGGCGCTCCTGTGATCGAGGCTTCAGCAACGTCGTTCGTAGCTAAGTACTCTTTTCTATTAGCTAGTGTTTTTGAAGTGTCTCTTTTGCATGGAGTAGGGGCACAAATTTTGAATTCTTGTTAAGCGTAGTAAACGTACCTGCTTTTTCTAGGTCTAGCGGTTCCCCCGTTAGGCTTAAGTGGTAGGCAGGACCTATTTGATAGGCTTATTTACCTCAGTTAGCTCTTCGAAGTGACTCTTAAATGGAGTAGGGAGTGCTAAATTTTTATTTTTGTTTGGGATAGCGGTCGAGGTCGGCTTTGCTCGAGTGATTTGGCGTACTTGCTCGGTGAGTCTAAGGACGTAGGCCTAGCAATGAGACTGAAGAAAGGGAAGGCCGCGGGGGACGGGGAGCAAGTGCAGTGCGACGAGTGCCTGCGCTGGTGCTTCCTCAACGAGACCAGTTTCCAGAGTTTAGCAGATGCAGGGGGGTCTAGCTTTATGTGCAGGCTGTGCAAGGGTGTCAGGGAAGCAGTCCAAAAACTGGAACGAACTTGGGCAGCCAAGTTTGAAGGGCTTAAAGCAGACCCGAGGGAGAAGCGGGAGAAGCGAGTAGCACTGCAGGTGAAAGTCGCCGATTTGGTCAAGATGGAAGCAGTCCAGGTCGTGTAATTAGTAAGAACCGTGGCCGAACTTGGAGAAGAGAAGGAAAGGAGCACAGAACTGGAAAGGCGGCTCGATGCGCTTGAGACGCGGGCAGCAGAGAATGATTGGTCGGGACATCAAGCCGGTGGCAAAAGCCCAGAAAGTAGGGTAGACCCTACAGGCGAAGTGGGAGGCAGGGTGGCAGAGCAAGCAGTCATCGGCTCGCCGCCGGTGAATCGGCATAGTTATAGTGAAGCAGCACAACACTCCCCTAGTGAGGCGACGCTGCAACCACAGGGGTGCCAGCGGGCGCGAAGAGAGGAGGGGAACAAGCTAACCCCAAGGAATGAGGTCATAGTCAATGATGAGAGGCAGCATAATGTGGAAAATAGGAAGGAGGAACGGAATACCCTAGTACTTATCGGCGGTGACTCAAATATGAGAAGGTCCGAAAGAGCTATAAGGGAGCGTGCAAAGGGTGATAAGCGGGTAGCAGTCAGGATGTTCCCAGGCAGGGCAATGGACACGGTACTGAGGGAGATAAAAAGCAAGCTTTCTAAGAATGTTGCAGAGCGGAATTTAGTAGTGGTAGCGGCGGGGCTAAATGATGTCCTGAATGGTGAAGCCGCAAAAGTAGTGGAAAGATTAGCGGAGGGAGTTGACGATTTAAGGGCGATAGCACAGCAAGTACAGATCGTGGTATGCACAGTGCCGGAGGTGCAGGGACGGAACGGAGAAATTACCAAGGACGTTGTGGCTGTTAATCGAGAGATAAGAAAGCTAAGCCAGGAGAAAGGCTTTGAAGTGGCAGACATAACCAGAGAAGTGCATGGAGCAGGCTTTGGCGGAGGCTTTACAGGAAATGGCATCCACTTTATTGGAAGGCTAGGAGCCGAGATTGGCTGGTGCCTGGCAGTAGCTTTTTTAGGGGGTCCACTGCGTCTTGGGGTGTAGGGGTAGGTAGAAACAATGTAGAAAGTGCAACAATAGGGGCAGACGCCAATAAAATAACCACTAGGAGGTCCAGGAAGAAAATTATATGAAAAGGAAATTTAACACCAGGATCAGGTACATAAACATGCAAGGCGGTAGAAAGAGAGCCAAGTGGTTAGAAATAGAACAGCAGTTAAAGGACGAACAAGTAGGTGTATACGCGCTATGCGAAACACATCTCAGGGATCTAGAAGACCCACCGTTTATTGAAGGCTACATCTGGGAAGGGAGCAACAGAACAACAACGGAGAAGAGAGGAGGAGTAGCTATGCTGATACATCAAAGAACAAATTGGCAAAGAATAAAGTCAACTTGCAAAAAACATGTCTGGGTATCAGGTACAATTGCCGGTTAAAAGACATGGCTAGGAGTAGTTTATTTAGGGACGAGACAAATACAGGCAAGAGAACAAGGATCTAGGGAAGTGTCTCGATGACGATATAAAGCAGTTTGGAGAAGGCGCCGATATTTGTCTGCCGGGTGACATGAATGGCCACATCGAGGATCTGGGAGGGATACACAGATTGTAACGGGAAATTGATGCTAGACTTCTGTGAGCGACACAACCTAGTTATACTAAATAGAGAAACTAAGTGTGAGGGACAAATCACGTGGGAATGCCGTAACCGACAAGCGACCATTGACTACTGCTTAATGTTGCAGGGGTTGTATAGCAAGCTTGCAATAACGGGAACAGACGAATAGGGGACGTACAGCCTCGGAAGTGATCATAAGCGTATTAGTCTACAGTTAGGAGCCCTGCTCCAAAGAGAAATGCAAGGAAGTCAAAAAGAGTACGCAAAATTAAATGACGAACAAATAGTGCAAATAGCAGCCGGCATAGAGGAAGCAATAGAAAAACAGCCCATGGAAAATTGAGAATATAAGCAGTTAGAACTACTCATTAGTATAAAAATAAATGATGTAAAAGGAGTAAACCGCTGGAGAGGAAAGAGGAAGCGACGAAGTTGGTGGAATAAGGAAATAAGGGAGGCCATCAAACAACGACGGTTGGCATCACGGGAACACAGAGAAGCAAAGAGTGCGCAGTTATCTGAAGAGGAGGCAGGCCAAAAATGGGAATCTTATCAACAAAAGAAACAAGTGCAGGTCCTCGTCCAGGCTAAAATAAAGCAGTCCTCTGATCGCTGGCTGGCTGAAGTTCGCGATGCAACTAAAGGGGGGTCAAAAAAATTCTGGAACCATATAAGCTGGCTGGGTAAACGAGTCACAGAAAGCAGGAACAGAATCACGAAGCCGAGGGAAATTGTTTAGACGAGATGACGCTGTGAACTACATTGGTTCAGTTATAGCCAAGTCATTTAGGAAAGACGATAGGGTAATCAACCCTAATGAGGGAGCAACACAGGACAGCACAATAGAAAACAGCTTAGAACTGACCAATCTTAATTAGAAAAAGGCGGAAGCAAATGTTCCAAAATGCACGTCTGCAGGGATAGACGAAATTCCAATCAAGTTAATTAATGAACTTGGCCCAAGAAGCAAGGAAACGCTGATAAAAGCATTGGAGGCAGTCGTAACAAATAAGCAAATTCCGCACAGCTGGAAACAGTAAAATGAATTTGATTTATAAAGGGAAAGGCGATAAGAAGCACATAAAATCCTTCCGACCAATTACGATAACATCAGTTATATATAGGCTGGCGATGTAGGCGGTGAAATTAAAAATGCATTCATGGGTAGAAAGTAATAGAATACTTGGAGAACTTCAGAACGGGCTCAGAAGTGGTAGGCGCTTAGATGATAGCCTGTTCGTGCTTACGCTGTGCATAGAAATAGCTAAGGTGGAAAATAGACCTCTGTATTTAGCCTTCCTGGACATAAGCGGTGCATACGACAACGTGAACAGGGAACTCCTGTGGAACATATTAAAAGATGAAGGTATCGGTCATGAGGTAATCGATTTTCTACAGGAAATATATCGAGAAAATAATGTAGAAATAACATGGGATGGAATTAAGAGTAGGACAACTGTCGAGGTACACAAAGGATTAAGGCAAGGTTGTCTATCACCGCTGCTGTTCATGCTTTATATGATAAGTATGGAAAGAAGGCTACAAGGAAGCAATCTAGGGTATAATCTGTCGTACAGATTAGGCGGACAGGTTGTTGAGCAACGACTACTGGGTTTAATGTATGCAGGCGATATTGTACTGTTAGCAGATAGGAAGATTTGCAAACTCTGGTTAATTACTGTGGAGACGAAGGAGACAGTCTAGGTTTCAGTTTTAGCGCAGCTAAGTCCGGTGGGATGTTTTTAAATGATACAACTGATCAGGAGCTTATAATACAAGGCCATGAAATACCCATAGTGATCGAATACAGATATCTCGGGGTAGGGATAAACAAAAGGCAGATTACACGGAAAAGCACGAACAGTCTCTCATAGCAAAAAGGCGAAGAGATGACGGGATAATGAAACATAGGGCATTGTGGGGGTACAACAGGTATGAAGTACTGAGAGTTATTTGGAAAGGAATAATGGTGCCGGTGCTTACTTTCGAGAACGCGGTCCTGTGCTTAAAGGCAGAACTTCAGTCGGGACTAGAAGTAAATCAGAGAGCTGTTGGAAGATTATCACTAAGTGCCAACGGGAAAACCACGAACGAAGCATTACAGGGGGATATGGGCTGGGCATCGTTTGAAGCATGGGAAGCTCAGAGTTAAATCCTGTACGAAAAATGCTTGAGGAAATTGGACGATAACAGGTAGGCAGCTAAGGTATTTAAATACCTATACAGAAAGAGCATTGACTCACAATGGCAGAAAAGAACTAGGAAGCTAACCAGTAAGTATGCCAGACACGAGGATGGAGAAAGACAGAGCATTCGCTTTGTTCCTTTTATTCACGAGGCCAACGCGAAGGCTTGAAACTCGTGTGGTGCAGTGCATTTTTTTTTTTTTCGCTTTTGGCACGTGTTCCGCAGCCATGGCTGCGATAAAATGCAAGAATTGGGATTTTTCAACAAAGGCGGACATCATTCGATGGGTAGAGAAAAAGTCGTTGGTCACCGCGGCATTTGGAATTCCTCGCAACACCCTGAGTACGATCCGGTAAGGTGGACCTCCTCGGAGCCATTCAAATACTGGCTGGTGCTTGGAATGACGTGAAGAAAAGCACAATTGTGAACTGCTTCCGCAAAGCAGGCTTTGTGGTAGCTGCAGACGATGGATGTCTTGACAGTGAAGACGACGCTGGATGCCTGGACAGCGAATTTCGCGAGCTCTCGGCATTCCCAGGCGGCGTTACAGCACGCGATTTCGTCAGCGCTGACGACGGCGCGCAAGCTGTAGCGGATCACGCTTATGCGGAAATTGTGGCTGACGTCATGGGTGACGAGGACGCAGACTCAAGCAGCGGCATAGGTTCCGACGAAGAGGACCGACGACCATGCACTGCAGCTGAACTTGCATCAGCTTTCAGCGTCATTCGCCGACTGTTGTGGCACAATGGAAGGAGCTGGCCTTTCTCATTTGGACATTGTCAACAAGCTTGAGGACAGCTTAACCCTTTCAGATGCCACTTTATCCCATTGTTTGAAAAGTTGCTTTCACCCAATCTTTTGAATTTTCAGAATCGTAGAAAGTGTACAGCTGCAGAAAATATTAATAATTTTCAATTGTTTGGCGAATTTTGTCAAGTTTACAAAATTTCAACTCCATGCGAAAACTCACTGCAGGGACACAAAATATGAGAACATGTACTATTTTGTGTTTTGAAAAGCTTGAAAACACTTATCCAGCCACTTGAAGATTATGCCTGGTGCATGATATTGTAAATAACAATGAAAGAAGTGAACCCGCTACATACAACATACTGACACAGAGTGAAAACACCCAGCCGTCTACCTTCCCACTCATTTTGCTAAAAAATTCTGCATGTTATTCAAAATTGCAGCACAGTTCCAATAATAAATGTTTCAAGATGTATGAAACACATTTTAAATACCATTACTTTCATCAGTGCTTTTGCTAATGATGCACTCTCCTGCTGTGCACAATTGTGTACACAGCGTCTCAAAGGGTTAATGAACTTGATGGCGCAGAAGAAAGGTCAGATTTTTTTTCTTCCGAATTAAAGTGCTCTGGTCATCGCGCTGTGTTTTTGTTTTTTTATGCGCCTTGGAGGCACAGATCGGTAAGTTCCTGTTAGTCACGACATAGGGAAACTGCCTTGGGATGTGTGGAGTTGGTAGAGAAGCTTTTGACATGCATATTTTATGTTTCGAATTATTGATATATCGAACTATTTCGTGATACCCTTCTAGTTCGATATATCCGGTATCGACTGTACACGCTGTAGAAGACCTGAGCGCTGCAGGTCAAATTCAACATGAATCTCCTTGATCAACGCTGTGGTCTCTCGCAGTTTTGAAAAGAAAGGTGGCTTCAGCAGTAACCTTAGAGTCCGCATTAGTCAGAGAGCCAAGCTTTGTATATGGTATCCTAACAAGCTGAGATCTCAAAAAAAGGTGTTGTGAATAAATTGAATGTTCTTCACGCGTCAAAACGTGCGTCAGAAAGCTGCCATCTTGGCTTAAACTTTGGTATGGTGGTACTTTCTCCAGCATCCCACACAGAAAGTGTGGGTTCGATTCCTGATGGATGTGCTTTTCTTTTTTCTCTGTAATTCCTTTTTTAGATTCTAGAGTAATGAGAACATTATTACATTTATTTAACCACTATGCTAGAATCAGTTCAGAATAGAGCCGCTCGATTCATTTCACAATATTACAACTGGAACGAAAGTATAACGCAAATTAAAAACAATTTATCAATTCCTTCTTTGAACACTTTGAACATATTGCTGTTTCACAAGTACGTTCAGGACCGAGGCCATTACCAATAGCATTGCAAGTTTCTCCATTCAGCTCGCGAAGATAGCATAATCATCTTTCTTTCACGCGCATCTACGGCAAAACAGACTCTTTTAACTCATCTGCGCTTTCACGTGTCATCCGCTTGTGGAACGACCTTCCCGATATCCTGGTAGCCGAAGCTAACAAAGAAAAATTCCATCATGACATAACATGACATGACATAAACATTCATTTCTTACTTTAAAAAAAAAACTTCTTGTCTGCGTTTCTTCTTGTATGCTTTCTTTCTTATATTTTTAGAGTTTGTGTAAACTTGACTCTTCGTTGTATTATTATTAACAAAGCATTGTATAATTTTGTACAATTGTTTGCTCTTTACCTGTAAGGTATTTCGAATAATAAACAGGCCATTTCACCACATTCCCAAGTGAGCTGCAGCACTTTTTTTTTTTTTGCTGGCGGCTGCAAAAAAATCTTACAAGCGTAATATAGAAACAATCGTAAACTAACATATTAGATATTTTCATGCTATCAGGCGATTATCAAACTGAAATAATACTGGAAAGAGTTACTTTGTAGTTACTACTTTAGATATAAGCTTGCAGCAATGCAGCGAATGCCTGCCGTGGCATCCTTCTCTTTTTGCTTCACGTAGCATTTAAAAAAGAAAGGAGCGAATATTGTGCATAGTGGGGGGGCCGTCTCGGATGTGTCTGCCATGCGCAGTTTGTATTTCAATTTTTGTCCACATAGCCCAGGCTTAACAAGAAAAACTGCATAGGATTGGGAACGCACTCTGTTCAAATCAGCCGGAAGTAGACAACGCTTGTATTACTGCTTCAAGGAGGCGAGGCATAGCGATGTCATTATGGCTTAAAAGTTGACGGGGAAACTGTGGCTTGAGGGGAGGGTAATGTTTAACCACTCGTACCAATGTAGTTATAGCATGCTGACACAGAATTCTTGTGAGAAAGCATTCCATGAGAGACGCCCTCCACGTTTAAGTGTACGACAAAAACTGTTTCAGGGATACATTAATAAATGGTCTGCCAAGGCTCTATAAATGTTACTTTCAATGTAATAAAGTAAGCCTGCAATTCTGGAAATTGAGGAATCTTAGAGGCAATGCAATTTCCCTGTGCAATTCTTGGGACTTTGGGGGCTGTTTGCTATAATTTCTACTACGACCAAAATTTGTCCGCTACAAGTAGCTAGAACCGATTGCATATCTTTCAAGTTGCTTTCATCAACCAGCTAATCGATGTTGAATGTCATTTAAATGCCTTCCCCTCATGGAGTGTTCTGCGTTGGGTCTGAAATAGTTGAATCTCCATTAATTCGAATATTCGGTTTATTCGAACTGACGGCCGTGGTCCCGTCAAAGTTATGTGTATTCCAAAGGGCGAAAACGTCCGGTAACTCAGACGCGCAAGCATTTGCGACGGTATATTCGACCATACTGTCCGATAATGCTCTCAGCAGCACGCAAATCACGCAGCAGCGCCTCCGACCAGCATTCCTCTGACCCCGCCATAGAGGAAGAGCTTAGGCGAGACTACTCGTCGCGTGGAGGAAAAAAAAAAAAAGGCCGTGGCGGAAATTTGTGCGCGAGCGTGTGCGGGCGTTCATCACCGGTTACTTCTGTTAGTGACGGGTTTAGTGACTGCTGTTAGTGCTGCCATGCACCCCATAGAGTCAATGTATAAGAACGTGTGAAATTTTGAACGCTAAAAACTTTCGTCGTCCGATTTTCCGGACTTTTTGCCGTGACCGCAGGTCCGAAACAGCATTAATCGAAGCCACCACCACCGCCATTTTGATTATCGCGCAACCTCGGCTCGAGCCGGCGCTCTGGCACGCAGATCGCTGGCAGCCGTAGCCACACCGCGGCAACGCTAGGCCTAGCTACGTCGACGTTCGCTTCCAAGCTTCTTGTTGTTCGGTGCCGTGTTTTTCATTGAAGCAATTCGCTGCTGTTAGCAGTGGCCCCGACTCCGCCTTTGTAAGCCTCGCTAATGGCTTCGGAGCGCGGAAAGCGTGGCGTGTTGCATAATGTCGGTTCCCGAAAGTCAACTTCGCCCCAGCACAGCAGTCATACGCGGTGAAGCATACCAGAAATTGAAGGGGAAATTGTCATGGGACATGGTGCGTTGCTTTTAATTATACACGCGTGCGCCCGCCGCCTCCTATTACAGAACGAGCGCCGATTTGCCTAATAACTGACTGTAATTTGGTAATACGTGTGAATAAATTTTGTGGAACTTCCCACTCATGTGTTAGCTCAATGCACATGGGCCACTGCAGGTAAGTCCTCCATTCAATTAGCTTCCTTCAATTCGAACTTCATTTAATTCGAACAAATGTTCGGGCCCCTTCGAGTTCGAATTATGGAGATTCGACTGTACAATAATTCAAACTGCTCATGGTGCTAAAGGCCCCGTTTGGCAAAATATTCCAGATTGTCTGGTCAGAATTAAGTCTGAGGACCTCCATCTTCTATGTGTTTTCCATTAGTAGGGGGCACACATGATTACACCAACAGTCCCAGCTGTCAACTCAAAAGGGCTTCTACCTTGTGTTGTGCAGACAGACGTGTTCCTCATATGCTTCAGCGTGGTGAGCCCATCTTCCTTTGAGAATGTCACCTCCAAGTGGTTCCCGGAGATCAAGCACCACTGTCCTGATGCGCCCATCATACTTGTTGGTGAGTGTCTTTAACCTTCTGCTAAACCATTCCCTGTATTTGCACCACAAAGAAAAACCTAACCCATAAAAAGGTTTGATTATGCATGGAAGTTTCCATGCTTAAAGTGTTCTTGCACTTTTGCTAAAACTATCTGCAACAAAAGTTCGTGCAATGGCTATTCAAAGGGGCCTGCAGTAAATTTTTAATGCCAGAGCATCAACTGAGATCAGTTATTCAAATTTTTTAATATTCACTTTAAGACCAAGCGTGTTTTGTTACATTCTAGAGGGTGTTCAGAAACGACCAATCCAATTTTTTGTTGCAACGTACATATGCTGTGTGGCATTTTTCTTCGGCATTTAAAGAGAGCCAGAGAAACATAATGTAGAACCACGTGACTGCGCTCATGCGCTATCGTATTGCAGCGCACTTAACCATGCTTTGAGCCAAAGAATCGTGTGTGTGGACCGTGGTGAAGTGAGCAGCCGCAGCTGTAGGCATCGGCTTCACAGTGCGTCAGCATCTTTGACGGTGCCGCACGGAGAGGAAGCTCCGTCGTGCCTGATAAACTATAGGCCCAAAGCACAGTTGAGAGCGCAGCAATACAATAGCGCATGAATGCAGTCATGTGGTTTTATTTGAAGTAGCCACCAGGAGCAGCCACGGAGAATTAACGTAACATACCTTAGCAAGGAAATTCGCAATCAGCTCCAGCAAACAGCAGCCGAAAAGATTGCCGGTTTATCGTCTCGCTTGGGTGCCGCACAGAAACTACGGATGCTCGCTATACGCTATGACATGGAGTCATCGACATCGACCGCGACTACATGTTCGTAGACATCGCTGTTTTCAACAATCTGCTTTGCAAGACGGCAGCTTTGTGGCGAGTTGGAAACAGAATGGAGCTCACGGCATGTGTCAGGAATGGCAAAATCTAACCTGTTTGAAATAAACATTCTTTTGGCCCATGCTGTTCAAAGTACAAGAAACAGGCAACTAGCGCTCAACGACTTCTTCTCTGCTATGGGGGATATCCCACAGAGGCCTGCACCACAAGACATCCCAAGGCCATTTGAAGGGAAGGGTGAACCCAGCTGTAATGGAGGCTTGTGAAAAGGCGCTTTCTAACTCTGCTTCAACAGTAAAATAACTTTACAGTGCTCAATTGTGGAAATACTGGAAATGTCACTGTTTGCTTCAATAGTACTTGAATGACTAGGGGCCATCTGTCTCATATTGGTGTGGGTGCAGTAATAGACTTCTTTTCAGAATGTGTTAGATTTCAAGGTACAGCCAGACTTTTTTCTGTGCACTCGAAGAGGCCAAAGTTTATGGTTCAGGGTGTCTACCAACCGGGAAAACCGGGAATTCTCAGGGATTTTGAATAGTCTGGAAAAACTCAAGGAATTTGTGCCTCAATGAGGGAAAATTGGCTGTAATTTTATTGAAAGGGTCAAAAGTCGCGGTTATGCTGGCTTGGGTAACAGACAGGAATCATAATGAATCGTCTTTGACATCCTGTCGTCGGCTGGAGGAGTTGCCAGTGTACAGTCAACGAGCGACTTTCTGGATTCCCAATAATTTGGACGACGTGCCCCATAGAGACAATGTATCAGAACGTCTGAAATTTTGGACGAAAGAACTCTTTGCCGTTCGATTTTCCAGATGTTTTGCCGTGACTGCAGGTCCAAAACGGCATTCGCGCCACCACTGCTGCCATTTTGATTACCTCGCCGCCTCAAATCGGCGCTCTCGCACGCAGATCCGCTGGCAGCCGTAGCCACCAGTGCGGCAATGCTAGGATTAGCTGCTTCGACGTTCGCTATGAAGCTTCTTGCCGTTGGGTGCCGTGTTGTTTATTGGAAGAATTCGCTGCTGCCAGCAATCGCACGGACTCCGCCTTTGTGGTCCTCGCAATTGGCTTAGAAGCTTGGAAAGCACGGTGCGTTGCATAATGCCAGTTCCCGAAAGTCAGCTTCGCCTCCGTACGGATATGTTACTTGTTGAAGCATATGCAAAAGTATTGCAGTGAAGCATAACAATTGTGGGAAGGGGCTATTGCCACGGGACATAGTATGTATTCCTTAATTATACACGCGTGCACCCGGTATTTCCGGTCACAGTATGAGCACCGATATGCCTAATACGAGTACCGACAGGCCTTCAGAGCGTTTTCAAATGCGCCTGTGGCGGTTTGAGCCCTCAAGGGCAGTAAATGACATGCATTTATTTTTTTCCAACTGGCCAATTTTTTGGACGTTTTTGCGGCCCCTAAGGAGTTCAAAAACTCGGATGTGGACTGTGCAACTGACCAAGAAGATGCTTCAAATGGTCCGTGGGGCGAACGAGTGGCGGAAGGAGTACAAGAACAAAGGACCAACGCATTGAGGAATGAATGGGAAAGGAAGCATGCTGCCGCTATTTTGAAGGAGCTTGAGCTCAAAAAACAGTGTTGGCTGATGCCAAGATGCAAGTGTCCCTCATCCAAACCAAAATAAACTCTTTAAAGCAGTGAAACAAACACTGAGGCGTCGTGTTGGGGCTGAGAGTATGTCAGGACAGTTGACATTGACTTACAAGCTGTTGAGAGAGAATCTAAATTGTGACAAAGTTCGGGCCTCATACCACTGAGCTTGCTATCAGTTGATAGAAATAGCTCATATTCGAAAATATTAGTTTTTGTATGCATCTCCTTTTTTATTCGTATTTGAGAATGTCCAACTCGATTTGCAATTTTTTTTTGAAGACATCTTATTTGCTGTGCATTTTGCTAACCCCTTCCCTTCTATTCTCTTTTTGAATAACATAAACAGTACTCCTTAGTATTCAAATTGGATTAAGCCGTCCTTGTAAAAAAATTTTCATATGCTTACTAGAGAGTGACAGCATCTGGCGATATGGTTTCAGCTCGTCTTGACAAAAAACATAGTTCTGCATCACTCAGGGAATTTAGCAAAGGCACTCAGGGAAAACCTGGAGAACTCAGGGAATTTGGAAATGTCAACTTGGTAGAAACCCTGATGGTTACACCAACGTAGAGAAGGAAGACTGCATTAACCATGTGCAGAAGCGGATGGGCACTGCTCTCTGATATAGATTGAACTTTAAAGGTAGTAGTGCTGCATTTAAAAAGCAAAGCAAAGAACTTATTAATTACCACATGTATACAGTATAAACATTAACCTGTGAATTTTCATGCCTCGACCAATGCTTAAATCATTCAAGAATTAGTATTTTGAGTGTTTCCATGTATAATGTAATTTCATTGTATCCTCATGCATTCTTAGTTTCGAATTTCTTGAATTTATTTTGTGTAGCTATATATTATGGCGTGCGCGCGACCTCTTCTGTATGATTATTTAGAGATGTTATGTAAATTTATGTGATTTGTTATGTGTACTCTTGCAAGTAGCTAGTTGTCCATTTTCCTGAAACTGATGTACTGCAATCTTTTTTTTTTTTTGACTCTGTTGAACTCGAAGCGTGTGAGCTGCCACGAACTGCGGAGGGACAAGGACCTTTGTCAGGCTTGATTGCCTTTAGCCCCTGCCCCTGCAGTGAGCTTTGTATACTGCTTACTGTAAATAAAAACACTTACTTACTTACTTACTAACCTTATACAAAAGCATAAAACTCCATGGTGGGAGTCTAGTCTGAGTGGCAAAGGTCAACTGACAGGTGAACTGATTACAAAGCTCACAAATTATTATGGCTGGGCACTGAAGTCTAACGTGGTGACATAGATGGTATGCACAAAGCACTAATGCCAACCTGCCATCACACATCTTCTGTTGATCAGACCCAAATCACAGCCTGTGCCTGAGTGGTGCCAACTCATTGTGCAAACAGAATGCTGCTACTGCTAGAGGCGAACCACTTCCAAAGCACTGGAGCTTGGCAGAGCATGTTAATAAGGCACTCGTGCTTGTCTATGAATAGCTTGCTGACAAAAAAACTCTTGCAGCGCTTCTGCATAGGCAAGACACAAAATGCATACGAGTCACTGCATTCTGGGGTGCGATCGGGGATGTTTGTTCGAAACAGCATTCGTTCTGTTGCTGCAGCGTCACAAAGTGGGCAGTCTGTAAAGTTTGTGAGAACGGGAGGGAGAGAGCAGCCAATCAGAAAGCGGTGAACTCCCTGAAAGTTCACACACCTTGTTTGTCATCTGCTTGCAGACAATATACTACAAAACAAAATGTTTCTTGCCTTCTAATGAATATACTTTCTGTATGAAAAAATGTGTTTTTTCTTGTCAAGCTTAAACACGTTCTCAAATATTAATACGTGTGACTGCTACAATTTATAACTTAGTTTTTCTGCTTGGTCGCCAGGTGGTGTCGCACACAGCAAGAAAAAAAAAATGACGAGAACAGTGGTGCATTTTTCAGGAGGCGATAACATTCCACTGGTTCGCTGGCACCCGATTATGGGGTCGAGTTCGCCACAAAACCAACAAACTGTTTGTTTCGAGAAATGAAAGCGACACCAGTATTCGCTTTCTGCCATCTCTTCAAATGCATTCCGCACCTCCAACCACTCTGCTTCCTTCTCGAGCAACATCAACGCAACAACCGAAGCTCCCTTTGCAAGCTCCATTTTCTCAAGTTCAACTGTGGATTGGATCCGAACGTGTCATTCCATAGCCGCAGCCTCCATTTGGATCCAATCTAGTCCACCAAACATGCCATGCAAAGCTAGTCTCATAGTAAGCGCATGACCGCTCGAACTTCACACCTCTCGTTACGTTCTCCTAGCAGACGACATGCTCGGTTTCAAAATGATTGACAGGAGCGTGTAGTCATTTTGACGTCGCCAAAAATGTGGCCGTGCCTCATGGGTTACGATGTCGGCACAGCCTAAACCAATCACACGCGGTGAGACTGAATGCGCGCTCCAAACAACAATCCCCTGTCGTGCCCCTGTGTTCTGGTCCCTAATGCCAAAGACCAAACATGCCTCTCTATTTGCAGTAGAAACTGCTGTTGCAGAAGCAGTAATGAGCTGCAATGCAGTGATGAAAGAAGCCTCGTTTTGTATGCTACAAGAATTGCCAATACAGCAAAGAAATAAGGGCATCTAAAGAGCAGAAGAGAAAGACTTGCCGTCTCACTAGTGCAGAGTGAAAGTGGGCTGCTTCGGTCACCTACTTTCATGCAACAAAGTGAAAACACCGAGAAAAACCATGCACCGATTATTCATCTGAGGCCTATTAGTGTGTTAGCTAATAAATAAAGCTATTTTGTTGATTTTACAACTCTTGAGAACAATGCCTTGTATGTTTTACGGTTTTCCCTGTTTAATTTTTTCAGCCAGTGCACAATCTTCTTATAGGGCTTTCTCAGGTTCCACAAGTCCAATTTTAATAATTCTTCTTTCATTTAGAACCTTAAGGTTTGATAAGTGCTGTAAAAATACCAAATATAGCAAGTTAATACTGTAAGTTAAAAGAAATGAAAATCTTATGCCTAAAATTATGCCTATGCTGCAAACATGAACTTCAAATGCTTACAACTTTTGTTTTGGACAAGCTAGAATGACAAAACTCGTCTTATGGCACTCCTTGTTAATTTGTGTAGGTTATAATGGTATAGAGTTTAACAAAAAATATGCTGTAGATTATTGCGTGCAAGCATACTGTGAAATCATCTGTGAAATCGGCGTATTACAGTGAAACCTCGTTAAACCGTAGTCGGCCGGAGCTCGGAAAAAGTACGTACTAAACAGTAGTACTGTTTAACCGAAATAGCATGAGATTGTCCACTTACCTGTCGAAAACGGAACTCGGAGAGAGTGCGATGAAAGGGGAAAAAACAGGCAGTATTTATTCACTTCACGCGACCTAAGTGTTATTTTCGTTTGATGCCGCGGCGGCCTAGCACGACGACAGCGGCCTCAAACTTGCTGAAGCTGCGTGCCAGCTTCTCAGCCAGCCCCCTCCTCTCGGCAAACACTCGCACGGCAGATTCCTCGTTGGCGTTACGTATTCACCGTGCACACGCGAGTAGTGCTGCTTAAGTCCCGGGGCGCCTTTTCATTGCCGGGTGCCGAAGTTCGGAAAACTTTTGGTTTGGAATAGTTACGTTATCGTGCCCTGGTTCTCGTTGCGACGATTGCATTCATGAGGCTGACGTAGCGCGCAGCTTATGCCACTGTCGGGCCTGAATCGCCCGTGCTGTCGCTTTCCGTGTCGTCCTCATCACTGTCGCTAGTCAACACTTCGGCAACAACAGAGGCAACGATGGTGAAAAGTCGAACCTCGTAGCCAACATCTCTTCACGGTCACAGCAGCGCTGCCGAGCAACTTCGCATTCCAAATGCCACACACTGTAGTCAACAGCAGATCCATGTCACGGACCAGCGCCGACTTCTTCGTGTCACGTTCGATAGCACGGACGATGTCTAATTTTTCTTCTATGCTGAGCACCCGGCATCTTTTTTTTATCCGAGCTTCGGCATGATGCGAGTCCTCGCTTGCACGACGCCACAACGCTCTCTGGCATGTCGTCGAAATGATGTTGATGTTGATGCAGCTTCATGTGCAAACGCATAGGGTGCTTGGAGGTCGTTGTACCTATCTCTGAGGCTCGTTGTTCTGCTGGGCCACCCGATGGAGACGACGCACTGCCGTGCTTGTGCGACGAAAAGTGGAAACGCTACGTTTTAACCGATGCGTACGCAATAAGCTGGTACGGTTTATGCGGGTACAAAATATATTATGTTCAATGGCCGCTGAGTCGGGGAATTGACTTTACTACTTTTATACCGAAACTACTGTTTAAGCGGGTACGGTTTAACGAGGTTTTACTGTATGTTGGTCGCGGCAAGGGAAGCGAGCTCCAGAGGAGGAAGGTGCCTGGAGGTGAAGAGAATCATGCACCAGGGAAGGTACGGAGACACTGCGAGCATGCAAAGGGACTACTGTGGCGTTGTAGCACAAACGGGAAGTGTGCGGACTCTGTCATAGACGCTTCATTAGTCTCGACAGTGTCACGCCTGGTGTGCCATAGGGAAAGTGCATATTGCTATATGTGCAAAGAAGAGATGCTGCGGACATGTACAGCGAGCACCAACATGCACAGTGGGGCCGCCGAGCCTGCAGGGCCACGAAAGAGCGGTGGAGCAGATAGTTTCACTTTTGCGTGCCAAGCTCTATTGGCTGTATACTGCAACGATTTCATTAAATCTCGTTAGACGATTTCCGAAAGCCATGTAGGTCACCCACTAATATTGCCTTAGCTGCGTAGTCGGCAAACCGTGTTGTGCGCCACGTGCAGCTCGAACATGACAAATTTTGTTCGCATTGCAGCATGCTTAGCTGTTCTCTTTGACCATGGCACCGTTTCGTGGTTTCACGAAATTGGGCAAGCCAAGTGAAAAGCCGAAGTTACAGACCATCACATTGGAACAAAAGGAGGCTATTGTAAATGCTCTTGTCAGGTGCTAACTAGCCATGTATTGCACATGCTGGAGATTCTTTTGCTGTTGTTTCGTCGCATACGCGGCCACGCAGTGGTTCGGCAAGCTGGCAAAGCTTCCCGTTTGAAGAAGCTACCAACTCGGGCCAAATTCGAGGAAGTGCACACACAAGCCTGCTGGAGCTGCAAAAGCGACAAAAGTGTGCATCTTGGCGCTCGGGCACGCGTCGTTGTGATGCACTCAATGTTTTGCATTACATAAATGTCAACTACAGTTTAGCCTAAAAAATGTTTTTGACATCGGATTGTATGTTTTTCTGGTTAGTACACCTTTTTTTTCTAGGACATATGAATAAGAGTCTACTGTAAACAAAATTGTGTGCATTGCCGTAAGCTATGTAAAATTTAATTACCAGCCCTTAACTAAATCTTTGCTTCATAAAGATTCCTACATATGTGTTAGACTCGCCTGACAATCTCTGTATTTATGTTCAAATACTGCAGCCTATTCAGGACTTTGCAGGAGTGGGTAAAATATGAGTGCAATAGCACAAGTATAAAGGAAAAAGGAAACACAACAGCATACTCAGGTGTAGGTCAGTACACATACTGCTGTACACACCTCTGAAGTGCCTCTATAAAACATCTTACAGTGGGAGTTCATATACAAGACTGGGCATTGTGTTCAAACACTTAACTCTTCACTTTTAGCTGCTCAAATTAAAAGATGATATAATGGATCATTTGTTGGATGCTCAAGAAATTGACCTGTTTTGCCATAATTAAGGAGTCTGCAACTACCTTAATGAAATTAGAAAAGAGCAACACTATTTCTATGTCAGTATCTCCCAAGAAATGAAGCAGTAAAAGCTGAAGTAGCATTTATATTGATTTGGGTGCTTGAGAAAATTACTCTAATATAAGCCCTTGTGGTTGGGGATCAGAAGTTGCTTGAGGATTCAGACTCCCACTCTTTATTGTCGAGTGTTGTCACTTTTAAGTAATTCATTTTAAAATTCCAGTTTGAAAAGTAGTAGGTGAAGATGAAAGGGAAATCTCACAACGCAAGCACTACAATGCATTTTTTAACAAGAATACATATCAACTCTTTATTTTTTAGTTTATCTTTTTTCTAAGATGCCCTTGGACAGTCAAAAGAGTGCAGCAGTTTGGGCGAGTTGGTATGTCAATGCTCACCCTGCTCTCCATTCTTTTTCATTACCCCTTCCACCTTCCTTTTTTGCTTGTTCCGAGCTGTGCTACAAGCCTTTAAAAAAAGAAAAAAACTTGGACAGTAGGATTGATGCTGATGTCAAACAGGTGGAAGCCCTGGCTAGGAAAGCTGGTGCAGCAGTTTTAACTGTGGCCTGGTCTTGTGTGGTTGCAGGGACCAAGATGGACTTGCGCGAGGACAAGGAGACCCTGCAGCAGCTGTCGGAGCAGGGCCTGTCGCCCATCAAAAGGGAGCAGGGCCAGAAGCTGTGCTCCAAGATCCGTGCCATCAAGTACCTAGAGTGCTCAGCTCTCACCCAGAGAGGCCTCCGACAGGTGGGTGCATCCTGGCCTGTTCGGCTTGTTAAAGGGATATTGAATGGCCACAGGAAATGTTCAGAAGTATCCACTAAAGAAGAAAACCCACAAAGAATTGCCATTTATTAAACAGATGACTGCGTTGATGTCGCGGCTACCATCATCGAGCATATATGCCTGATGGCGCTAGTCCAGTCCCTTTTTCTTCCACCACGGGGCATTTTGAGTACTGTCCACTACATGACTCCCTCCCTAACAATGAAGGCACTGCTGTTAAGCGGTTTAAGTTGTGTAGATGGCACTGCCAGAGTCTAGGTGAGCTGGCTTCAAGCAGTCGATGGAAATTGTCTGTTCGCGTCCCCTGACAAGAAGTGTGAAAAACTTAGCATCACACGAGCACTTTGAAGGCACTGTCGTAAGGAGCTTGTAAAGTAGTGCGAGTAGCTTCGTGATGGATAAATACGTGACTGCTATGAAGTAAAGATGGGCTCGTGTAAACATTCCTGCGGTCGTTACGAAGCGGCGGTGGTATAACAGTGACCATTGTAATGCGAAGGCGGTCGGCGTAAGATTGTAGGTCAGCAGATTATGGCTCTGAGGCGAAGAACTCACCGGGTACGCGAAGTGTCGTGCCGAAAACGAGTTCTGCTCAGGAACACTGT
Organism: Dermacentor andersoni; assembly: GCF_023375885.2. Classification (NCBI taxonomy): domain Eukaryota; kingdom Metazoa; phylum Arthropoda; class Arachnida; order Ixodida; family Ixodidae; genus Dermacentor; species Dermacentor andersoni. Next base: position 236,314,124 of record NC_092815.1, read on the forward strand.
GCATCTGCTTTCCGAGCTGTGCGAAGACCTAGTAGAACCTGCTCTGTCCATGGAATCATGGAATCATAGATTCATGGGCACGAAGTGCTGCTTTTAGTTGACGATTGAAGCTTCTACCATGCCATTGGAACTTGGGTGATAAGCTGTCGTTCGTATATGCATTACGCCCAGAAGACGGGAGAGAGCCTGAAAGAGGGACAAGTCAAATAGTCTTCCTCTGTCTGTAGTTATGGTGTGTGGTACGCCATAACGAGAAATCCAGGTACAGTGAAACATCGTTAAACCATAGTTGGCCAGAGCTTGGAAAAAGTGTGTATTAAACGGTAGTACTGTTTAACCGAAATAGCATGAGATCGACCACTTACCTGTCAAAAACGGAACTCGGAGAGAGTGCGATGAAAGGGAAAAAAAACATGCAGTATTTATTCACTTCGCGCGACAAAAGTGTTATTTTCGTTTGATGACGCAGCGGCCTACACTCTTAGGCAAAAGTACACCCTTTCGGGTGTATATCTGCCACACAAAGATAATCGACCATGGATAATCGTCATCTGCCTTGCTTGCGTTTCCTTTCTTCAATACGCTGCGCTCGCTACTTTCCTGTCAGAAATGCTATGTCATGCTGATAACGCGCATGCTGTTCGTTACTGGGAAGTATCAAGCTCGCCGCGTTAAAAAAAGGAAATGCGGACAAGACAGATGACGATTATTGTTGTGTGGCAAAAGGGTATAACAGTAAAGCTTCATTTGGGCCTAGTTGGTACATCATTCTGAACTTAACGTTACAGCGCAAACACCTAAGACGAACCACAAAAGGAAGACACGACAAAAGGATACACGCAGCGCCAGTGTGTGTCATGTCTTCCTTGGGGAGTAAGGGTGTAATTTTGCTTAAGAGTGTAGCAGCGACGACAGTGGCCTCAAATTTACTGAAGCTGTGAGGCAGCTTTTCAGCCAGCCCCCCTCTTCTCGGCAAACACTCGCATGGCAGATTCCTCGTTGGCGTTACGTATTCTCCATGCACGTGCGTGGTAGCGCTGCAGAAGTCGCAGGGCACCTTTTTCATTGCGGGGTGGTGTTCTCGTCGCGACGATTGCATTCATGAGGCTGACATAATGCGCAGCTTCTGCCACTGTCAGGCCTCGATCGCCCATGCTGTTGCTTTCCGTGTCGTCCTCATCACTTCGGCTACAACAGAGGCAACGATGGCGAAAAGTCAGACCTTGTAGCCAACATCTCTTCGCAGTCGCAGCAGCGCTGCCGAGCAACTTCTTCACACTCCAAATGCCAGACACCATAGTCAACAGTAGATCCCTGTCGCGTGCCAGTGCCGACTTCTTCGTGTCACGTTCAATAGCACGAACAGTGTCTAATTTTACTTCTATGCTGACCATCCGGCGCCTTTTTTTATCCGAGCTTCGGCATGACATGAGTCCTTGCGTGTGCGACGCCACAATGCTCTCTGGCACGCCACCAAAATGATGTTGATGTTAATGTGGCTTCACGCACCCGCGAACGCGCAGGGTGCTTGGAGGCCGTTGTTCCGATCTCTCGGGTTTGTTCTGCCGGGCCGCCCGATGGAGACAACGCACCACCGTTCTTGCGTGACGAAAAGTGGAAACGCTATGTGTTAACCGATGCGTACGCAATAAGCTGGTACGGTTTATGCGGATACAAAACACATTATGTTGAATGGCTGCTGAGTCAGGGATTTGACTTTACTATTTTTAAAATAAAACTACTGTTTAAGCGGGTACAGTTAAACGAGGTTTTACTGTACTTAAGATGGCCTGAGCCACAGATTCTGCAGTACAGTGCAGTCCACTTATAACGATATCGATAAAGACGAAAAATATGATCGTTATAACCGATGATCGCTATATCTGGACTGCAGTTATCAAAAAAAAAATTTTTTTTTAAACGCGTTTGCGCTCTTTACCTTTGCAGCTCTGAACTCGAATTCGCTACTTGCTCTAAAGAATAGATGATGTATACAGTAGGCCATGAAAAACAAACTTTATTTCTAGCGCCAATGACCGTGTCAAGGATTAGGCGCGCCGAAATAGTCCGAAATCTGCACTTGCTTTTGCGGCAGCTTCAGCTTCACAACCGCGGTGTGCATGGATTCCAGCTGCTGCGCGAACACTGGCGGCAATCCTTTAGCATGCATAAAATCAATTAAGGAGTCGATCGACGACAGTGCACTTTGCGTGGACATCGTGGTCGAGGTCAAGGAGCCACTGTCGATCTCGTTGTCACTGTTGCTGATGCCGTCGCCACCGTCGCACAACTTTGCGTCTGTCGAGACAGCACATCTTCGGCGATCGCCTCGTCGGTGACCTCATCGCAGAACGAGGCAGCACTGTCTGCAGTCAAAAACTCCTCCTTCGACACACCACCTGTGTCACCAGTAGGAACGAGCTCCCAGAGCTCGGTTATGTCAGCGACTTCCACCGGGTCGGTCTCAGCGGGTTGGGGAAGTTCGTCCTTACGCAGAAAGCCCGCCTTCTTTAAGCCATTGGTGATGAACCACTGGTAAAGCGCCTCTTCAACATCGGCGTACAAGGGGTCTCTAACCCCTTTTCCGCTGATCGGAATGGCCGCTGATAGCTCCTGCCTTCACAATCGCGGTGCTCCCGGTTTTCAAGATGGTTGATATCGTTAACTGGACGAGCTCATACTTCTTCACGAGGGCGCTCACCTTGAAGCCGCATCGAGTCCTGCAAAATATCCATCTTCGTGTCAAGCGACACAGCTTTGCGCTTTGTCGGCGCCATCTTCGAACTGGGTTGAACCGTTGGTTGCACGCTGCTTCGGTGGCGTCAGCCTGCTATCGCGAAAGAGACGCGGGACGGGCGCCACCGCGCCGCTTTGCTTGTCGCTTCTTTTTTTCTTTCTCTCTCTTTCGGAGCGACTGTGGCCGACGCGCATGAAGCAGCTAGCGCCATCTTGTGGGGCGCTGCGCCAACGTTGGCTGCGCCTACTCGTGCGCGGGCGGGGCGAGACGCGCTGCGCGGTAATGGCGGCAGATACGAACTTACGGAGGTAAACATCGCCTCGTCTCGACATCGTTCGTTTCAGGGAACTAAGCAACGCAAACGTTACGATTATTTGGCACGGAAAACGCCGTCCAGACTGCAAAATTTTGATCGTTATATCCGATATGCGGTGAATAACCTATCGTTATAAATGGTTTTTTTCCCCATTGACCTAATGCATAAAATGACACTCTCATGTCGACCCATCGTTATAACTGATATATCGTTATATGTGGTATCGTTATAAGCGGACTGCACTGTAATGTTAGAATGACATTGCATCAGGCCAGCGTGTGAAGCGGTCGATACAAGTGAGTATGTATCATTGTTTTGGGGACGGTGGTAGCTGAACAATGATATCGATGTGAACGTGGCTGAAACGAACATCTGCTGGTGGAAAATGACCAGGCACTCTCATAGTGTGTTGACTGACTTTGGTGCGCTGGCACTGTATGCATGCCTGAGCCCAGCAACAGACGTCAGCGTTCATACGCGGCCACAGATAACTGGAAGTGACCAGACATTGTGTGGCACGTACTTCAGGGTGCGATAAGGAATGTAGGGCATCAAAAGCTTGCTGCCGAAATTGTTGTGTAACGTACGGTCGAGGATGACCTGTAGACATGTCGCGTATCACTGTGACATTGCAGCGAGGCAGTAAGATATCTTGGAAGCGCGGAGAATCATTGGCAGCCCAGAGTGTTTGAAGTTCACGGTCTGTGCGTTAAGCGGTAGCGAGGCAGACAAAGTCAATGCCGGAACGATTGACTTGGCTTGCATTTACATGGATCCGTGACAGAGCGTCAGCAGCGAGATTATTGGCACCACTGATATGCCGAATATCAGTAGAGAATTCGGAGATATGTGCAAGCTAGGGAATTTCACAGGGCGTGTGCGAGGAACTGTTGGAGGTAATAGCATAAATGAGCAGTTTGTGGTTTGTGAGAATAAAGAACTGACACCCTTCGAGATTGTGACAGAGTGGTGGACTGTGAGGTAGAGTCCTAGCAATTTGCGACCGAAAGAGCTCTAGTGGGTTTCTTGCAGTGTCAGCTTCTTTGAAAAGAAAGAAATTGGCTGCCATGTCTTGCCAACGAGCTGTTGAAACGCGGCGCCAACAGCTATGTCAGAGGCATCTACCATAACGCACATTGGAGCGTCTGGTTGTGGGTGTGCCAGTAGAGTAGTGGTAGCAAGGGCGTCCTTGGCAGAGATAAAAGCAGATTCAGTTGCATTCGTCCATGATATAGGCGTGCTAGCTTGTGGTGTGCCAGAGAGTGGAATGTGAAGAGGCTGCAAAGTTGAAGCACAACGAGGAATGAAACAGTGATAGTAATTGATGAGGCCCAGAAATGACCATAATTGTTTGGTGGAAGACAGACGTGGAATATATTTAATCGCTTAAACACTGGATGGAATGGATCTGATTACTCGATGGCCCAGGATTTAGAGAGAAGCAATGCCAAACTCGCTCTTCTAGATGATTACAACCAGGCCATATTGACGGAGGTTCAAACACCTTACTTAGGTCAGATTCGTGTTCCAAAGCAGAGCGACTGAATACAAGAATGTCGTCTAAATAGACGAAGCAACAAATCAGGCCATGGAGTACTTGATCAACGGACCGCTGAAATGTTTGAGCAGCATTATGGAAGCTGAACGGCGTGCGCACATATTCAAAGATGCCAAAAGAGGCAATGATTGCAGTTTTAGGAATGTCTGAAGGCTCGACAGGAACCTGATGGTAAGCTTTTACTAGGCCCACCTTGCTAAATACGCAGCCAATAAGCGATGTGGTGATATCGTGGATGTGAGGTGTAGGGTTTCTATCGGGAATCGTCACTTTGTTTAAGGCGCGGTAATTGCCACACAGTTGCCAATAACCCGTCTTCTTGGGCACCCTGTGTGAAGCAGATGACCAAGGGTTAGAGGAAGGACGAATGAAGCCTAACTCGAGCATGTGTTCAAATTCTTGCTTTACAATTTTCAGATGGTCTGGTGCTAAGCAGTGAGGTCGGGCGTGTACTGGTGGTCCTTTAGTCACAATGTGGTGAGTGACGTTTGTTACGATCCACCCCGGGTCGTGAACAAAGGAGGGTTTCTGGCACCCTCCGATAGACGGACGCTCCGCAGCGTGGTGGTGCTGAATGATTACTGACCGGCGAGCTGCCATGCTCGTCGGTGTTTATTGTGGTGTGGTCACCAGTGTTGCCTGCCGAGTTATAGCAGGCCGCCGAGCTTGGCGGGCGAAACAAGATTATGTCCGAGGGGGCGTCACATACTTGCTACAACCCCTTACCCCCAGTTTGTTTGTTAAATAAAAAACAAACGTCCAAGTTCACACTATGAGGCTCTGCCTCCAGCCTAGCTGGGTCGACGGTGCCTGCTACCCAGGCGAGTAACGGTCTGGTGGCCTCCGCCGTCGAGTACTCCGCCTGGGCACCGGTGTTGACAGGTCGGGTGTGGCAACGCCGGGTGCTGCCTGGGCCAGCCTCGCTCCATCCGGAGGGTCCGTAGTGGTCGGCCTTGCGAGTGGTGCCGGGCTTGACACCGGTCCCACGGGTGCCGCACCACTGGCTACGGTTGCCGCCTCCGAGGTAGGTGGTGCTCTGCTGGGAGCGACTGGTGCTGCCGCTAGTCCTTCTGCGGGCTGGAACTCAGTGGCAGTCAAGGGTGCTGGCCAGGTCCCAAGGCGAGGCCTGACATGGTCGGCGTGTCTGTGCCACATGGCCCCATCTGGCATGCGGACGAGCAGCGATGAGGCGCTGGCAGGAGACACCACCTGTCCGGCAGACCAAGGTGGGCCAGGACGGAAGTTCCTGGCGAAAACTGGAGCTCCCGATTCTGGCAAAGGCCCGGGACGGCACCCTTGGTCAGCAGCCAGCTTCTGCTTCTGCGTCTCTGATTGAGCCTCGCGCAGCTTGCGCTTGCTGCGGGAGACCTCGCTCTTGAGCTCGTTGTACAGCACGGAGAACTGGCTCTGCAGGCACTTGTACTCGGCCGTGCTCACCACCAGGCTCTCGGGCAGCGACCGCAGCTCTAGCCACAGCCGCTCCACCGTCTTCAGGGCCTCCTTGTGGTCATGTTGAAGCTGCTCCAGCTCCAGCAGCCGTGCCGATGCCAGCTCCCGCTGTTCCTCGAGCTGGCCCTGCAGGTCCTCCAAGCGCAGGGAGGCTGCTCCGCCACCGCCGCCGGAGCCCCCAAAATCCACATGTAGGCGGGACCAGGGTCTCTGTGGGAACGGCCAGGGGGTGCTTTCCACATTACGCGAAGCTCGCTGATGCTCCTGTCAGATTTGGCAGTTCTGCACCACCTGCAGGCTGGCTTCCGGGTACTCTGGCAGCCGAATGCCCAGTACATGAATCCAGTTTCGGCCCAGCAGCGTCGGCGACGACCCCTTCGTTAAGTTAAGGGGAAGCGTTGCCTCCCGGTTGCCAAAACGAACGCTGACCTGTGCCTGACCCTGGACCTGGGAGAGTTGCCCGGATGAGCTGCGCAGCATCACGCCCGATGCCTCGTCGGACACGCCGGGGAAAGTACGCTTAAAAAGCTTCCCGGCCATTACAGACACGCTGGCCCCTGTGTCCAGCTCCATGCAAATGGGGCGCCCGCAGATTTCGACGGTCAGCATGTATGGCGGCACAGACGACGGTACAAAGCCTGTGTGCCACATGTCGAAAATCGGCGGGTCCTCGGCCACGACGTGGAGCCTGGCCGAGGAAGAACTTGAGCTTGCTGCAGCATGCCTCTGCCGCGTACCCTTGCGACGTCTACCCTGGCCGCGGGCTTGTGTTGTACCTGGGCTTGAATCAGGCTGCTGCTTGCTGTTCGTCCTCCCCCTTCGGCATACACGTGCCAGGTGCCCAGTTTTCCCACACGTAAAGCATTGTGCTTGAGAGTACTGGCACTGTGAAGGGGAGTGGGCACCACCACAGCGACCGCAGGTACTGCCCTTTGTCGCGAACTTGTTGACCGCCGCTTCCGTCGACGGTGAGCCAGTCGCACGGGAAATCTCGCCGGCGTCCTTGGCGGCAGCTTTCATTGCCAGCGCTGCCTTCACGGCATCGTCCAGTGACGAGTCGGGAAGCTCCAGGAGTCGCGTCTGCATGGCGGGGTTGTTGATTCCGCAGACGAAACGGTCCCGGAGCAGCGAGTCCAGTTGGTCCCCGAAGGTGCAGGCACTCGCTAACCCTCGTAGCGCAGCAACGAATTGCCCGAGGGTCTCTCCTTCCTGGCGGCTCCGGTTGTTGAAGCGGAAACGCTCCATTAGTGTGGACGGTGCTGGGTTGAAATGCGAGCGCAGTATGGCAAGCAGCTCACCCAGCGTCTTAACGTGCAGCGTGGCTGGCTTGAGAAGGTCGAGCAGGAGGCTGAAGACGCGGGTCCCGCAGCTGGCCAGGAAAATGTCCCGCTGTTTGGCCTCGGGTGTGTCATTTGCCCGGAAGAACACGTGGACTTGCTCCTCGTAAATTTGCCAGGCGGACCCATCTCCATCGAACGGCTCGAGCCTTCCGTACAGCGGCATGGCGACAGCAACGGAGGGCGGTGTTTCGCCGCTCGCGGCGGCGTGGGACGCTCCGTAGGTACTCGTCGCCATCTTCGTCAGTGTCACGAGGATCCCATCCTCGTCGCCAATGTCACGATCCACCCCGGGTCGTGAACAAGGGAGGACTTCTGGCACCCTCCGATAGGCGGATGCTCCGCAGCGTGGTGGTGCTGAATGATTACTGACCGGCGAGCTGCCATGCTCGTCGGCGTTTATTGTGGTGTGGTGACCAGTGTTGCCTGCCGAGCTATAGCAGGCTGTCGAGCTTGGCGGGCGAACCAAGATTATGTCCGAGGGGGCGTCACATACTTGCTACAACGTTGTGCACTATTGGACGATCTGGCAAGAGTGGTTCCAACAGCTCTGGAAATCCCACCAGGATGGTGGACCACGGTTTCGGTACCTGGGTGTGTGCTTGTACAATACGCAAAGGTGGTGCAGACGTGGGGATGCCTTGTGCGGAAAAGTTTGTTGAGAAGTCAAGAAAGCGGCAGTGGCGAAGGTCGACGAGGAGGTTAAACTTCCACGGAAAGTCAGCGCCAATGATCGGCCCGCGGACGTCGGTGACGGTGAATAGCCATCGAAAAGGGCGTCCCAGACCAGGGTCCAGAGTGACAGATTTGTGGTCATACGTTTTAATGTTGGAACTGTTGACAGTAGTGAGAAAGACGTGTCATGCAGATGGCTTCTGCGGTCTTGAAAAGTAGGGGGAATGACACGAATTTTCGCATCAGTGTCTGCAAGATAGCGAACTTTCATGAAACGGTCGGTGACGTAGAAGAGACGCCTTGATTTAGGGCTAGTAGCCCTAGCCGTTATCAGTGACTGACCCGACCGTTTCCCGCAAAGTTGCAAGGCGGACGGCACTGCCGTGCGCATGTGCCATATCTGGCGTGCTACCAACAAATAAAGGGAGACGGAGGGCGTGACACGTTTTGGTCATGCAAGCGATGCCGCTGCTGATGGTTATTCGCACGAAAGCTTAAGGCAGCCAACTGGTTAGTTAGCTCCTCTAATTGTGCAGCAAGGTACGTGCTTGAACTGTCGGGTTCGTCAAAGTGCTGCTGTAACTGGGTTGTGTCACCACGGGTGCATTGCAACGGTCAACAGTGGATATCACAGGATGGAAAGAATCCATAATTTGGTCTGCCATCGTCGCTAAGGCCTCGACAGACGTAGTAGCTGAGGCACATAAAATAATGCGTAATTGGTTCGGTAGACGCTGGAGGAAGAGCTCCCGAAGGATTTTCAAGTCTGCTGATGATGGACAGGTTCCCTGGAGTTATCATGCAGTGAAGCAGCTCAGTTGGTTTTCTGTCACCAAGTTCTTCCAATGAGAGGAGCTGTTGAATCCGTCGTGACTCAGAGTCGGTGGTGCACTGTAGTAACTCGCTTAAGGGTATCGTACTGATCATCGGGTGGAGGAGCTAGCAAAACTTCGCAGACCAAAGCTGCAGGGGTCAGGTTAAGTGCACTCGCAACGTTGCTGCACTTGGCCACCTGAGATGTGACTCGGTGACGGCGAAACTGCGCGTCGATGACGAACCAGAGTTCACAGTCCGAGGGCCAGAAATTGGGAAGTTTAAGTGTGGTAACGGAAGACATTCTGTTTTCTTCAAGACGTCGTTCGGCGGCCGGTTCCATGGCATCGAGAAGAAACTTGGTAGACGTGTACAGTTGTGATGTGGTGTCACATCTGGGTCACCAACTTGTAGGAACAGAAGGCCCTCAAAGAATAGCCATTTATTAAACAGACGACTGCGTTGATGTTGCAGCTACCATCGTCGCGCCTATATGCCCGATGGCACTAGTCCAGCTTCTTCTTCCACAGCGGGGCTCTATGAGTACTGTCCACTACAGTGTCATCATTTCATGCCTTCTGGGTAGATTGCTGCATTGTTCGTGCTTTGCGAATCCACACGGGGCTGCATTGCTGTGGGTAAGCAGTCAAGATGTGGTCGTGGCAACTTTAATGTCAACAAGATGGGCACCCAGATGGGCCTTGCTTTTCGGCAGTGTGGCAGGCTTGATGTTGCTTCTTGCTGCCATTGCAGATGCACTTACAATTGTGTCTGAGGGAATTTTATGTGCGATATATGTCCACTAAAGCAAGGTGATGTTCATGCAAACTCAAAGGCAAGTGTCGATTCAACTAAAACAGCTGCCTTCTTTAAGGGGGGAGGTGGGTCCTAAAATTTTTTTTCTTATTTTTGGGTGAATCTTTAATAAACTCCACTGTCTGGGGTAATTTTTCGTGCTTATTTCAGATCTGTAATTAGATTTCTGATAGCTGTAGCAGTTCAAAAAATAGAGGTCTGAAGTCAAATTAATTTCAAACTCGTTACGGGGCTTTTTGATGATTCCGTCTTGCTAAACGAAAAACTAAATGCATGACGCCATTGCTAAAGACCTACTGTAGGGGGTGATGCTATTTTTATTCATTTGGAAGCATTTTGCGGACAAGAAAACAATCTTGCATTTATTATGAAATTTTTTTTCTAATTAGCAGTGAGTACTATACCTGAATGTAATTTTCATGACGGCGCAAGAGTAATAAAAATAGCATCACCCCCCAGATCATTTCAATACGAATAAAATGATACCACCCTTGTCATTTTTGGCCAAAAACAACCCAGAAAAAACACCCGTAAGGCGGAGTACAGTGTGCAAAAACATCGAACTGAAATAAACGCATTTGAAGTTTCAAACAAATGTAGCTTTTGCTGAAGTGAATCTACAGCAATACAAATGGCACCATTTTGAAGCTGTGTTTTGTAAGAATGGCCATACTAAATGTGTGACTGCACACTCTCACAATAATAGCACACTGGCCACTGAACTAGCACAAGAAACTTTATTAGGCACCACGCTCTACAAAGAGCATGGTGCCTGGGTTTCAAACCGGTGTAGAACTCTGTATGGGCATGAATATAGTTCCAGTGTTGTACATGCAGGCTGCCTGATTGATAGCAGTCTCCATTACAATCAGTGAGGCACTTTTTTTTTTCATTTGGTAGAATTGACCATGTTACTGAATGAAGGCTCCGAGTGTAAGTAGCCTTCCAAGTCATCTTCACCTGACAGTGGCTGTGGAACTTAGGATCAGAGAGTCAGTGATAGATATGCAGCTGCTAGGTGCTTTCCAGTATTTTACTTTTGTATGATGCCTCGATCACTTCTGCAGCCAGGTGTGTACCAGCCCAAGGGGCCTAGTGAACAGAGCTCATGATGAGGTTCTCTTTATGAAGGGGTGGTATGATAGATATTGTTACGAGCTATCGTGACAATATGATAATAGAGTGAACGCGCAATGTGCTTGGTTGCGAGTCCGAAGTGGCGATGTGCGAAATGCATAGCTGCAGATACAAGGAGCCGACGCGCGATGTGCGTAGTTGCGCAGTTCAAGGTACCGACGCGCGAAATGCCTAGTCGCGGGCTCGAGGACTCGACCCTCGATGCGCTCATTCGCGCAGTCCGAATTGCCGACGCGCGAAATGCCTAGTCGCGGGCTCGAGTAGTCGACACTCGACGCGCTCATTCGCGCAGTCCTACGTGCCGACGCGCGAATTTCCTAGCCGCGGGCTCGAGGAGTCCACACTCGATGCGCTGGTTCGCACAGTCGGAGGCGCCGATGCACAAAATGATTAGGTGACGGTCCGAGAAGTCCGCGCGCGATGTGCATGATCGCCGAGTCGGAGGCTCCCTATGCGCGAAATGTTTAGCCGCGTTTCCGAGGATTGCGTGCGCGATACGAATTTGTCACGCATTCGAAACACCGAGTGCTGAAAGGCTTAGCCGCATGTCCGAGGATTCCGCGCGTGAATCTTGGTCGCGAAGTCCGCGTTGCCGACGCTTGGAATGCTTAGCCGCGAGTCTGAAACGTCCACAAGCGTAGGGATCGGCCACGCTACTGCGATGTCCGCGTAGCGCCCGTTTTGACACGTCGAGATTACGGCGAGTGGAGACGCCAAACTCGCGAGGTGCAAAGAGCCGAGCAGACGACGCGAGCGCCGGACCAATGGCGAACCGCGCTGGAGTCACGTGGCGGGCGCGGCCAATCGCAGACTCCGGCACGACCTTCAATCATTTGCTTTTTGTGCGCTTGTTTCTGTATGGAGGAGGTCGCTGAAGCGGCAGATTTGAAGACGGAGAAATGCGCTTTCCAACGAGACCAAGATGGCGGCGCTCGGTCGCGCCGTTCCGGAAATATTGTGGCGTGAAAAACGCTGTTATTTCTTGATTTCCGCGAGATCTTTCGCCACCTTGGCTAATGAAACGAATTTTTTAGAGCACTTCTAGGTGGTTTACAGGGATGATATTTGGGTATCACAGAGAAGAAGGGTTATAGAAACTGAAAATGTGATTTTCAAAAAATCGGTTTTCTGGCCATTTTTCGCGATCTAAAACCCGCGTCCCTCCTTAAAGCTTATGCACAGAAATAGTCAGTTTTGACTTTTTAGTTCATGTATGTTAATTCACAAATCTGATGGATTAGTTAATGAAATGGTTCTGAATAATTGGGGCTAATATATTTAATTGATGCCCAGCCCTAGTGTAAATGTGTGTACTATTTGGATAATGGAAATGCAGACAAGTCGGTGCTATATAGGACAGTCCTTTTATTTCTATTTTTGCCACTTCATGTGATGTTTGCATGATCTCTGCTTGTAAGCTTTATCTGGTTCCTGTGCTATCTTTGGCAATGCTGTACATTATTACTTGTAGGAAGTATTCTAATTTACATAATTATTCATGTTTCATTTGTGCAGACGTGTGTGCAGAGTTACGTTTCCTGAGGCTGTTTTTACAATGTGCAGGTGTTTGACGAGGCAGTGCGGGCAGTGCTCCGGCCAGAGCCTCTGAAGCGGAGGCAGCGGCGATGCAAGATCGTCTAGGGATCCCCTTCTCTCCACTTTATTTTGTTCTAAGAGCAGCGGGACAGCAGAGGGCCGTTCGGCATCTGACCCTCCTGCAACCACCATGCGGACTTTTTCTCTCCGTCGCTAGACCCTCGTCGAGGACGTGTAGGTGCAGACACACAAGAAAGAAGGAAACGGTACGGCATGTACCACTTTGCCGACTAACTCAGCAGCGCGAATTTATGTCGTGCCAGGTGCGACACATGGAGGCAGCGCTAAACCTGTTCTGCTCCTTCTCACATCTGCTCTGTGCTGCCACTCTCTTGGATAGAACACAGTGACCTGAATTTTTGTTAAGACAACTTTGAAAGATGTTGCAATTACCGCTGCTTTGGTTATTCTCAAATTTTGCAACAAAATTGCTTTTCTTAGTTGGCGTTGTTCAGTGAAGCACTTAGCATCATTCTGTGCCTGGTTCGTCCACATTTAGTTGCCAGCAGGCAATGAAATGAGTGTGTGTTGCTGTAGATGCTCACAGCACCTATGCTGAGGTGCATATGACTGTTCTTTTTTTTCTTCTACATGAATCAGCTAAGTGAGGGCGCTGAGAGTATTACTAAATGACCTGGGCAATATAATGTGATCTTGTTAAAAGATTTCATAAGGAAGCAGCATTAAGCACAAGATCTTTCAAAGCTGCCAGAACAAAATGCAGGTAGTCATGTTCACATGAACAGTTCATAACGGAAGTCCAAATTCCGAGAAGGTTGATGGCCGAAGCTTGTTGAAGAGCTGCAACCCACATACAAGGTGTCCAATAAGCATTACGTAATGGGATATTGGTTTCTTGTGATGAACAAAACACTGAAGACGAAATTACTTCTGGCATGCCATCTACTGTACATGTGTTTCCATCTTGAGCATATCTTGTGCTTTACTTCAACACATGAGAATCCTCCACAGTTGTCTGATGTGTTCATTGTGCGTGCTCTTGCACAAGCTGAAGATAAGCTCCACTTGCACCATCGTTACCCTTGTGGAATGTATGCGTAGTTTGTTATTCCCTTTGATTCTTTTTCTCTTTCTCCATCAACTAGCATATCATTGCCAGGAAAGTTCAGTTTTCCCACTTTACAGTAAGTTATGTCATGTGAAACGTGGTTGTAGTAATAATGAGTAGCTAATAGATAAGCCACACTTCTTGCATGGTTATCCAGTGCAACTATAGTAAGCACACTTCTGAAAGCCCACCTTTGTTGGGCCTCAAAAAAAGCTGCGGACACTTGTCTCAGCAAAAGTAAGACTTGGGACAGTGTGTAGTTCCCATAGCAAAACCAACACTATTCCAGAACAGTAGAAAGAAAGTGGAAAAGAACAAGGGCAGCAGTACTGTGATTCTGAAAAGTGATTGTACAGCTGAGAAATTCATACCATGCTGGCCTTGTACCCAGTACATCGTTGCTATTTTCGCAGCATCTGCTATTTTCGCAATGTCGCTGTTACAGCCATCACCCGAGCAGTTGGTTTTTGCGACAGTGGTGCTACAGTCACGACAAAGGTGCCGAACATAGAGTAGTGTTTCCACCACTTCAGCTTATAGGTCTGTTGTTGCTTGCAATGCCATACTTCATCTGGACTTCTTACATTAGTTTGGCTATCTTTTCTGTGAGAGACAATGGATAAAGGTGTGATGATTGCTTAAGAATGGTGCGACTTCCCAAACATAGTGCGTGAGCAGTGTGTCGGCAGACAAATGATGAAATGATAAAGAGAGGTTCCTGGCTTTTATGGCAGTTATAAAAATGTTTCTTCAAAAAGTGGCAGCATTCTCTAGACTGGCTTGCATTAATGCAACTGCAGCAGTCTAGGAAGCACTGGCATCATGCAGACCATCTGATGCAGCACTCGTACTGGAGGGCTGTCCACAGTGTCGGGAGACGTGCAAGCAATTGGGAGCATGTAAGCAACCTTTATTCTATCACTTCTGACACACATTGACTGAGCATGGTCACTTTTTCTCGGAGCACTTTGCTCTGTATGGTTATGCAGTGCAGTGTGGCTTAGGCAGTCCTAAAGCTGTTCTGCTGCTTGCCCCCTTCGTGCCAGGATGTCAGCCTTTTACGCGTACGTGTCATGTGTTCGCATTAGTGTTCAAGTGTTTTGCATTCACCTCTAGGATTCAGTCTGCACTGCAGTAATAAAACTTTGTGGCCAAATTTTAATATATCAAGAAAGATTAGGCAAGAAAAAATTGTGAGACATAAAGTAACATTATTGCAAATAAGGGTGCTGCTCCTCAAATTACAAGCATGTTCCTTTCCTTTCGAGCTTCGAGACACCTCTTTGCAGATTTCCTTTAAATTAGTTGATATATTAGTATATCCTCAAGTCATTTGGAGTGTTACAGAGGGAGTGGGTACAAAACATTTGTCAAAACAAACAATACGTGAAGTAAAAGGAAAAAAAAAAGGCAATTGCAGTTACTTCAGAAAGTGGTCTGTTATAGCAGACTTGAAAGTAGCTCCTTTTGTTGTTCTTCTGCAGCTGCTAGTGCGATTGCAGTATTACACAGGAAAAAATGAATGAATGAGCAATTATTTTACACAAGGGATACATTCGCTGTTAATAGTAACCCTTGGAGCCAAGCATGTGTTCACAGCGGAAACACTACAATGGCCCTGCAATACTTTTCGAAACTGGTGAAGGAAATCCCCTGAAACACAGGACAATGCAGTGAACACCTGAGCCAAATACCATATTTGCAGGAATATACCGCAAGTTTTTTCTTTTATTTTCTCTGGCGCTTGGAGCTGCGTTGAGCTAAACCACCAGGCACCACCGCATTTGCAACCGCATACGGTGGTGCAGACCCTCTTGCGCAGACCCTCCTGTGCCTGTGTGCATCGCAGTCATTGTTCCTGATTGTGCCGCGGCAGCTTGCCTCGTCGTGCTTGCTTCCATTTTGCCTCGCTCAGGATGGGCAAGCTAGGAGTTCCCGCCACTGTGCATTTTGCACTCTGTTTCTTCTGATTGAGAACGCTGTTAGTGCCACATCAATTTGGTTATGGGGTATTCATAGCAACCTTGAACCACACGATTGGTGCTGTTCTGAAGGTGCGTAAAGCGAGTGGTCTTCAAAGTCACGCACTGGATCACCCAACACTGCTGAAAGGCTTTGCCACGTTTGATTGTCACAGGCATGCATGTTCAATGACCGTGGTGGCATGGAGGATGACTCCGTTCTTGCCAAAACTGGCAAAGGTATTGGCAGTGATGTGTAAATTGTGCATGCACTCGTCCTTTCACTTTATTTTGTGACGGCAGTTCGCAGTAATGATGAATAAAGCCCTGCGGGCTTCCACTTTTATCTGTCATTTCCTGTTTGTTTGCAGCTCACTTCGCATTAAAGCCGTAAAAAATTTTTCATTCTTTTTCCGAGGGCCCAAAAGTGTCCCCTCTCAAGTATTCGTGGTCGTGCAATTTACGTACAAATACGGTACTTTTCATCTACACATGGCAGGGTACCTAGAACATTCTTGTGAAGATTGCCTCTGTTTTGCTCCTTAACACTGATGGTGCATCAGAAAATTATTGGCACGATTTGTTCGGCAGCAGCAATCAGCAGAAGTTGCACACAATTAGCAGAAAGGCAGGAAAGTAAAATTAAAGAGCACAGGTGAGCCACAGTTAAGCGTTGTGACAGCAGGTGAAGAGAAAGTGCAAATGTTGCATTCAAACATTGCCACTTTCTTCTGGAAACAATACAGTGCTGGGAAAGCCACAAGCCACACTGCAGCACTTGGCAGTGTTGCAGTAAATGACCTTATATTGACACATTAATATCTGGGGTTAGAACTTTATGATCAGCATGCTCTCTTTCACAGTAGACTTGGTCATGAGTGAATGCCTGCCTCAGTTCTGTAGAACAAGCTCGCTTTGCAGTCATGCTGCATTGAGCTCTATTTTCAACCATACGTCAGTTTTTCATCAAGAAAGTGGCTGTGAGAGTGTATCATGAAGAAACATGAACAAAAGCGGTTGCAATGTGCGCTGCATGATGTGTAATAAAAGAAAAAAAGTGCAGCATGTTTAGCTGCAGTGAGTGTTTCATACTAAGATTACTAGAGATAAATTTGGTGCTAGAATTGTTCAGTTGCTTTTAGAATCGTAACATGTTGATTTTTCTAGTTTTGCGCGCATTTGTTGAGCAGTACGTTGCGGCTATTTTATTGTTGTTTTATTGTGTTTCAAACTAACTTTGCATATCTCTAATGCAGCATTAACTCATTTCATTACTTAATTTTCAGCACATAAATAACTTGAAAGGACCCTCACAAAGGTTTGGCCATTTTGAACAAACAAGCGTAGCATATACATGACGCGCTGGCGATCGTTTCTGCAAAGTATTACGGCACTGCACGTGGTGAGAACAGCTCAACTTCCAAAACAAATGCCGGGCTTCTTCCCTCTCATCGTAGCCTGCTCCCAGCCAGAGAGTTGCAGTCACATGCACAACTGCTTCTGGTCACTCACCAGGACTAATCATTCAGTGGGGGGGTGCGGCACAACGCCGCGTAAAACGAAGATAAGTAAAAAGCAGGTGGTGCTTGACGTCTTGGTACATCTCTTGGCTCCGGTATGGGAGAAGGCTGGGAAGGAACGCCGCCTGGGATCGCTGCCAGAGGTAAAGCGTGTCTCCCTTGGCAGTGGCACTTGCCTCCTTGTGGCATGGTAACAGGACTGTTACTTTCTTCTGTCATCTTCATTATTGAACACACCTGAAAAATTATTTCAGTAAAATGCTCCTTAAGCAGCATTTTACAGCTTCCTGTATAGAACCACAATTCACACCGGTGCCTGATGAGGCGCCCTTTAAGTGCAAATGTTACTAAATCTAGGTAACACTTGGCAGATAACACGCGCCATGCAAAATTATTTTTGCGTTATTAGTAATTTTTGGTTGCCATGTTGTGAAGAATGACGAATGGTCACAAGCGGATGCCTTACTAGACTAATTATCGTCGTAAAGTGAAACCGCACTGATAATGTCGGAGGATAATGCGAGAGTTGGTTAAAGCCAGAAGAAGGAAGTTTAGGCAAATCCAGGCACTGACTATCCCTCCAATGCTCACTGAACAGTCTGTGTGCAGGCACTAGTGCCACATTTGGTTCTAATGTACTTTGCGTGAAGCTTAGCCACAGGGGACCTCAATTATTAAAATATTTAACATGGATTGCTCCAATCAGCATACAATGCTTGTCATGGTTAGCAGTGACAATGTGGAAATGTTTTTTTGTTGTCGTTGTTCGTGCATTTCAAGTAGCTTATTTGTCATTAGCTCTGCATTTGACTGTACTTCTAGAAAGCATTGCATTGCGGCATAAACGAGTCCCAGGCACTTCGTAGCTCAAGTTTTGTTCTTGTGTCGTCAGGCACGTTTATTTGCAGCATTGTCCCATGTTTCATGTAGCTGTTGATAGCATTTCTGATTCTATGTGGAAGCGGCACTTCAGGCAGCAGTACTTTCACTTGGGAGCAGCAGTGCACAATGTTGAAAGATGGTGTCCCATGGGGGAACGTGCATTGGATCTGCATCAGGCATGCTGGTGTGCGCCAACTAGCTTGCGCACACACCTATGTGCCTGCGGAGCCTCTTGGCAAAAGACACTGGATACATAACACTAACTGCGTCATCAAATGCATGGCACAGTGCTGTCAGTTTGCTATTACCTAGGTACCAAGTTGCAGCTGCAAGTGTTACTGTACCTAAACATAAAGAATTTCCTTAAAATTGCTAACTCACTTCTTTGACGCACTAGAAATAATTTAGGCAAAAGGACAGAGAAATGCATTCCTGGCTTATCCAGGTGCCAATCTTCATAGCAGAAGTTTCCAACAATTTATAGGCTTAGCCAGCAACAAAAAGGAATGGGCAGACAGCATGGGCAAGCTCCCTGGTGTTCATCTTATAGTCTACTGACGTAACGTCATTTCCTTTGTGGCCATTGCTACGAACGGGTGGGTGTCTCATTTTACCTTCATTATAGTCTACTCTATGAATTGGTTCCGGGGAAGCAGATCACTGGCAATTTAAGCAGCCCTGTCCTCCGATTGGTCTCTGTCAGCCACACTGCTTGTGGTGCATCTGACATGCGCCTTGCGTTGCCTCTCCATCATGCCACTTCTGGCAGGCACAAAGGTGTGAGCTGGTGTATGTGCTCACACGTGCAACAGGAAACATCGCCTCTTGAGCTCCTATTGAATACACAGAATGAATGCAAAGTATGTTTCATTTTATGACACACACTAGTGCCAGTGTGTGTCGTATCTTCCTTTTGTGGTCTGTCTTAGGTGTTTGCGCTGTAAGTTTAAATTTAGAGTTCCATGAGGAAAGCAGAAAACTTATGCAATTCAATGATGCTGTTTGTAAGGTAGTAGACCAGTGTTAAACTTGCAAAAACGCTCTGTGGCTAGGACACAACCAAATAAGTACAATAGATGCAGCACTTTTGTCCTGTCCATAGTGTGTTTTTGCAATTTGAATATGAATTGTGAACTTAGGTCTACACCTTCTTAACTAGTGTGCTTGCCACACATTAGACAGCTTGCAACTCTGAATTCGAGGCTTCACAGCAATTGGGCTTTCTTTTAAGCCTTGTACCCCATAAACAATTGATGCCCATAGTACATGTGAGCTGTCGGGAATACATGGCGGCCACACAGTCTTGTATTAGATTTTATGTTGCACAGAGTAGCTGTGCTGCCAAAATTGGCATAACACAGCATTGTGGAATGACCACGTATGTGTGTGCTAGGCATGCCAGTTTTTTGTGTGGTGGAGCTGCATGAACATGACCGCTGCATGGTATGAGAGCGTTTGCATGACATCTCTTAATACTTGACGGTAAATTTTGGGCTGTTGCATTTATTGTCGTGTTTCAAAATCGAACTAGCTGCCGTCCCCCTACCACTAGGCCCCTGCTTAGCCACGGCCCGTTTAGGCAAGGAAGCCATGCACTTTGAAATATTTGTGGAGTCTTAGCGTTGTTATGTCTCTGAATTGCGGCCTTATGCTTGAAAAATTAGAGATGTGGTCAATAGTGAATCTTTATAGAGGAAATAAAATTGTAGTGGCATTAAGTGGAGTTGAAATAGTAATAGCACCAATATGAATACTTCTCTGAATTTTTTTAAGTTTCTTACTGGCGTATATTTCAAGTTTTATTATGTTCACTAGTTGCATACTTCTGATAAAGTGATCGGAAGTGATGATCAAGCCATTTGGAAATATTGCCTGTTACTTAATCTGTGCTTGTCAACCATCCCTGAGGTAGTGTGGATTGTTAGAAAACTTTTCGAAATCCGAAATTTCCAATAGCAGCTATTTAAGAACCATATTTTAATAGCAGGTGTGAAGGGTCTCAAAGATGGGCATGCTACGACTGCTGGAACAAAACGGAACCTGTAAGAAACTGACTGGATCTGGTTGTTGGTGCAGCAGGTCATATGTCAGTTCACACATGGCATTACATGATGTCATCTGCTTTATTCATGAGCAGTGCCTTCCTGAGTCCCGCTTGCCAAGTGAAGCTTGAGGTAGTCTTGCAATGTACCATTGACCTTTCATGCCATGTTGAGAGGAAGCTGAGTGATAATAAACAAGAACCCTATTATTCATATTGGCAACCTTGTGGTCTCTTGCCACTCTGTTGCACTTGAAGAACAAGCTTAGCTGTGGGACACCCTCACTGATTATAGTGTACACAGCAGAACAAATATTTCGATAAGTGCTTGCAGTTGATTCACTCTGGCAGTGGAAGTCACTCTGCAACTATGCATGATTTCCATGGTTCACTTGTCACTTGCTGATCTCTGTTTGAGCAGTGAAGATTCCTGTTTAGTGGAACATGCTGGGAATATTCATTTGTGGCTCCTGCATTGACAAGCACCCAGATACTGGTGTCCTGTTAAATCATCGAAATGCTTTAACTAATGCAATACTCTACCAGTGCTATGATGGTGGTGCTTTAGCCAAAAGTTTATCACATACCAGGAGGTGTGTGTGTGTATTCTTCTGTGCACAAATGTGCTTCTGCTAGCACATCAGGGTGGCAGCAATTTCTTTATTCTTGTAGGGTTGCTCCTCTTAGCTGTCGCTACGTAAATGGCAGTGCCTGGACAATGCTGGGGCTTTGTGGAATGAAGGGCTCCTGAAGTGCACACAAGGGGCACTGCCATAGTAAGGCCCACTTTTTAGACAGAATCATGCAATGCATGTAAAGTGTTGACTGCAAGAGTCTTCTGTCCAAAATGCTGCTGGTGCTTGCATTACAACAGCAATGCTGACTCTGAAACATGTTCAAAACTAGCCATTTATTTTTTGTTCACTCGCTGTATAATGCTGACCCAATGCTGTTGATGTACAGGTTAGAGCACGGCACTACAAAATATAGCCATATGGCATTGAAAAACTAATGATTTGTGATGCATAAAGTTGGCACTGAATTACAAACATGTTCACATTTTTTACAGCTATTATTTGCTTGATTTTATGTTGAGGTGTGCAGGGGCATTCTGTTGTAGTTTCAGTTTGCAAAGAGTGATGAATTCAATTTTTCCACTAAGGCATATTACAGGGATGTTTCATTTTTCTTTACATACATTGTTGTGTGCAACTTGCGTGATTTTTGTTTCCACCTTTAAGCTTTGAAACCCAAAGACATTTCCTCTAGGATTTTGTATACTTTTGTACAGTTTTATTAACTACACTTTGCTGACAGCTTCTTTGCAGCTTTTAACACTTCTATGCTTGCACTGTTTATTGCAGTGGTCTTTGCTTTTGTAGTATTTTAACGATTTTACATTTGTAACATTTTTTTTAGTGTCAGATGTTTTTCTAGTCTGTATTGTTTCTACACAAGTTTTTGGGTCATGCGAGTTATGGTGTTGAACCTTATTTTGTGTGTGCGCACTACATTATGACGTCGTGCCATCAACTCATTTATTGTGGCACTCTTTCGCATTCAGTGGTGCTTCAGCACCACTGAATGTTGCATGAGTTTTTTGTTTATTTGTTTCTTTGGTTGCAGGAACTTTTGTTTGTTTTTCTAATGTAAGCATGCAGATCTAGTGCTGTACGTTTGTGTGGTTTTTCCCCAGTAACTTCCAATTCCCGAGTGAAAAGTGCTGGCACGCCTTCTATATGTGTGTGTTTGTGTTGCGCAGAGTTGTCATGTTATGTTCTGGCTGGAAGGTTCCTCGTTTGGGTTTGGGTCAATTTGTGAGGAATGTCTGCTGTTGTGCACTTCACTGTGCCCACCTGGAGCGATCTCATTGTGCAGTGTGAAGGAGTATGCCAGTCTGTAGTTCAAGACATCTCGCACATTACTACATGCCCTGCCAACACTCACCTGGAATGTGCTTTGCGTATCAGTGCACAATAATGTGTGCTGCCCCTGAAGCAAATATCGGTTCTCAGCGTGTCCATTTGTGTGTGTGTGTGCCCATGTTGGGAGAAAGGGAAGGTGTGATCAGAGGGCATATTTGACACTGTGCAGCTCTTCATTCAGCCATTTGCTTTGGCGTGCCCACCTCCTCTGGAACTTTTGGAAAGTGCCGACTGTGCCCAAGTGCGACGGCACCTAGCTGAGGGTGCACTAGCTTAAGTGAGCGTACATGTGTGAAGGTGTGCATGCTGCGACTGTGCAGCTGTTCCTCTGTCAACTTATTGATGTTGGAAGCTGAGATGTGTGTGCGAATGGAATGGCAGCACTGTCTTTAAGCAGCAACTGTAATAAATAAGATATTCTATGAACATCGTGTGTGGTGTCTGCCTGTGCACATCCTAATGGGGCCTTAACAGAGTTTCAAAAATAGACAAGATAATGTGCAAGCTAGGCTAGCAAACACTAATGGTTTGTTTCAAGCTTGATTGCTTCATGATGGGTTGGAATAATGAATTCATGGCAGGCAACTAGCTAGTTTGGACACCTCTTAAAGGCCAACTACAACGAAATTCTGAATCACGTATAAAGCCCCCGTTTCAGATAATTTAGACATAGGCTACAGTCGATGAAACCTATGCATCCAATGAGTTACCGCAGGAAACATTTGAAAAAGTACAGACAGTGTCATTAGAATATAGGAAATGTGAAGTCTCAAGCAGTTTGCTTCCATCCACAAATAATTATCCATACGAAATGCTGGCTTTCCTGTAGTTTGCTCGTGGCCACAGCCATATAGTTGCTCACTATGAGAAACTGTGTGCTCATTGCGATGCGTGCTGAGATTGTATTACTGTATTCAACACTTTAATGTCGTCAAAACACTTACGTGTAGCCATAAAAATAATTGCAATAAAGTATTAACCTTAATAAATTTGATCAGTAACTTCGCTTTTAAGTGCTTTTCACTTTAGCTATGTCTTCAGTACTAGAGAAAAACAGCAAGTGGCACACGTGCTGTGTTAAGTATGGTTCTTCTGAATTCAGTGTAATGTTTTTTTTTATCTTGACACCAAAATAACAGACGTGTGTTGGTACTAAAGACACATGCATATAGTACTTAGTTCAAAGTCTGGGTGAACCCATTGCTCTGAATTCATGCAAAACTCTCGAGACTCATTAGTGTACTACATGCTGTTAGAAAATGAGGGTGGATGGTTGTATTGAGATGTGATTGTGACCCAATGTTGTGGCGAATATTCTCTGTACATTGACGTGATGCAAGTTGCTGCAGTAGACGACTTGGTGCAACAAGCCTGAAACGGCAAACTTAGATTTCTTTTTTTTTTCTGCCTAGAAGTTGACCCCGTCAAATGTATATGGCACTGCCGTGCCTACAGAACCCATTCACAGTGGAAGAAAAGAACTAGGAAGCTTACCAGCAAGTATGCGACCAATATGGTGAGCAACATGGCAATAAAGAATGTCAAGTGGAAAGTCGGAGAAGCTGTGATAATCTCATGGGTGGCGGCAATGGAAAAGAAACCTGTGAGTAACTGCTGAAGAGGAAAAAGCGAAATTAGGAAAGAAACTATTAACAACAACTCGAAGGGAAGCTCATTGCTTTTCAAAGTCAGGATGCTTTAGAACACGCACTTATAAAGTGAAATACAACAAGAAGAAGCATGTGCTTGCTGTGGTAAAGCTAGGGAATTGATGGGGCATGTTTTATTAGAATGGTGAAGATATCTGCCCAGTGGTTGATTGAAGCACCTCCGGCTTCCTTGAAGCTTTTGGGTTCAGCAAGAACAGGGGTGAAGTAAACATGTCCGCATTAGATAATAAGACGTGATTGGAAGTTGGTGGAAGTAGCCAAACGACAAACAATGGAGGCATGCAAAAACAAACTTCCCAATAGGGGTTCAGAAAGTTTGGTTATGGAAATTTATGTTTTTTTTTTTTTTTTTAACATAGGTAGGACATTGGGCAATATAATAAGAGCTTGGTGGCGCAACCCATCGCCCCATTCCAAAGGGGATGCTCATAGTATCTATCCATCCATCCACACCCCACCATATGGGCTTCTATGGCAGCTTCTATTGGCGGCAGCTGCCGCTGTTTGCGAACTAGTGTAGGTCTATACTTAGGTTAAACTACATCGGCGAAAATTGGACGCTCTACATTCTAGCAATACTAGCGGACAACTTTTTTTTTTTTTATGCTATGAAGGTAAAGCTATGGGGGCCGCGCACATGTTTTACCGCGTAAAGTAGTCCACCAGCGTTTGACAGAGCTTTTAGTTGCTCAGAACAGACGCTGAATCTACGCAGCTTCCACGTGCAACGGTTTCATGTCCGTACAGATGCGGAAGAGTAAAGCGACAAAATAAGTAAACTTTTACATTCAGTGGTGTGTTTTGTCTTATTTAACTGTTGCTAATGAGGACACGTCTCAGTAAGGTGCCTGGTGGTGGTCTCGTACGGACGATGCCCTCTCGGTGAGCGCAAATTTCCCCTCATCTTTTAAGAGGTTCAATACTTACAAGCATTTGTCTCTCAAACCACATTTATTTCAAGAAAATTTTCCACGTCTCAATAATTTCTCTCGTCGTATTCGAGTTCTGATTGCCGTGTTATAGTTTGTTAACGAAGCTTTCCCTCAAGTCTAAATATTTTAAGGCAGTTTGTCGGGTGCGTACCATGGCCACGTACGCTTATATCGCCTTCCGTTTCTCTACCACGGGTGCGCTTTAAAACCACGGCGCTGCAATTTTGCTTCAGAGACTTTCCTTTCCTCCCTTCTTCGCCTCCCTTAAACTGGCTCTCTCAACTACTACACGCAGAGACAAAGCAACAGCGCGCGCATTAGATCCCATAGATGAGATGAATATTTACAATTATTATTAGGGTTATAATTATATTCGAGTGCTGATTGCCGTGCTATCGTTTGTTAACGAAGCTTTCCCTCAAGTCTAAATATTTTAAGGCAGTTTGTCGTGTGCGTATCATGGCCACGCACGCTTATATCGCCTTCCGTTTCTCTACCACGGCGCTGCAATTTTGCTTCAGAGACTTTCCTTCCTTCTTCTCCGCCCTTAAACTGGCTCTCTTAACTACTACACGCAGAGACAAAGCAACAGCGCGCGCATTAGATCCCATAGATGAGATGAGTATTTACAATTATTATTAGGGTTATAATTATATTCGAGTGCTGATTGCTGTGCTATTGTTTGTTACCGAAGCTTTCCCTCAAGTCTAAACATTTTAAGGCAGTTTGTCGTGTGCGTATCATGACTACGCACGCTTATATCGCCTTCCGTTTCTCTACCACGGGTGCGCTTTAAAACCACGGCGCTGCAGTTTTTGCTTTCCTTTCCTTCCTTCTTCTCCGCCCTTAAACTGGCTCTCTTAACTACTACACGCAGAGACAAGGCAACAGCGCGCGCATGCGATCCCATAGATGAGATGAATATATATATATATATATATATATATATATTGTAGTGGGTAATATGCATGTGGCACTGTGCGGACTGCCACCGCTGCGGCGCGAGACACGAGCGCGGGTTGTTGATGCGAAGCGTTAGGACTCGCGATCAAGAGCCACTTGCGATCCCGCATACGAGCTACAATAAACCCCATTTCATTTGGTGGAGGTGCGGGGTAACCTCGAAAACTGGAACTCCGAAGCCGGACGCTACCGACTGCTGCGACCATGCCTGACGAAACCACCCAGGAAGATGCACCACAGCCTCCGACGATCATCGTTTCCGGTGCATTGCGCCAGCGTGATCCTGCCATCTTTAGCGGCACCGATGATCATGACGTGGAGGATTGGTTGTCATCTTACGAAAGGGTGAGCCAGCATAACAAGTGGGACGACATCACGAAGTTGCACAATGTGCTGTTTTACTTAACCGGCGTCGCGAACCTCTGGTTCCGGAACCACGAACACGATTTCACAACGTGGAGCAGATTCAAGACAAGTTTCACAGAAGTGTTCGGGCGCCCCGCTGTGCGCAAGCTTCGCGCAGAACAACGCTTACGGGGGCGCGCGCAACATCACGGTGAAACGTTCACAAGTTACATCGAAGATGTCATTGACCTGTGTAAGCGCGTGAATCCGTCAATGGCGGAACAGGACAAGATAAAACGCATTATGAAAGGCATTGATGAGGACGCATTTCAAATGTTGCTAGCGAAGGATCCGCGTACCGTGGCCGAAGTTATCAACTTGTGCCAAAGTTTTGACGAGCTACGGAAACGACGCATCTTAGCTCGGCGCCCACCGCCTACGGAAGATTCGTTAGCAGCATTGGTTATTGGCGACAACCACACAACTTTGCTGACGCAAATAAAAGAATTTGTGCGCGAGGAGGTCGCGCGACAGCTCTCGATTTTGCCGACCACGGAGAAGCCTTCTCAATATTTGGCTCCAGCGATCCGACAGGTAATTCAAGAGCAAGTGACCGAAGCTCTTCCACCTCCGTGTCAGCCGGCTCCCGTGGCCGCGCCTCTGACGTATGCTGAAGCCGCTGCACGGGCGCCTCGTCTGCCGGGATTCTCACCTCCGCCTTCAGCGCCTCTCCAGCCGGTGTTCTCTCATCCGCCCTCGCCTCGCCAGCAGGTCGCTGCCTTTTTCAGCGCACAGCAGCAAGGTACAAATCCTTGGCGCACTCCTGACAACCGCCCAATATGCTATGCCTGCGGTACACCGGGACATGTAGCGCGCTTCTGCCGCCGGCGCTTGCCGGCCTTCGTGGGCACCGCGCGACCACCCAGCTCCGGCTTCCGACCTTTCCGTATGCCTTCACGACCACCACCGGAAGTCTACGCTGCTGATGACATACCAGCACCGCAGTCACAGCTCTACAATACTCGTCGCTCACCTTCCCCTCGTCGGCGCTCACCCGCCAGCGGTACTACTGGCGCGGCATGTATTCTTATGTCCGCAAATACATTCGGTCATGTGCAGCCTGTCAGCGACGCAAGACATCTTCTCATCCGACAGGCCCTCTGCAACCTTTACCGTGTCCTGCACGTCCTTTTGATCGGGTTGGCATCGACCTTTATGGGCCTCTTTCGTGCAGTGCTGCCGGAAATCGTTGGATAATTGTCGCAGTAGACCACCTGGCAAGATATGCTGAAACTGCTGCACTTGCTTCGGCTGCTGCTCGCGACGTCGCCGCATTCATCTTACGGCATTTCGTCTTACGGCGTTTCGTCTTACGGCACGGCGCACCGCGAGAACTACTCAGTGACCGAGGCCGTGTCTTCTTGTCCGAAGTTATTAATGAGCTACTCGCCGCGTGCCGCACTATTCACCGCACCACTACGGCGTATCACCCACAAACTAACGGTCTAACGGAACGATTCAACCGCACCCTTGGGGACATGCTCACCATGTATGTTGCGTCGGATCATTCAAATTGGGACGATGTCCTCCCTTTTGTGACGTACGCATACAATACCGCCGTTCAGGCTACCACAGGCTTCTCACCATTTTTCCTTCTTTATGGGCGTGAACCATCCACTACCCTCGACACCGTACTACCATATCACCCGGATGCCTCTGAATTCACCCCTCTTTCCGAAGTTGCTCGCCATGCTGAAGAGTGCCGCCAACTGGCTCGCTCGTTCACGTCGGATACCCAAGGAATCCACAAAGATCGCCACGACAACGATCAGCCCACACAGTCCTTCGCCGTGGACTCTCACGTCTGGCTTCGGCTGCCCTTCCAAGCTCCAGGCCTTAGCCCAAAGCTTGCTCCGAAATATCAAGGTCCGTACCGGGTCCTCGCGTGTACTTCGCCTGTAAATTATGTGGTCGAACCGGTGACACCATCTTCGGACAAACGCCGCCGTGGCCGCGAGACTGTTCACGTCAGCCGCCTGAAGCCGTACCACGACCCCCTTATCGTATCATCGCCTTAGGTCGCCAGGATGGCTCCTCTTCGCCCCGGGGGTAGTTGTAGTGGGTAATATGCATGTGGCACTGTGCGGACTGCCACCGCTGCGGCGCGAGACACGAGCGCGGGTTGTTGATGCGAAGCGTTAGGACTCGTGATCTAGAGCTACCTGCGATCCCTGGAACGAGCTACAATAAACCCCATTTCAATATATATATATATATATATATATATATATATATATATATATATATATATATAGAGAGAGAGAGAGAGAGAGAGAGAACTATCAGTCATAGCTCTCGTATAGTATAGCCCTCTGGGCCGTTTCCTTTTTTTTCTTTCGAAAGTAGTCCTATTAGGGTTATTATAATTACACGAAGGTATTTTGCCCTCGTCAGCAGCAGTCCTTGAGATCGTTATTCTGGCGGCTAGCTTCCCACCCTATGCGTGCCGCCATCGCACCTGGTTAAGCTTCTCCTAGACGCTAGAGTCATACAATGTCCGCGCAACCTTGAGCGATCGGAACGCGCGTTTCCCCCTCTTGGCCGGCGGGGACGGGAGTCTTTGTTCCGGCCGCGAAGCTCTCCACGTCTCAGTCTCGTACGGACGATGCCCTCTCGGTGAGCGCAAATTTCCCCTCATCTTTTAAGAGGTTCAATACTTACAAGCATTTGTCTCGCAAACCATATTTATTTCAAGGAAATTTTCCACGTCTCAATAATTTCTCTCGTCGTATTCGAGTTCTGATTGCCGTGTTATAGTTTGTTAACGAAGTTTTCCCTCAAGTCTAAATATTTTAAGGTAGTTTTCCTTGTCTCTAAAGCCGCTCGAGTTCGCTCTTCTCCTCGGGCAGCCATTTTTCCAAGAAAGTATGCCTTCCAACCATGACCATCGCGGACAACATGAGTCCCTCTCCACCTAAGTGTGAGGCTCGGAGCAGGAGCTGTGGCGCTTGAAAGTAGCCTGGGGCCTGACGAACCAACCGACTGAGCTATCTTTCCGGGCAACATCGAAGGGTCACGAGTTCAAATCACCTGTTATGTTCCTTTTTTTTTCGCCCCTTTTTCTTTCTTTTTTTTCTTTCGTTTAATGTCTTTTCCTTTATTTTATCACTGTAGGGAACCCTCCTAAAATAAAAAAAAAGATATATATCTTCAAATATGTAGGGCCTCACATGTGCAGGTCATAAATACCAGGTTCTCTAGCCGAGTGCCATCCGTGCGGTATAACCGAGCTCAGATTGGTCCACCTTGACTGATCAAATAGGGCACCACTGTATATTAAATGAGGCGTACAACTCCTTTAGACTGCTGAGCACGAGGTCGCGGGATCGGATCCCGGCCACGGCGGCCGCTTTTCGATGGGGGCGAAATGCGAAAACACCCGTGTACTTAGATTTAGGTGCACGTTAAAGAACCCCAGGTAGTCGAAATTTCCGGAGTCCTCCACTTCGGCGTGCCTCATAATCAGAAAGTGGTTTTGTCACGTAAAATCCCACAATTTATTTTTAAATTGAACTCCTGCGGGGACGGTACAGTATCCGCCTCCCGTGCAAGAGGACCGTGATTCAAATCCCGGGCCGCAGAATTCTCCACCGGAAAATACCAGAAAAAAACAACAACCGTGTGTTGAGAAAATTGCACAAACAGGCCTGGAGTGCGGCCTGATCCCGGTGACCAGAACCGGTAACGCACTCTCTCACTAGAGCAGGATTGGCCACCCTGGTGCAGTACTTGGTCACAACCTCCTATATGAACACAACAATCAAACCCCGGCCCTCAGTCCCCAGCAGCTGCGAAGCAACTGACCACGGCGGCGGTCAGACCTGCGACGCTGCAGAGGGTGCTAAGAATGCCTGGCTCCGGACAGGCCGCCATTGGAATATGAACCTGGCAACGTTTAACGCTAGAACGTTATCTAGTGAGGCGAGTCTAGCAGTGCTATTGGAGGAATTAGAGGGCAGTAAATGGGATATAATAGGGCTCAGTGAAGTTAGGAGGCCAAAAGAAGCATATACAGTGCTAAAAAGCGGGCACGTCTTGTGCTACCGGGGCTTAGCAGAGAGACGAGAACTAGGAGTCGGATTCCTGATTAATAAGAACATAGCTGGTAACATACAGGAATTCTATAGCATTAACGAGAGGGTGGCATGTCTTGTTGTGAAACTTAATAAGAGGTACAAAGATGAAGGTTGTACAGGTCTACGCCCCTACATCTAGTCATGATGACCAGGAAGTCGAAAGCTTCTATGAAGACGTGGAATCGGCGATGGGTAAAGTCAAAACAAAATACAGTATACTGATGGGCGATTTCAATGCCAGGGTAGGCAAGAAGCAGGCCGGAGACAAGTCAGTGGGGGAATATGGCATAGGCTCTAGGAATAGTAGAGAAGAGTTATTAGTAGAGTTTGCAGAACAGAATAATATGCGGATAATGAATACCTTCTTCCGCAAGCGGGTTAGCCGAAAGTGGACGTGGAGGAGCCCGAATGGTGAGACTAGAAATGAAATCGACTTTATACTCTGCGCGAACCCTGGCATCATACAAGATGTAGACGTGCTCGGCAAGGTGCGCTGCAGTGACCATAGGATGGTAAGAACTCGAATTAGCCTTGACTTGAGGAGGGAATGGAAGAAACTGGTACATAAGAAACCAATCAATTAGTTAGCGGTAAGAGGGAAACAAGAGGAATTCCGGATCAAGCTACAGAACAGGTATTCGGCTTTAGCCCAGGAAGAGGACCATAGTGTTGAAGCAATGAACGACAATCTTATGGGCATCATTAAGGAGTGCGCAATAGAAGTCGGTGGTAACGCCGTTAAACAGGAAACCAGTAAGCTATCGCAGGAGACGAAAGATCTGATCAAGAAACGCCAATGTATGAAAGTCTCTAACCCTACAGCTAGAATAGAACTGGCAGAACTTTCGAAGTTAATCAACAAGCGTAAGACAGCGGACATAAGGAACTATAATATGGATAGAATTGAACAGGCTCTCAGGAACGGAGGAAGCCTAAAAGCAGTAAAGAAGAAACTAGGAATAGGCAAGAATCAGATGTGTGCGTTAAGAGACAAAGCCGGAAATATCGTTACTAATATGGATGAGATAGTTCAAGTGGCTGAAGAGTTCTATAGAGATTTATACAGTACCAGTAACACCCACGACGATAAGGTGAGAGAGAATAGTCTAGAGGAACTTGAAATCCCACAAGTAACACCGGAAGAGGTAAAGAACGCCTTGGGAGCTATGCAAAGGGGGAAGGCAGCTGGGGAGGATCAGGTAACAGCAGATTTGTTGAAGGATGGTGGGAACACTGTCCTAGAAAGGTTGGCCGCCCTATATACACAATGCCTCATGACCTCGAACGTACCGGAATCTTGGAAGAACGCTAACATAATCCTAATCCATAAGGAAGGGGACGCCAAAGACTTGAAAAATTATAGACCGATCAGCTTACTGTCCGTTGCCTACAAAGTATTTACTAAGGTAATCGCAAATAGAATCAGGAATACCTTAGACTTCTGTCAACCAAAGGACCAGGCAGGATTCCGTAAAGGCTACTCAACAATAGACCATATTCACACTATCACTCAGGTGATAGAGAAATGTGCGGAATATAACCAACCCTTATATATAGCCTTCATTGATTACGAAAAAGCATTTGATTCAGTCGAAACCTCAGCAGTCATGGAGACACTACGGAATCAGGGTGTAGATGAGCCATATGTAAAAATACTGGAAGCTATTTATAGCGGTTTCACAGCCACCGTAATCCTCCACAAAGAAAGCAACAAAATCCCAATAAAGAAAGGCGTCAGACAGGGAGATACGATATCTCCAATGCTATTCACAGCGCGTTTACAGGAGGTATTCAGAGGCCTGGAGTGGGAAGAATTGGGGATAAAAGTTGATGGAGAATACCTTAGCAACTTGCGATTCGCTGATGATATTGCCTTGCTTAGTAACTCAGGAGACCAATAGCAATGCATGCTCACTGACCTGGAGAGACAAAGCAGAAGGGTGGGTCTGAAAATTAATCTACAGAAAACTAAAGTAATGTTTAACAGTCTCGGAAGAGAACAGCAGTTTACGATAGGTAGCGAGGCACTGGACGTGGTAAGGGAATATATCTACTTAGGGCAGGTAGTGACCACGGATCCGGATCATGAGACTGAAATAACCAGAAGAATAAGAATGGGCTGGGGTGCGTTTGGCAGGCATTCTCAAATCATGAACAGCAGGTTGCCACTATCCCTCAAGAGGAAAGTGTATAACAGCTGTGTCTTACCAGTACTCACCTACGGGGCAGAAACCTGGAGGCTTACGAAAAGGGTTCTGCTGAAATTGAGGACGACGCAACGAGCCATGGAAAGAAGAATGATAGGTGTAACGTTAAGGGATAAGAAAAGAGCAGATTGGGTGAGGGAACAAACGCGGGTAAATGACATCTTAGTTGAAATCAAGAAAAAGAAATGGGCATGGGCCGGACATGTAATGAGGAGGGAAGATAACCGATGGTCATTAAGGGTTACGGACTGGATTCCAAGGGAAGGAAAGCGTAGTAGGGGGCGGCAGAAAGTTAGGTGGGCGGATGACATTAAGACGTTTGCAGGGACAACATGGCCACAATTAGTACATGACCGGGGTAGTTGGAGAAGTATGGGAGAGGCCTTTGCCCTGCAGTGGACGTAACTAGGCTGATGATGATGATGATGATGATGATGAATGAGGTGCTTGTTTTCTCTTCCCCAGTCTAAACAAACGTAGTTGAAAACGGAGGAGGAGGAGGAATAAACTTTTATTGTAGAACCAGCACTTTATGATGGCCGGGCCTAAGCCTCCCACGAAGGGACGTCGAGGGCTTGCCTCGCCGCCGCTTCGCGGGCGTGCTGGGTCGCCCAGGTCGTGGGACTCTTTTTTTCAGAAGTGCTCTCGCTTGTGTGCGCTTTGCTTCCATAGCTTTCCCTTCATAGTCTCAGAAAGTTGTCTGCGAGTGTACTGTATCGGAGGAGTAGGTCCAACTAAAACCCCTCCATCCACGCGCCACCGCCGCTTTCTTAAGTAGCGACAACCTTTGTTGTGCGCCGCCTTCTCGCCTCACACCAAATCCGGTTCCGGCATTTCCGGTTTTAAAATTTCCG
Source organism: Dermacentor andersoni (assembly GCF_023375885.2). Classification (NCBI taxonomy): domain Eukaryota; kingdom Metazoa; phylum Arthropoda; class Arachnida; order Ixodida; family Ixodidae; genus Dermacentor; species Dermacentor andersoni. The sequence goes on from NC_092815.1 coordinate 236,347,063, forward strand.
GTTCTGGCGTTTCCGCTTCCTGGAGTTGCGCTGCGGGAATTTCCGCTTTGACGGCCGATGGCACGGAGGAGAGGCCCTACCCCTTCCGCGCGCTAGGAGAAAAGTGTGGCGGAAATGACGTAGTAGGTTCTCATTTTTTTTGCTGCTTTTTTATTTGTTTTTGTTGTATGGCCACGCCTTTTGGACCACAATGGCGGCGTTGTTATGGTTTGAGCGCTCACACGTGTTGCTCTGGTAGGTTTCGGGCCGTGGCAAAGGCGCTGAGTGGGCGGGTTTGCGTTAGTCACCGTGTCTTGTTGCGCTGTGTTACCTGCACCGTGCTCTGCCAGATGTTGCGCGAGCGCGCGCGCTCCGCGCGCGACACCACGCGCAGCGCGGCGTGGTTTCGCGAAAGATGTAAACAAGAGATGAGGGTGGCCCAAAAGGCGGAGCATCGCCATGAGCAACGCCAAATTCCGGCTTCACTTTTGCTTCACAAAGAGTGACGTCAGGGCCTCTCCTTAGTTTCCTTCCTCCGTGGCCGATGGTGAAACTATGGTGGCTACCATAGTGAAACGCCCGCGCGTGCTTAGCAGAGCTGTGGCAATCATGACCCATGAGAAGAATGGAAAGGGGACAAGCTGTTGCATTGCGGTGAAGTAGTAGTTCGCGGTCGCTGTTTTCCAAATGCACGAAAATCGGCAGTGGTCTACAAGCGCCCAGGCACTCCACTCCACTGTACGTTGTCTCTCGCGGCACAACCCGTTGCAGGTTGACGCGAACACGATCAGATCGCTGATTACAACAGGCAGTGGTTCTTGGATGGAATCGCATTCACAGTTTAAACCGCATCTGGTGCAATTAAAGCCTCTCCATCGACGCAAAAGTAAAGAACGCTAAAAAATACATAGCGTCACTTCCACTCGGAACAGGAAGCTGCAGCTACGGAAGTTCCGCTTGACGTCGGAAGCTAAGGGGGTGAGTGGGAGAGGAGCGTGGCGGAGGACGGTAGGTTGGCGGTACTTAACCTGGTCGGCGGAAACGTGTATGGAGGGGCTTTAGGTCCAACGAGGGCTTCACCGGCTCCGCGCTGAGATGGTTTTCTATTGAAAATCCAGATGGCATCCAGATCCAGATGGCCTTATTTTGAACGCCATGGGTCCACCGCCGCGTGTGCCAGAGCAACGCCTCCTCTATCTTTCTGTGCCTGGGACATGGGGCAAGAAACATTTTGAAGTGAAAACTCTGCTGTTTGCGGCGACCAGATAAGGTCACAAGCCCGCGGAGCAACTATCAGGCTGGCGGTACCTGGTAGCCGAGAAAGAAATTACTGCCATTTTGATTACCAAGGCAACCGGTCGCATGTGTTGCGTTCGGCCACGCGCCTGGCACAAGTTTTATTGAGGGCACTCACGAGCGCTTTAGCTCTGGTAGCTTGGACAGCGATTGGTGCTACGCTTCATCCATTTGAGCACAGTAAAAAATTAAATGCATTCCTTTTGATGACCGCTACAATAAGATGTTCTGTAGCTTCCGGTTGCACGCGGCTCTATTATTTGACACCCACACAATGACTGTTTGGAAGAGTGTAAGCGCTGTCGGCATTCGTCGAAGGCAAACATGCCTTCAATTTCTTTGAGTATATGACCAAGCTGATTTTCCTCAAGTTCGTGGGCCTCGCACGCTGTGTGAACATCACTGAAGTTCACCGCCGTTGATGTTCCTGGCTTGTCGTATACACAGAGCTCATTCTTGGTCTTTTAACGGCAGCATGACTGATATTTAGTGACGCTTCCCAAAGAGTCCGCTTCTTTTTCGGGGATGTCAAAGATGCAGGAGATGAAAGAAAGATGCAAGGAACAGCCTCTAGACACAGTCCAGGTTTTTTTTTTTTCGGGTTGTCCAGGATTACGTCGCCTCCAAGCTCACCGTAGTACGAGGGTCGTGCAACACAATCTGGGACTTTTCTTTTTCTTACCAGGTTTAAATGGGTGCCTAGGCTGGAGGTTTTGTATACAGTAGAAACTTCCACCTGTGTCTTGTTACTGGCAGACGGCGCTCATTTCCCGCGCTTCTGGATAGACTTATTCAATATGGCGGAAAACAGCATGAATGTCTACGTGGAACAGCATGTTGTGATGAAGTTTTCATTGAGTAAGGGCATAAGACCTGCTGAAATTTGCACAAGACTTCGGGCTCAGTACGGTGACAAGATGCTCAGTCACAGCAAGACATTTGAATGGTGTAAGCGCTTCAAAGATGGCCTTGCCTTTATTACTGACTATCCCGGTCGTGGTGGATCACAGCCCCCGCGGGTCATTCCTGGGAACATTCAGCGCGTGGAGCAGCTAATCGTGGATAATCGTTGCATAACCTGTTGTGAAATTGCAAGGGTGTGTAATCTGTCGTTAAGTACAGTGAACACAATAATTCATGATCATTTGTTCCATAAAGTGAGTGCATGCTGGGTCCCAAAGCAGCTCTCTGCTTTTGACAAACACAGAACAGTTGAAGTCAGCACAGAACTGAAGGAATGCTATGAAAGGGAAGGCCAGGATTTTCTGAATCGCATCATGACATGGGACGAAACATGGGTTCACCATTTCACCCCAGAACCAAAAGAGCATCGAAGCTGTGGGAGCATACAGAATCACCACCTCCCAAGAAATTTCGAACAGTTGCGTCTGCTGGTAAAGTGAGGGCAAGTGTATTCTGGGATGAACAGGGTTATTTACGTTGATTTTTTACCCCAAGATGTCACTGTCAACAGGAAGTATTATTGCCGTGTTCTGCGTGATGTGCACAAGAGTTTACGGAAGAAACGTCCGGGTTCGATCACAAAGGGTGTGGTCTTTTTGCGAGACAATGCACGACCGCATACCGCTCAACGCACATTCCAAACAATCCAGGAACCACTCCCCCCCCCCCCATCTATAGTCCTGACTTAGCACCAAGTAATTTCCACCTGTTTGGGCCCCTGGAGGAATTCTTTGAATGAAAACATTTCAACACTGATGATGAAGTGAAGAATGGTGTCTTACAATGGTTCCGTCGTAATAAATCTTTCTATGCCCAGGCACGTACCCAGGATTTTTTTTTTGGGGGGGGGGGGCACCACCTCCATCATCATCATCATCATCAGCCTGTTTTATGTCCACAGCAGGACGAAGGCCTCTCCCTGCGATCTCCAATTACCCCTGTCCTGCCCCAACCGATTCCAACTAGCGCCCGCGAATTTCCTAATTTCATCGCTCCACCTAGTGTTTTGTCGTCCTCGATTGCGTTTCCCTTCTCTTGGTACCCATTCTGTAACCCTAATGGTCCAACGGTTATCTAACTGGCGCATTACATGACCTGCCCAGCTACATTTTTTTCCCTCTTGATGTCAATTAGAATATCGTCTATACCCGTTCGCTCTCTGATCCAAACTGCTCTCTTTCTCTCCTAACGTTATGCCTAGCAATCTTCGTTCGATCGCTCTTTGCGCGGTCCTTAACTTGCTCTCAAGTCTCTGCCCCATATGTCAGCACTGGCAAAATGCACTGATTGCACACCTTACTTTTCAATAATAATGGTAAGCTTCCAGTCAGGAGCTGGCAATGTCTGCCGTATGCGATCCAACCTATTTTTATCTTCTGTGAATTTCCTTCTCATGATCAGGCTTCCCTGTGATTAATTGACCTAGGTAAACGTACTCCTTCAGTCTCTAGTGGCCGACTGGCGATCCTGATCTCTTGTTCCTTTGCCCGGCTATTTATCGTTATCTTCATCTTCTGCATATTAATATTCTACCCCACTCTTACACTCTCTCTGTTAAAGGGACACTAAAGGTTACCAGAAAGTCAAGTTAAAGTGGTAGAGCAATGTTCTAGAACGTCTAAGGCGTCAATATAATCGCGAACAGAGCCTTAGTAACCGAGAAATTGAGGTAAATGCATGACACGATTTGAGACCCCCCAGCGACATTCCGGTACTAGCCCGATGACGAAAGCACTCCTCATAATTTGTGTTACTAATACTCAACTACTCGTATTAAAAAATATCATTTCATTCGATTATAAGACGGAAGAAAATGCTACTTGTCTAGGTCTATTCGATTCTAAAAAAAACAAACATTTTGACGTTACCCTTCAGTAGTATGGGTGGTCGAAAGGTTTCGTTTTCACTGGACTGTGCGCGCTCGACTCTGCGCCGCGCACGCTTTGGATTTTCAGTAGTTTCGTTATCGCGTCGTGCTGTGCGGGTTCTGCTGGCTCGCGAAACTTTCATTTGGAACAAGCAGCGAGAATACCACGTCCATGTGATGTCGTGGGAAGCCCTCCTTGCTTTCCCGCTCCGGAGAGCCGGTGTCGAGGCCGCCGTCGTAGTACGCAACGACGCCGGCAGTGCGAGCCCTCAGCAGCAGGCTGCGCTCGTCAGTGCTCAAATCGCTGAAGTTGAGCCCAGCATCGCGAGCCAAACTGTCGTTGTCAGGGCCCATTGCGACAAGCGTCGAAGTTTGCGTTATAGAATGAAGTACCAGCTTATGGTCGCGCGTTTCTTCTTCCGCTAGCCACCATACTCCCGCTTTCGCTCTGCTGTCGGCTCTCTCTTGGCTCTGTTTCTGGCCGCGCGTTTGCGTTTCGCGCAGAAAAGCCGTAGCGCCGCCTGCGGACGCCGTTCTACTCGCCGATGGCGCAACGTCACTATGAGACCATGATGTCAGTGTCCTCGATCGGAGGGCGGGCAATTTGAACTGCGCTAGAGGTACGCGGACGCTTCAGAACGCATTTTCCATTAAAATAAGTCTCTCCTTGGCACGAAACAAGCGTTTCGAGGTTTCTGGGATGGTATTTCAACAGTCCACGTTGACTTAATAGTAACCTTTAGTGTCCCTTTAAGGTCTCCAATCATTTGTTGTAACTCGTCTGCATTGTTGTTGAATAGAACAATGTAATCGGCAAACCGAAGGTTGCTGAGACATTTGCCGTTGATCTTTACTCCTAAGCCTTCCCAGTTTAATAGCTTGAATTTTTCTAATCACGCTTTGTAGAAATTGTGTCTCCCTATCTGACCCCTTTCTCTATAGGTATCACCCTGCTTTTCTTGTGTAGAATTAAGGTAGCTGTAGAACCTCTGTAGATATTCTTACACGAAGGACGAGTCAGTAAGACGAGAAACTATTTACAGATTATATTTACAACAACGGTTGCAGCGTTGACCGGTTAGATTCACAGCGCGAGCCCAGTTCGTTCTTCCTCCTCTTTTCTGGAGTGATGGCGCCTACGCGCCTCGTTCAAACAAACAAGTAACACACGCATGTAGCAATATTTTTCAAGCTTTTTACGTAAGCGTTCTGTACTCCTTGATTACGTAGTGCCTCTACGATTTCTGGTATCTCTACTGAATCAAATGCCTTTTCGTAATCTATATAAGCCACATAGAGAGGCTTATTGTACTCTGCAGATTTCGCGATAACCTGATAGATGACATGGATGTGATCCATTGTAGAGTATCCCTTCCTGAAGCCAGCCTGTTCCCTTGGTTGACTAAAGTCCAGTGTTTGGAGATTATTTTGGTAAATATTTTATATAATACAGGGAGTAAGCTAATGGCCCCATAATTTTTCAATTCTTTAACGTCTCCTTTTTTGTGGATTAGTATAATGTCTGCATTCTTCCAGTTTTCTGGGACCCTTGCAGTCGATAGACACTTCGTATAAAGAGCCGCCAGTTTTCCAAGCGTTATGTGTCCTCCGCCTTTGATTAAATCCACTGTTATTCCACCTTCTCCCGCTCTTCATCGTTTCATGTCTTCCAGGGCCCTTCTGATCTCATCGCTAGTTATAGGAGAGTTTCTGTATCCTGTTCATTACTGTTTCTAAGTGAGGTATCGTGACTCCTCTGGGTACTGTATACAGGTCAGCTTAGAATTTTTCCGCTGCTTTTACTATATCTTCGAGATTGCTGATGATGTTATCCTTCGTATCTTTTAGTGCATACATCATGGTTTGTCCTATGCCAGGTTTCTTTTTTACTGATTTCAGGCAGCGTTCATATTTTACGGCTTCTTCAGTCTTTCTCATGTTATAGTTTCGAATATCAGTTACTTTCGCCTTGTTGATCAGTTTTTACAGTTCCGCGAATTGCGTAACAACGCTGTGCGGCAGCCAGTCCCATACAACCGCGTAGAGCGCAGGACTCTGCGATTCTAGACGTACTGCGCTCCCCGCGAAAGGTTAGAAAAACACCCACATAAGCACAGCAGAGAAGTGGCTACGTGAGGCGGTTCGACCGATAACTGTAGAAACGTCATTCAAAACAAGTAATTGTTCTCCACTTCCGGCGGCGTTTTCTCTACTTCCTTTTTAATTAAACAGATGTTGATCCATGAATATGCTCATAAGCAACGGTTAACTTTTTTATTATTCGCTTTTGCTTGCAGTTTGGTTGTTGCCTTGGCTCTCTCCCTTAGTAGATCGCTTAATTTCTCAACTCCTTGCGATTTTTGTTTCCAGTTGCCAATTTTGCACGAAAAGCCCTATACAATTAGGGAAAAACAGACGAGGTAACGGGCGACAGTCATCTTGCTTATGGGTTTAAGGGTTATTGCAGGGTTTCATGATGGACGCTCTTTCACATTATTTTATTTCCCACCTTACCTAACCCATATCACGTGTATATGGTTCCGGGCATCTGCCAGTGTCCCGGCGAGCCGTAACTCAAGGAAATAATGAAGCAAAGGGATAAGTTAAACGCAATTGGCGTTTTCTCCCGCCGCAACTTGTTCCATGAGAGTACAGACCAGCTGAGTAACAGCCGCATCCCTCTCCTGGTCCCAGGATCAGCCTAAACAAAGAAGGTTGAACTAACAAAAGCAACAGCTATGCGCGTGACGGTTGAATAGATGGTGACAACTGAACGCAACTCGAGTTAATCGCGCCGGTGCGGAATCTATGAGAAAACTGTCCTTCACATTACAAGAGATGCCGATAACTACCGCCATCTAAAAGGAGTGAAAAAGGCAGCATAATGCTGACCGATGAACAGCTGCCAAGTCTCAACATTGATCTGGCGGCGCTTTAGGAATGTGTGAGGAGTGGTGGCGTGGGTGGCGAGGGGGGGAGGGGGGGAGGGGGTATGCCACTTGATTTCGGGGGGGGGGGGGGGGGGCCCGGGCCCCCCCGGGCCCCCCCTTGGGTACGTGCCTGGGTCCACCAAAACATTGCCACACTGGTGCATCGCAACCTTGCTGCCGTGCTGCATCAGTTGCACGTTTCGGACTGTGCCCATCTCCTCCTCAAACTCCTTCCTCGCCGTTGCACCGTTGCGCCTTGCCCAACCCAAGGTAACTTTTCTGTGCAAATGAGTGGGAGGTGGGGGGGATACCTTTACTAGTGTAAATGCGAATAATGCCCACCGTTCGCCATAAAAATGCGTAGACCTGCAAAAGAGAAATGAAAGAAGGGTTATTTCACAGATATACCTGTGAGATACACCTCTCCTTTACTTAGCAAACAAGGAACCACATCAAATCGACTCGAGCAGGAAGGAAGCGCACAAGGAACACTGCCAAGAACAAGTAAACAAGCGAAAGTGCAAAATAAAGACTTCTAGTAGCGTTTCTTTAACTAGCTCTGGAGAAATACAGAGAAATATATATTTGCGGAACAATCACAGTTCTTTTGGATCATTCGTTTATTGCTCTAGCAAGTTAAGTGCCAAAACTGACTCGTATCATTATTTGGGAAGTTGCGTAACGATGCGTGGCTGCCAGTCCCGTACAACCGCGTAGAGCGCAGGACGCTGCTGTTCTAGTCGTACTGTACCCACCGCGGAAGGTTAGAAAAACACACACATAAGCATAGCAGAGAAGTGGCTACGTCAGGCGGTTAGACTGATAACGGTTAGAAGCGTCATTCAAAACACATGAAATCGGCCTCCACTTCTGGCGGTGTTTTCTCTACTTCCTTTTAAAAATTGTTAATCTTCGTTTTTAGTTCTTGTTTGGCTGTTGCTTCGGCTCTCTCCCTTAGTGTATCGCACTTTCTTCCAGTTGCCAACTTTGCATGAAAAATGCTGTACAATTAGAGAAAAATCAGACGAGGTAACGGGTGACATTCATATTCCTTGAGTTTAACGGTTATTGCAGGGTTTGATCATGGACGCTGTCTCGCGTGATTTTATTTTCCACGTTATCTAACCTATATCGCGGGTATATGGTTCCGAAAATATGCCAGCGTTCCGGCTAGCCGTCACTCGAGGAAATAATGAAGCAAAAGGAAGAGTTTATTTATTTATTTATTTATTTATTTATTTATTTAGATACCTTCAGAGCCCGTGGGCATTACAGAAGGGAGTGGAATGCATGAAAAACAAATGTATTACCACAGAAATGCGGCAATACAGAAAACAAAAACAGAAACAACAGTTAACTATGTTGCAGCAAAATGCAGATTACTGAAAATGAACAACAATTTCAATAGGAGATTTAAACAAGTCAGTGTCGGTAATTGCTGCAATTGAGGTGGGCAGGCGGTTCCAATCGCTACTTGTCTTAGGAATGAATGAGTAAAAATATGAGTTAGTTCAAGAAGACGGCACACCTAAATTATGAAGGTGGTCTTTACGGGATGAAATGAACTCTGGCTCTGAAGAAGGACTTATTTAATATGGCGATGATGATTAATTTTGTGACAGAGTGATAACCGAGGCACTTTTCTTCGCAAGGAAAGAAGAGAAAGGTTCAAAGTAGCTTTCATGGTGGACACGCCAGACAGACAAGAGTAGTTATGAAGTGTGAATCTTATTTGAGCTGCGATTTTGCACCGATTCCAAAGTTTGAATGATACACTCAAGGCCGGGATCCCACACCGAGCATGCAGATTCCAGCTTTGGACGTACAAGAGATTTATAGAGTAAAAGTCTTAGTGAGAATGGTGCCATAGAGAAATTGCGCCTTAAGCAACCAAGCATGCGATTGACATTGTTGGCAACGCAACTGGCGTTGTCTCTGACCGCAACTCGTTCAACGAGCATACAGACCACCCGACAACGAATTGAACCCCTTCCTGGTCCCGGATCAGTCTAAACACAGAAGGTTGAATTAACGAAGCAACAGTGATGCGCGTGCCCGTTGCAATAGATGGTGACAGCTGAACGCATTTCGAGTTAGTCCCACGGGCACCGAATCGATGAGAAAACTGGCCTTCACTAGCCGCCATCCAAAAGGAGTGAAAGAGGCAGCAAAATGTTGGCCGCCGACTAGCTGTCAAGTCTCAAGTTTGATTTGGCGGCGCTTTAGAAATGTGTGTGACGAGTGGCGGCGCGGGTAGGGGGGGCGACTCCCCCCCCCTCTTGGGTACGTGCTTGACGGTTATAGGAATAGCAGGGCAGAGTTATTAGTAGAGTTTGCTGAACGGAACAATTTGTGGATAATGAATACCTTCTTCCGCAAGCGGGATAACCGAAAGTGGACGTGGAGGAGCCCGAATGGCGAGACTAGAAATAAAATAGACCTCATACTCTGCGCTAACCCTGGCATCATACAAGATGTGGACGTGCTCGGCAAGGTGCGCGACAGTGACCAAAGGATGGCAAGATATCGAATTAGCCTAGACTTGAGGAGGGAACGGAAGAAAGCGGTACCTAAGAAGCCGATCAATGAGTTAGCGGTAAGAGGGAAAATAGAGGAAATCCGGATCTAGCTACAGAACAGGTATTCGGCTTTATCTGAGGAAGAGGATCTTAGTGTTGAAGCAATAAACGACAATCTTATGGGCATCATTGAGGAGTGTGCAATAAAGTCGGTGGTAACTTTGTTAGACAGGATACCGGTAAGCTATCGCAGGAGACGAAAAATCTGATTAAGAAACGCCAATGTATGAAAGCCTCTAACCCTACAGCTATAATAGAACTGGACGAACCATCTAAATTAATCAACAAGCGTAAGATAGCTGACATAAGGAAGTATAATACGGATAGAATTGAGCATGCTCTCAGGGACGGAGGAAGTCTAAAAGCAGTGAAGAAACTAGGAACAGGCAAGAATCAGATGTATGCGTGTATGCGCTAAGAGACAAAGCCGGCAATATCACTACAAACATGGATAAGATAGTTCAAGTGGCTGAGGAGTTCTATAGAGATTTATATAGTACCAGTGGCACTCATGACGATAATGCAAGAGGGAATAGTCTAGAGGAATTTGACATCCCACAAGTAACGCCCGAAGAAGTAAAGGACGCCTTGGGAGCTATGCAAAAGGGGAACGCAGCTGGGGAGGATCAGGTAACAGCAGATTTGTTGAAGGATGGTGGGCAGATTGTTCTAGAAAAACTGGCCACACTGTATACGCAATGCATCATGACCTCGAGCGTACCGGAATCTTGGAAGAACGCTAACATAATCCTAATCCATAAGAAAGGGGACGCCAAAGACTTGAAAAATTATAGACCGATCAGCTTACTGTCCGTTGCCTACAAAGTATTTACTAAGGTAATCGCAAATAGAATGAGGAACACCTTAGACTTCTGTCAACCAAAGGACCAGGCAGGATTCCGTAAAGGCTACTCAACAATAGACCATATTCACACTATCAATCAAGTGATAGAGAAATGTGCAGAATATAACCAACCCTTATATATAGCTTTCATTGATTACGAGAAAGCGTTTGATTCAGTCGAAACCTCAGCAGTCATGGAGGCATTACGGAATCAGGGTGTAGATGAGCCATATGTAAAAATACTGGAAGATATCTATAGCGGCTCCACAGCCACCGTAGTCCTCCACAAAGAAAGCAACAAAATCCCTATAAAGAAAGGCGTCAGACAGGGAGATACGATATCTCCACTGCTATTCACAGCATGTTTACAGGAGGTATTCAGAGGCCTGGAGTGGGAAGAATTGGGGATAAAAGTTGATGGAGAATACCTTAGCAACTTGCGATTCGCTGATGATATTGCCTTGCTTAGTAACTCAGGAGACCAATTGCAATGCATGCTCACTGACCTGGAGAGGCAAAGCAGAAGGGTGGGTCTGAAAATTAATCTGCAGAAAACTAAAGTGCTGTTTAACAGTCTCGGAAGAGAACAGCAGTTTACGATAGGTAGCGAAACACTGGAAGTGGTAAGGGAATACATCTACTTAGGGCAGGTAGTGACCACGGATCCGGATCATGAGACTGAAATAACCAGAAGAATAAGAATGGGTTGGGGTGCGTTTGGCAGGCATTCTCAAATCATGAACAGTAGGTTGTCACTATCCCTCAAAAGGAAAGTGTACAACAGCTGTGTGTTACCAGTACTCACATATGGGGCAGAAACCTGGAGGCTTACTAAAAGGGTTCTGCTGAAATTGAGGACGACGCAACGAGCTATGGAAAGAAGAATGATGGGTGTAACGTTAAGGGATAAGAAAAGAGCAGATTGGGTGAGGCAACAAACGCGGGTAAACGACATCTTAGTTGAAATCAAGAAAAAGAAATGGGCATGGGCCGGACATGTAATGAGGAGGGAAGATAACCGATGGTCACTAAGAGCTACGGACTGGATTCCAAGGGAAGGGAAGCGTAGCAGGGGGCGGCAGAAAGTTAGGTGGGCAGATGACATTAAGACGTTTGCAGGGACAACATGGCCACAATTAGTACATGACCGGGGTAGTTGGAGAAGTATGGGAGAGGCCTTTGCCCTGCAGTGGGCGTAACTAGGCTGATGATGATGATGATGACTATAACACAGTGCTTAATAAACATACAGGCAGAATTTTACATTTCTCATTTCGACTAACGCTGATCGAACAAGCAAGATATTGCGGACGGTAAGTGCTGAAGCTATCACAGCTGTTCATAAGCGGGAGCGCGTGAGGTTTTCACTTACTACAAAACAATGAACACTAGCACATCAATCAAAGTAACATGAAGATTCGGACGCCGACAACGAAATAAAATGAAAAACAGAGGAGAGAAAAGCGAGGGTGCAGCGGCAAATTGTATCTGGTAGTATTTGCTCTGTTTTGAACACACTGCTCTAGACCCGCATAGTGAGAACAATCATACAAGCAACCCAGCGGATTGGGTGAGTTGGTGAGAGCATTCTTCGCGTATATGTGCAGCGCGACACAGACATGTCGTTCATTCTTTGTCCCGCGTCTGTGTCGCGCTACACATATACGCCACAAATCGTACACGTGAATAACCTCTCATGTCAGACGTATACGTCGCAGCATTAACAATGATATTGCTCGCTATAAATGTTGCTTTGCGTGTAAACAAGGCAAACTCACCTCGCATATCCTGGACCCTTTGGGAGGCGGGCGGTCTCGGCTCATACGCGGTAGCCACACTAGTCGCCGGTGCACGTCTGTCCGTTCGCACGGCACCGCGTGAAACGCTTTGCCACATTCCGTGCGGTTTGCGCAGTTTGGTGCGTTGCACCTCGTCATACTTGAATACAAGTGTCAATATCGTCGAATACCGTGCCTGCAACCCGAAGCCGATGAATGAAACGCACGCTCGACAGCCTGCTGATTGCAATGTCAACGGCATGATGGAAATGTCGAGTCGCCGTCGCGCCCATATAGTTGGCTTCGCAGCGGCGCAGTTGAACATTTGACGTCATCTTGCACTACGTGATAGGGCTCGGCGAATAGCGGTGCGAGCAGCGCCGGAACAGTTATGCGCAACTCCGCTCCCTGCGGGAGCATACCGGAACACTAAGGAGCGAGGCCGTGCCGGGATGAGAGCGGACCAATCAGAGGGTGCGCCGGAGGGGGGGGGGGAGGAGCAGACCAATCAGAACGCGCGCCGGGGGAGGAGAGAGGTATAGGAGCAGGTGTTTCGACGGCGCGCGCCCTTTCGCCCCAAGGATTCCGCTCGACGCGAGTGACAGCGGGAGCGCGCACCAGAGAGAGAGAGAGAGAGGGAAGACAGAGAAACAATTTTATTTGCCACTGTAGGGTTGAAAGTTAGGGCAGGTAGGCCTAGTGTGGCTCCTAAGTGGGGGCAACGTCTAGGGCCCACAAGACGAGTGCCAGTTGTGTTTTCTCGTCTGCTCTTGTCAGCAGCTGGTTCCAGCCCTCCTCTGAGGGAGCTGGCAGTAATGATTGCGGGGCAGGGTTACCCTCGCATCCCCAGAGAACGTGTGCCCGAGTGGCGAACACTCCGCGGTCGCACTTAGTACAGACGGGGTCGTAATCCCCGCCAGTGATTAAATAAAGCCTAGAATGACTGATAACGGAATCAGTCTGCAGTCTGCGAAGCATGGTGGCTAGCACTCGGTCGAGGTCGGGGTGGGGAGGCGGGTACACGCGTCTCGTCTCCTTGTAGAAGTTAGTAATTTCTTTTACTAACTTCTAGTAACTTCTTTTAATACCTGCTTCGACTCTGTCTTTACGACGGATAACTCTGTAACCCCTGTTTTTGATTCGAAACCATACCCTCCAATCGACGATATATCGCTGTCTACTGAGGGTGTACTTAACTCAATCCTAAACTTAGACACCAAGAAGTCGTGTGGTTCCGACGGTATCCCGACTGTTTTTCTCGTTCAATACTCTTTTCGTGCAGGAGATATCTAACAATTATCTTTAGAAAATCTTTCTCAACCGCCACCGTTCCTCCCTCGTGGAAACTTGCTTCAATTCTGCCCTCATTTATGTCGGGTAACGTTCACTTGTTATCTAACTATAGGTCAATCTTCTTAACAGCAAACTCATGTAAATTACTCGAACGCATTATCTTTAAACGCATTATAGAATTGCTTGAAGCTAACAAAATTTTATGCACTTTCCAGTATGGTTTTAGACGTGGCCTCAGCACTATAACACAACTGAGAGAATTCGTTCATGACATCAGCAGTTCTTTAGACATAGGTGACCAGATTGATGTTTTTATAGACTTTGCAAAGGCCTTCGACACTGTCTCACACCCTAAACATATGCACGAACTGTTCGCTATACTAAAAAAATGCATCTTTGGTTGCCTGTATATTGGGCTTTCTTTCCCAGCGTTCGCAATATGTTTCAACTCTACTAACTCACCCTTGATGCCTTTTTCATCAGGGGTTCCCCAAGGCTCAGTACTGGGCCCTCTTTTATTTCTGCTTTATATTAATACCCTCCCCTACACACCTCAGTTAAAATGCGACTTTTTGCAGGTGATGGCGTTTTATGTCATACAATTAAATCTCCTACTGATCATGTTGTCCTTAACAATTATTTTGCTGACTTCTGTAACTGCTACAAAGCATGGCAAATGAAAATAAACTTTTCCAAAACTGGCTTCATGTCCTTTAGGCGACGCTCATACCCTTCCTGCTTAGCATATGCCTTTAACAATATTACTTTAAATAGGGTATTCGAGTTGAAATATTTAGGTACCCTACTAACACACGATTTGTCACGGTCCGAACACATTGATGTCACCTGTAACAAGACCCTTAAGGAGGCATGGTAGGGTAAATGGTACATGTTAGTTTTAACGTAATATTTTAGAAAGGCTGCAGATATTCGCATCAAATTTCAGGCGCTTACAAAAGATGCTCCTGGGTACAACACGAGACACTTTGTTTGTGTCTAGATGGTTTGCCTTTCCTGCGGCCCACTACTAAAATTTCAGGTGTGTTTAATTATTTGATATACCTTTTCTCTCCAACCACGCAGAGGAATGTGATGATATCACATAGTTTTATTCTAAATACCCATAGGGTATATCTAAAATAAAGAGATATATCCACCCAAAAAAAGTAATATCTCTGCTTGCACGAAGCCAGAAGGGGGATTTCTTGCAGTGTACATTTTCCAGTGTTATCCTTCATATCATCAATAATTTTATTAGTTCAGAATATTTATGACTGGTTGCAGTACATGTGTACAAAGTTTCACTGGAATGGGATGAATACTTTCTGAGAAAAGGTACCTTGAAATTGAAAAATTCATAAAAATGCAATTTGAGAAAACAAGTTTTATTTTCGAATACTGCTTGTGGATGCTCAAAATGCCCCAGGAGAATACATTTCACTCCTGAATTTCTTGCAGATGTCTCCAAAACCCTTCTTAGTGTTCCTTTTTATCCATCGCCCTTCTTTGTTCTCGGCAGACTCATTGAATACTGCCCTGTCAACATGCTCTTTGTCGATCCTGTCGAAGGCAATATTATATTAGGGCCTCCAGAACAGCTTCTCGTGCAGAATTACCGTCATTGTAGTAGGCTACAGCATTGTTGCTGTCTTCAATGTGTAAGCACTGACAAAGTTTTCATAAGGCAGCGGCACCAGATGAGTTGGTTGAGCGACTCACTGGTGTTCTGTGTTCGTCTATGAATACATTTTCTCAGAAGACCGATCACCTTTGCAAGTTCTCTTTCTGCTCCATTTGCTGGACGATCGTGCCATCTTCTGGGCAAGTAATACGTTTGAAGCTCGAAACAGAGGCGATCACCACCACGTAAGTAAAAGCAAGAGTTTGACGTAATAGTTCTTTCGTACAAAGGGCTATTACGTCAAACTCTTGCTTCGAGTTGTTAACAAATTCGACTTCGCCCTGCCATCTGCTAGCCGCCTGGTTAGCTCATATGGTAGCGCGGCTGCCCCAGAAAGGCGGTGGTCCCGGGTTAGAGCCCCGGACCAGGACGAATTCTTCATCAACTGCGATGCTTTTCTTTCGGGTAACCCGTATGGGCTTCCTTTGTGGCAAATGCTATGATTGGGTGGATGTCTCATATTCTTTTAATTAGTATATGATTTTTAGTACAAATCATTTACTTACCACACCGCACACGCAAGCAAAAAAAAAAAGAAATAAAATACACACGCCATAACGAAGAAAACCGCGAACGACAACGATAAAGAAACCGGCCTCCGTCCTCCATTTTTAAACGCCAGGGCGCGCGGCACACTTCGGCGCGACATTTGAACCACTTTGAGCGGGCGCTCGATGTCGTGCTTCCGCAGGTTTGTTCCTCATAGTGCAGTCGATTTTTCTGCGCCAAAATTGCAAATTCGATTTTTTGGGGGTTTACCCTACCATACCCCCTTAAAAGACTAGGTTACTTACATCGTACGCTGCGTCTTGCTCCTCAAGAAACTAAGCGTCCTACACATAAAACCTTCATTCGCCCCATCCTCATATGGCTGCGCTGTATAGAACCCATACAAACACTGTGATATCGAAAAACTATAATCAGTGCAAAAAAAGGCGGTGCGTTTTGTTTGTAGGTGATATGACGGGGAATTTGTGCCATGTAACTCTCTTCCCCTACTCGGTCTCATTCCTCTTGCAGAGCGTCGCAAACTTGAATGCCTAAAATTCCTTCACACGGTAATCAATTCTCCTCTCCCCTCCCCTCTAGATAACTACTTGACTTTTTCCAAACCCTCATGTATAAGGATTCACCGTGCTCTAAATATATCAACCTTTTTTGCCCGCACTGATTCCTTTAAACAGTTTTTTTTTCCATCAACAATTGAAGTCTGGAATTCATTACCGGGTAACATCCGTTCACTACCACTGAAACAATTCACGCAAGCTTGTTTGTAAAAGTTGTATGTTTGTTGTTCATCTCACTCCTGCAATAGTCTCACTGAGGCTGCAGTATGTATAAATAAATAAAAAAAATTAAATAAACAAATACAATTTCAGCATAGGATTTGGGGGTCTCTGCGAGAGCATCCGGGTTCGAGGGGCCGGCCGCCCGGTTAGTTAGGCCTCGGGCTAAACGGTCGACCTCTTCGTTCCCAGAGTTCCCCGCGCGAACCCACACTAAGCTTACAGTTCTGTCGAGAGCGCAGCCGTGGAGGATGTGTACGGTGGGGAGAAAAAGTGAGTTTTTCGAGAAATTTTGGATGGCTTGTTTAGAGTGACTGAGAACCGTGCGTGTGCAGGGATCCGCGACGGCTAGCGCGATCGCGACCTCTTCGGCAGCGGTGCAGGAGTGTGTGCGCACTGTAGCGGCGCTGATGAGAGTGGTGGTTGGCATGGCTACGCAGGCCACATGTGTGTTAGAGTCACATTTCGCCGCGTCCACGTACATGGCATGTTCGTCGGCGGAGTAGGTGACGTCCAAGGGTTGTGCCTTAAGTTGGAGGTGCCTATCGTGGCGGCCGGGTAACATATTATTGGCCATGGGTTTGATGACCCGCCGACTGCAGACTCCAGTCGGGAGGGGAGCAGAGGGGTGGATGTCACCTGTAGGGTTGATGTTAAGACGGTTAAGAATGTAACGACAGTGTTTGGTGCGAGATAGACGGCGTATCTGTGCAGTCTTGTGTGCCTCTATCAACTCTGTGATGGTGTTGTATACTCCAAGCTGGAGGAGACGCTGTGTGCTGGCGAACTGGGACAGTCCCATTGGCGCCTTGTACGCCGAGCGGATGATGCTATTTACCGCCTCTTCGTCTTTGTGGCGGAGGTGGTAATAAGGGTGTGGGTAGACAATCCTACTAATGAGGTAGGCTTGTGTGAGGCGGCAACGGTCGGTCTCCCGCAATCCGTTGCGGCGATGCGGTGGATTAGGCCGTTGATTTGGTGGGCTGTGGTTAGGAGGTGTTGGGTATGGCTTCCGAGTTCCGCGTGTTGTTCTGCACCAGAATGCCTAACACGCGGATGGTCTGTACGGGAGGTATGGGGTGGCTGGCGATGTGGAGCGTGATCGGCTCTTGAGGCTCGGGGACGGGTCGGCAAACATGTCTGTCTCTTATAACAGTTCAGATTTGGTGGTCGAACAAACGAGACCATTTGCCTGCACGCAAGTGTGGACGGTGTCGATTGCCTGTTGAAGTGAATCTTGTATCTCCCCGTCCGAGCCATAGAGTTTCCTACAATCGTCCAAGCCAGAGTTTGTCCAGAGGGTGATATCGTCGGCGTATATTGAGTGCTTGATGTGGGGTATGGTGTCCAGAAGTGAGGGAAGGCCTCGCATAGTAATGCCGAATAGGAACGGGGACAAAACAGCTCCCTGTGTTGTTCCCCGGGTGCCCATGGTGACTTTGTCGCTGCAGAGGTCTCCAATGTGGAGTTCAGCGGTGCGGTTGTGGAGAAAGTTGGCAATATAGTTGTAGGTGCGAGTACCTACATTCATCTGCGACAGGTTGGTCAGTATAGAAGCGTGCGACACGTTGTCGAACGCTTTACTGACATCTGTAGTGTCATCGCACCAACAGCATCTCGGAAATGCCGCCAGCGTTTTGGCAAACGCTTATAAGCGCGCGCGCGCGCTCTGGAATAAAGAGCATTGCTTCGTTGGCTCCAGTGTGCGTCTGCCTTGCTATATCATCTGGCGACGAGGATGGGATCGCGTCTGTGAGCAGCGCCTGTCTGGCTATCATTGGCACCGAGCGAAGTGGGTCGGGTAGAGTGACTGAACATGTCGAAGTTTTGGGAATTAAATTCCGACGTCGAAGGCGGTGACGAAGATTTCAACTGGTATGTAGAGCGTTTCGACTATTACTGAAAAGTCACGCAAAGTGAAGACGGTAACTTGAAGAAATCCGCTTTCATCACTGCCATCGGAAGACGCCCGTACAAGACCCTCAAGGACCTGCTGTTGCCTGCTACACCGGAGGACAAGTACGTCGTTCAAGGACGTGATCAGCGTCTTGAAGGAGCCCTACGCGTCGGGTAGCCAAGTAATAGCCATGTGTCCACTCTTAACTTTTTTTCTTTCTCTATGTAATAGCTGAGAGGTTCAAGTTAACTCGCCGGCACCAGCTCGAAATGGAGTCCGTCTCAGCGTTTGCCATTGAACTAAGACACATGGCTGCCAAGTGCGCGTTCGGGACTTTTCTGGACGACGCGCTACGTGACCGCTTTGTTGTGGGGCTCCGAAACCCGGCTATTCAAGCAACGTCGCTCAAGAGGAAAGAGCTCAACTTCGAAACAGCGTGCGACTTGGCGAAAGCAGCGGAACTCGCTGAAAAAGAGTCGAAGAGCTTCTGACCGCCCAATGGAGATCCGCAAGCGGACGAAGCCATCCCCGCTGTCAGCAAGAAAGGCCGTCTACAACAAAAACCTAGGGTAAGCACACCACAAGGTTTCTGTCTTAGCGGAAATTGCTACAGATGCGGAGACAAGCACGACGCAAGTGATTGCAAATATCGTAAGGCACGATGTCACTGGTGCAAGAAAGTAGGCCATTTAGCAAAGGTTTGCATGAAGAAAAATGGCAAAGCGGTTAATGCACTCGTGGTACAGACCGAGCCGGACCACTTGGACCTTTTTCAAGTTGATTTAAACAAGCAAATTCTGAGGCCCTATCTGGTAGAAGTGAAAATCGCGGGTCAACCTGTGAGGATGCATATATATACTGGTGCAGCCGTATCTATTATCAACGAGCAGATCTACGCTCAACTGCCTCGGAAGCCAGGTCTGGCAAAGTGCCTTCTCGAACTGAAAAGTTACGGTGGCACGCCGCTCGAGACAACAGGACATACATATGTAAGTGTCGAGTATGAAGGTCAAAAGAAAACTTTGCCAGTGATTGTCGTTCCTGGAACTCAATCGTGTATAGTAGGGCGCGACCGGCATGCGCAGCTCAAATTTAACTGGAATCATGTTTCCAACGTGGAAGCGGGACAAAAAGTAAAAGTCCTGCTGCAGAAGTACCCTGACGTGTTCAGTCCGCAAGTTCGTTTGATAAAAGGCTATGAAGCAAAAATAGTTTTGAAAGAAGAGGCCCGTCCGGTCTTCTGCAAGGCTCGCCCTGTTCCCTATGCACTGAAATATGTCGTTGAACAGGAATTGCTCGCACCCAAGGACAGAGGGATCTTGCAGCCAGTCATGCAGAGCGACTAGGCCACACCCCTTGTAGTCGTCCCAAAGCCTGAGAACAAGTCTGTTACGGACGAGATGCTGAAGGGACTGGAACCAGTCGTGTGCTACCTGGATGACGTCCTAATAGCCGGAGCATCTATCGAGGAATGCCAGAATCGGGTTGAGGCTGTGCTCGTAAAGTTTCAGCTCCATGGTCTTAGAGTAAAGCAAGACAAATCTTTTGGCCTGCCGGAAGGGGTTGTCACCGCGGCCTACAGTTCGTGTCGCCGGAGTTCGCAGTTTGCCTCTCATCAAACGGAATCCGCCACAAGACGACACCACCTTATCATCCGGCGTCTAATGGAACTGCTGAACACCTTGTTCAGAGCGTGAAGAGGAACCCCTGGAAAAACAGTTGAAGGATGAAGAGCGAGCGGGAGTTTCCAAATCTATTCAACATCGGGTGGACCAGTTCTTTTTCTACTACAGAAACACCCCATGTGCAGCAACCGGAAAAACCCCGGCCGAATTGTTCCTATCATGGAGTCCAAGGACACGGCTAACCATGCTGCACACCGAGCTTCACAACCGTATGGAGAAAGACGAGCGACGGCACGTCCAGCAGCCTGCTGCCCACTAGCGCGAGTTCAAAGAAGGTGATACGGCGCGGGTGAAGGGAACTAGACCAGGTGAACCGGCATGGATTACTGTTATCATCGTCAGACGACTTAGTGCTGTGACTTGTGAACATACAAAACCAAGAGCGATTCGTTCACGCAGACCACCTGGTAGAGGCAATGTTTCCTGTTCCTGAGCAGCCCGTGATTCCTCTTCCTGTGCCATTCCCAAGAACTCAGCAGACACTCTAAGGGAATCTGACTCGCCTGGATCGGCTCGATCTGTCGAAGACAGACAGCAGGGGTCGGCAACGCCACAAGAAAAGGTTCCTGCTTGCCATACACCTGAAGCGACTCCATCCCAATCCCCCGAACTCAGCCAATCAGGCGCGGACAACGCAGATTCACCCAGGCCCATCCCTCTTCGGAGAAGCACAAGAGAACGTCGGCAGCCCGAGCGTTGGGGTTACAATTAAAGAAAAAGTGTGCGGGGGGGGGGGGGGGGTTCAGTTTAGTGTCATTGCACCAACAAAGGTGTCTTCCCAGAAGCGCCGCTAGCGTCTCGGAAACGCCGCCAGCGCTTTGGCAAAAGCTATATAAGCGCGCGCGCTGCGGAATAAAGAGCATTCCTTCGTTGTCTCCAGTATGCGTATGCCTTGCTATATCAACATCGAGACCAAGAATGGTGCGTGTCGTCCGGATGCAACCGGGTCGAGTATGTCGTGTTGTATGTACCAGATAATGTGATGGGTAGAGAGTCCAGCCCGGAACCCAAACATGTTGGGGGGGGGGGGGAGGAGATCCTCCTTGTCTGCGTGAGTGTGGAGTCTGCTTAGAACAACGTGCTCCATAACCATCAGGCAAGACGTAAGCGAGATGGGCCGTAGATTGCCCAGAACGAGTCGCTTGCCTGGTTTGAGTATGAAGATTACCTTGGCATGCTTCCAGGAGTCTGGAAGGTGACCTTCATGCCAGTGGTGGTTGAAAAGGCCCGCAAGTGCTGCGACCGGCTGGTCGTCGAGATTGCGGAGCATTTTGTTAGTGATACGCTCGTCGCCGGTGGCCGCGGTAGTCGTGATGTGGTTGAGAGCTGCGCGGACGCCATGATGTCTCTGTCCATGTCTGGGTTCTGGGAGCCTTTGTATTCCAAGAGGGTGGGAATGTCGGTGGAGGTATTGATGTATTTGTCTTTCAAGGTAACGAGGAGTTCCTCGTTCGTGCCAGGAAACGAGTGTATGACGCGGTTGAGATTCTTGTGTGATGCAGACTTGGTGTGGGTCGGATCAAGCAAGTACTGGAACAGAAACCACGTGTTGCATCCCAAATGCCCGTTGAGTCGGTCGCACGTGTGATGCCATTGTTCCTGACTAAGTTTGGTAGAGTAGGCTTCGCTCTCTCGTTCGACGCGAGCGAGGCGAAGCTTGAGAGGGCGGTTGTGTTTGCGTCGGAGCTAGCGAGCGTGGAGGCTGCGCTGGGCCTCCTATATGTGCATGAGTTTATCATCTGGCGTGGGGCCACTCTCCTCCTGGGTGACTGTGGAGGTGGCGTTGCCTGCGTCGCGGAGCAAAGTATCTGTCCATGTGTCGAGATCGTCTATGGGGCTTTGCGGACGCTGAGCTCGTACGTACTGGAAAGCGTCCCATTTAGTGTGTTTGAATGTTCGGCGGGGGCCCTTGCTGCGTGTGGCTTTAAAGGTAGTACTGTGCACATAGTGATCTCTACCAATGTTCATACCGAGATTTTCCTAACACGCATCTGGGATGTTGCGGGCGAAAGTGATGTCGGGGCAGCTGTCTTTCATGATGCTGTTACCGAAACGGGTGGGCCGTTCGCGGTCGAGGAGGAGCGTCAGAGCCAGTGTCTGGGCAGTGTCCCAAACCTTGGCTCCTTTGCGACCGCAGGCTTTGCGGGGGTAGCCCCACTCGGCGTGTGGTGCGTTAAAGTCACCCACTATAAGTAGCATCGCGTTCCGCACGTTCGCACACGCCTTGCGGAGTAGTGTGGATTCATTAGTGCTCTTGTCATTTTGGGGGCTGTGCACGTTAAGGATGTTGAGTGATGATTCGGTTCGGCTGTTTGGAAGGACCTGCACGAAAGTGTGTGGAACTTCGGCGTAGTGAAGATCGAGTTGATTGGTGCTGAGGTTGCGGTGTACAAGGACGGCGGTGCTCAGGCGGAGATCCGGCGCCACCGGTTGGTTGTAAGCGGTATAGCTGGCGAGTGTGGTGTCGGTGTATGTTTCTTGGGGCGCTATAATGTGGGGTGCAAATGGCTGGGCCTGCAGGGTATGCTACAAGGCTCTCCGCTTTGCCTTGAAGCCCCTGCAGTTCCACTGCCATACTGTGATGGGCGCGCTAGCCATCGCGTTTCCTAGGTCAGTTTTGATAATACCGCCAGCAGACGCGCGCGCGGCTGCACTCTCGGTTGAGGAAGGCGGGCCAGGCGATTGAGTGGGCTGTGGCATAGTGAGGGCGTCAGTTTGCGGAGGGCCCATGAGGCGGTCGATACGTGTGGTTAGTGTGTGGATATTGGCTGCCATGTTGGTGCAGCCTTCAATGTGCTGGTCGATAATGGGGATTAGCCGTTTCAGGACGTTCTCTATTTTAGATAAGCGGGCATCAAAGGGTTCAAATTTTGGATCAAGGTCAGAGGTGGAGGAGGGGGGAGGTGCCTTGCATTTATTGCACTTTGGCTGGTCGGTGTCCATGTTGGGGTATTGGTGGGGTCGCGGGTCGGAGCGCGAGCCACCTGCTACGGCTGCGGTTTTGGGTGCGCCTGTGCAGACTCAAGGCTATGAATTTTAGCATTTGCCTGTGCTAACTGCTGCTGTAGTTGTTTAACCATGTCTGCCAGTTCCTTTACCTGGGGTTTGGGCAATTGGCTTGTAGCTAGTGGAGGGGTCTTCCACGCGGCCTGTTTGGTGGACTTGGTATCCGGCCCGTCCTGGGAGTCTGCCCGGGAGCCCCGAGAGCGTGGTGGGAAGCGGCTAGGGCTGTTGTGCCTGAAGCTGCTGCTTCGCAGTGGCGGGAAAGGGTCGTCTCCTGAAGGTCGTTGTTGGCGGCCGCGGCTCTGTGAACGAGACTGACGGCCGCGTGACAGGTGCCGGGGTCGGTTTCAGTGTCCGTGGAGGATTTAGAAGATTTAGGTTGGTTGGTAGGCACGAAACGGTATTTACAGCTTCTACTGCCGGTGGGATGTGGGCCTTTGCATACGATGCACGTGGCTTGACAAGTGGGTGGTTGGCCGACGAGTTGAGGTTCATTGGCCACGCCTCAGCGGCAGCAAGTGGGTTGGCGCGTTTGGGGGCACACATCTGCTCCCTGACCCAGCTTGCGACATTTGAAACAAGCCTCCGGGCAATTCAACGAGGGGCGCCGAAAGGCGAGGGCCCGAGCACTGCTGAAATCGACCGCCAGCTGTCCGGGACTGGCGGCATTTGTAGACGCGGCCCAGTACGGGCGCAGCGACCGGTACGCGGCCGTCTCGATACGCTGGGATGGTACGATCATCAACGCAGCATCGGTCAAGGGGGTAACGTCCGAGGTGGCCGAACAGGTGGCAATAGCCATGGCAATGAGGGACCCCGAACGTCCATACGTATACACAGATTCGCGATCGGCGGCCAGAGCATTCGCCTCGGGCTCGATATCGCGGAAAGCAGCGGCCGTCCTCGGCAGTGAGGGAGCCGCGGGTCATCACATCCTCAAATGGTTTCCAGCCCACATGGGGGCCGACGTGCACCCCGACTTTCCCAACGCCAACGAGCTGGCACACGGACGCGCGCGAGGACTCACGCACCGCGACGATCGTGGCGAGCGAAGTGGCGGGGAGGGAGGGGAGCACCGAGACCCGCTGCTCACCTTCAACGAACTAACAACACATTATCAGCTGTTGAGGAGGACCTTCCCGCTCCCCCACGCTAAACTTACTAGACCACAGTCATCTATATTCAGAATGCTGCAAACAAGGTCGTTCCCCTCGAGAGGCAGAATGAGCCTTTATTCACCGGACGTAGAGCCGCAATGTCCGGATTGCGGCGAATCGTACTGCTCGCTATCGCACATGCTTTGGCAATGCTCCGCGTTAAGCGGCACCGTGTTCAGCAAAGAAGAAGACTGGATGGACGCCCTGCGAAGCGACGACCACCAGACACAGCTTCGGGCCGTCCAGAGGGCTCACGAAAGGGCGGAGGCTCACGGGCTTCCCGTGAGCCTCCGCGACCCCTGCCGGCCCGCGACCCCTGCCGACCACTAAACCAAGAGTGGGTGGGAAGGGGTTCCTCAGGACCCAATAAAGTTCTTTCCTCCTCCTCGTAAGTGAAGCCCAAATACCGCATGTATTGGGGCAGCTTGGTGTTGGCGAACGTGGCGACAAAGTGTCGTGTCTGGCTCATACGCCGCGCAGCAACGACAGAGATGTCGGGATTGCGAGCCCGAAGCTCGGCAAAGATTTCAGCGTCGCTTTCATAGCTGTAAGCCCGGTACAGAATCCCCCGCACGGAGTTGTCCGGGGCTGGGGCGTAGGCGGCGACCGGAACTTCTGTGGTGTCGATGGTGACGGTGCGGACCTTGGCGTAAGACACTGCATGCACGAGCACTGTCAGGCGTGCTAACTATCCCTGTGTTGTTAGTAGGGTGGATCCTAACCTGGTCGACAGTAACTGCCAGGCGTTGGTCGACGTTGGCGGCTGCGTAAAAGGCAACAGCCAGTCGTGCGGGGCCGACGGCATGGAGGTTGGGTGTGCCCTGCGGGCGAAGGACTATTTTGAAGTCCGAGGGCAGGCAGGGAAGCGGGCGCTTCCTGGTCGGCGGTAAAGGGCGACCGCGTTGCCGTGCATTCGGAGCAGAGAGCGTCGTGGCCGGCGTCTGCGCTCCTGCAGGTTGTTTTTTAGGAGGCGGCCGAGATGGGCGTCGGTAGCGGTGTTGCATCTCGAACGCCGTCCATGCGCCGTCGGATAACTCCTCGGTGGTGATATCGGAGCCTTCAACGGTGTAAGGCATCGTCGATGTGGCGTTGGGCACAGCAGGGTGCGGCGTCGCCACCGCAGCTGCGCGCGAACGCGTCGAGGTCGGCAGCTCTTAGGCTTAGCTGCCGCACCAGGTTTGGCCAAAAGAAAACGGTCGAAAAAACACGAAAACTTGCTTGCCTTTGTATGGAAAGCGCAAGACCGGATCCGAAGTGGTGGTCGCAAGTCCGCAGCAAAAAAGTTAAATAAAGAGGCCAGTAAAATGAGAAATTGCCCGAAAATCACGGAGCACATATGAAATGCGTCCGTTCACTCCGAGCGCTGCAGCACCACCGGAGCTCACACGAGAGCGGCAGCGCCGACGTCGCGCAAATTCCGGGCTTCGAGAGCGAAAAGCGGAAGCAAAGCGCCAGCGCAGGGAAGCCGCAACTGCCGAGGATCGAGAACGGGAAGCGCAAGCCAAGCCCCCGCGGAGACAAGCCGACCCCCAACTTCGAGAGAAGGCAACTTAAGCCAACGCCAGCACAGGGAAGCTAACCCCCAACTTCGAGAGTAGAAGGCCGAGCAGAGACGCCGACGCAGAGAGATTCCTCCCAATGAGGGTGCCGATGGACGGTTCAAGAGAGAATTCCTCGACCGAGAGTGTGGCCACAACTGCAAGGTGTGTGATGGACTGTGGCTTGATCACAACCTCACGCAACTGTCGTGTGCGCAAGCGCAATCCGGATTCGAAGCTCGAACCTAGCGAAACGACGACAACGAGACAAAATACTTTCATGAAAATCGCGCTTAAACGGGTTCAAACTTGAGAAAACGATCACCAGCTTCACTGTTTTTACAGCTTTTACTGCGTGGAACTGGCTTTACTTTTTTTCGCTCAATGGGCCATTTCATGCTCGCGCATGAGAAACGCCGGGACCGTGCGCATACTCTTGAAAAATGGAGGACTCCACCTCAGGCAGACGCCAGTAGAGTTTTGCGATCGCTGTTGGACATCGCCCTGCAAACAGGCTTCGAAGGCCCCTTTCTTTCTCTTTCCCCACAAAGAAATCCTGTTCCTGCATTTAGGTCGAATAATCATCCTTTCGAAATGAAATGTATTCATTCATAATTACTACGGCGCAAATAGCGAAGACCAAGGGGAGACGCGGAACGACAGGACCTTGCTGTGACTATCAAGCGACATTTTTTTATTGGAAGCAACCGCTTGATCGAGACGCTAAAATTTTTGCAGAGCATGCTCGCCATTATTACTGCTCTTGCGCTTCCTGGCCTTAGTCGGCGCATGGTCCCGTCGTTTCGTGCTCCCCCTTCGTCGTCGTCTGCGCTGTAGGAATTATGAAGAAATACCTTCTAGCCCAATTCACCATTCTCCTGAAGGTTATTTCTTGCTGATGGCGGGGCGCTGCTAGTAAGCTATATTGCGCGGTCCGCAACAGATGTTTGCAAACAGTTTATTCACCCTTGTAGTGGTGGCATATATGACAATGGTTATTTATTGTGGCAGACCTTGGGAGGGGGTGGTGGTAATGCACGGCACATTACTGGACAAATTTGACGCGTAGTGCCGCACGAATGGACACTGTTGAAACTCAAAAGCATCCTATATAGTGTGTGCAGAGCCGGAGTAGCGTCCCCCACTGGCAAAAGTATTCTCCACTCCAAAGCATGCATTGCGACTGAGGTCAAAATATTTCATTAGCACTTTTACTGAAGCTGGGAAACGCTTGTAAAATAGTTATGTTAGGTAACTTCTTGTAAAGGCTGTATGCATGGAACCTTTCAATGTACTGTTAATGAAAAGTGATCGATTAGAGCGACGTCAAGACGAATGCGACGCTAGCATGTACTGGGTATCCGAGAGGCACCTGTGCAGCGAGAAAAAAAAGTGTGATCATAATTGCGATCAACATTACAATTTTACGTGCGATGTGATGGCGCAAGACCTGTAGTTCGGTGGGTAACATCCGCGGGGTGCACTCAAAGATCGCGTGTGCGAGAACTATCTTCGCGCACTGCATGAGCTACAGACAGCCATTACTCAGCAAATTGCACAGATAACTTGAGCAGCCCACCACCGAGTGTTTAACAATAGTAGCGTCGCGTGCAGACATGTCTTCGAGCCAGTTGTGGACATTTAAAGCACATCCTGCAAGGTTCACTGCACTGCCGTAAGCTAAAACTTCAAAATTTTAAGACCATCGTTGCCACTGGGCAGTTACTTTTCGGGCACCCAGTGGTACCCCGCTTGACGGCAGCATGCGGAAGTCAGAATTCCATAAATTTCGAAAGGAACCCGTGCCGTCCTTCCGGATCGCTCCACAACGAACGCTGGGTGCAGTGCACGCAGAAGCAGACACAGGAGCCTGTGCGTTGCACGGAGAAAAGGTACGGAGAGGCGCTGTGGGAAGTCGCTGCGGGTATTTCCAGCAACTTGGTCAGCTCTTATACGCTGCCCGCTATGACACAGTGCTATGCTACGCTATGCCGCAGCAGCAAAACATTGCAGCTCAACCTACAGAACAACCAGAGCTCTGGTCTGTCTTCTTTATAGTGGGTAGTTGATGCCACTGGTGGGTTAGCGCACAGTATGGACATTAAAATGCTGGCAAAAGCTGCCCGCCGCGCAATTGGTTCGATAGCGATTGCGGGGGACTTGTGGTCAGGGGCGTTGCGCAACTGTAGGCCAATCAGGCGGTCGACGAGAGTGGCACTTCGGGAAGTGACCGTCAGCCCTTACTCCACTTCAGCACTGCGCGTTTAACTGGGCAAAGACAAGATTAATTAGTCCCGCTGGACGGAATTGCATTCTATTTAGCGTTTTTTATATAGTCTCGTTTTATGGCCGATTGATTATTCGCGGGACAATAAACTCGTACCGAGAAATCTGCGCGCGAACATTCCTCACTACAATTACCAATGAATACCTCACGAAGCGACGTCTCATTCTTTTTATTATGATACGCCAAAACTTGGTGCGATGCATAGTACAGAAGGGCGCGGAATTTGCCTAGCGTGGCTAAATACCTCGAAAACTGCTGGATGACAGCGCAATATATATATGAAGGAAGCGTTGGCAGTGTTCTGTGAATGCAAAATCTCGTATATTCTTTCGTGATAACTACTACCGCGCCAAAGAGCCGTGCGTCCACTATTCTTGCTTTTTGATCTAAAACGGCAAAAGAAAAAAGAACTGTAGCAGTCCATTTTCTTTATTGTGCACCACTACGATGGGTCTCCGTTAGGATGGGTGCCTCAGTTGTTTATGCGTGTTTAAGATACTGCAGTAAAAAATGCATGTGAACGTTGCAACGACACTGATTTTGCACTTGCCCGAGAGGCAATAAACCGAATCTGGTGCCAGTATACTATATGTAACCATGCGAATAAAAAATAAAGAGTCCCTCGGAAATCGGATATTTGCACAATATTCATCCTGTGGGTGTGCACAGGACATCCTAAAGGAGCATTTTTTTGTGTGTGTACGGCTCTGGGACGTCCGAATATCCGGTCTAATTAACCCATTACCAACCTAAGCCAACCGAATAACAACCTAAGCCGTCATGCTCTAAGGTTCAGCGAGCGTGTGCAGAACATCAGGTTGGCATGTGTGCATGTACTATGGACGTCCGAGTGTCCCGTTATCGTTTATGGATGCCCGGTGGACATTCAAGGCCCAATGGGATGTGGTGTGGCCCACGAAAGCCTGAATCGTCCAGCAAGTGACTCCGCCTTCTAAGGCGCTGGAAACAGAATGGAAAGCTAGTCCGTCGCAACTAGCAACAGATCATCGAGACGGCAGATCCCTTACAAGGTTTAAGGGGATGACGGTGATTGCTCCACGATTACCGAGGTGCGCCGTCGGGCATCTAACTGCGAACAAAGTCCAGTGCCTGATGAAACTGCTTCATAGCTTCTAAGGTATCCCGGAGGACACAAGCTTCACTGTGCGTCTCAGTGCACCCATCAGGAAGCCTCTCAGCAGTCTGACCTACGACAAGAACTTTGAGCCTGAAGACTGTCGAGGACACCTGAGCTGACCGCTCATTGCACTGCGATTTTGCGAGAGCGGAAGGTTTAGCTGCCCTACGCCATATTTAGGTCAAAGACACTGTTCGACCGGTAACACGTGACTGGAGTATATATATGTCACCATGCGCACAACAAATCGCGCGCTTTTTTTGGCCCGTGTCATTTGTTGCATCACGTCCGTGCCAGTTATTAGCAAGCAAGAGTTAAAAACACTGCCGAAATCTATGCGGATAATCGCGATGGTAAGTTTTTGCGTCGACTGACGTTTTTTTTATGCGGTCGCTTAGATTATTGTAATTATCTCCTGAGATTTTGGCTAATACAATATTTTGGCTACATATTAATTATAGTTCGAGGCGGTCGTGCATAGCATCAAATTCAACTGTTTGCATCCTGTATCATTTAGTCGCTTTGAACAGAAATCACGGCAAAGTGAAAACTTCACTGCGGCAGCTAGCATATTGAGACGTGTACTTATCTTTATCGGGCGACCACATTTCACCGCTGTTAGGGTTGGCGTCTGGCACCACGTGCAGAAAAGAATTTCATCCGACCATCTTCGTCGAAATGACGCGTGACTTCTCCTGCGATGGTTGGCGTCCCGCACCACGTGCGGAAAGAACTTTCTCTCACCCGACTTTCTTACACCAGGCCTCGTTGAAATGAAGCATGACTTCCTAATTCGCCATGACCATTTCGAATGTCTGCCGGTCTGGCGGATGTCCCGCAGTGTACAGGCCTCTTTTGTGTGTGCGTGCGTGTGTGTGTGTGTGTGTGTGTGTGCAAGCAAGCGCGCGCGTGGGTGCGTGCGTGCGAGTTTAGAGAGACCCTTTTCTCGAACAAACTACAGGAGAGCTTCCACGAACCCGCAACGCGCAGAAGAGACGGACAGGCGTCTACGATTCCAGAAGGCGGGACGCCTCCTCCTTTCAGCAGGCTCGGTATAACCAGAGGAGGAGGGGCCCTCTTTCTGTGCCGGTCACGTGACGTCGACGGAAGCAAGATCCCTCCCACGATTGTAGAGAGCCTATTTAAGGGGCTCCGAAATGTACTTTTGATCACTTCATGCTTTTCTCATTTTCTTTCACCAACTTTTGAATAAACCGTGCAAGTTTCGCACTAGAAATCGTCTCGCCCTTGCTTGGTCGCCATGGTCAACCGGATGCCTGCAGCCCGCCGACAACGCCACGCTACCCAATAAGTAACGTCGGTCGAGCTTCGATATGCAGGTGTCGCTACTTCTCGGCAGCAGTACGATACGCTACCCTCGAGTACGCAACAAACTGGTGGCAGCGGTGGGATAGCAACCCAGGAGACCTCAACTTGGACGACAACTACGATATCGCAGCCTCTTCGTCCTGGCGAAAACGTTCGGAAGGAAGGTGTCTGGATTCATGGCTGCATATGGTGAGTGCACGGCTTTTCTTCGCTAAGATATCACTTGGCTTTACGTATTTTTTAAAAAAGTACAGTGCAGTGATTTTTCTTTAACCGTTGACGGAAGTTTTGAGTACGTCAAAGTTGTTATATAGTGAAGAGTTAGCAGCACTAAGGGCAGCCATGAATTTGAAGGCACTAAAGAAGCCGGAATTGTTGAGCTTGGCCAAAGAGTTGGGCCTCCAAATTGCCGAATCAAAGAGAAAGCCGGAGATCATTGAGGCGATCGAAGCGATCGAGGCAGATGACGATGAACTGACGGAATGCTTAGAGAGCATTGAGAAGAAAGAGGAAGAGCGTAAGCGCCTAGAGAAAGAGGAAAAAGAAGAGCCTAAGCACCTAGAGGAAAAGGAAGAGCATGTTGCCCGCGACGCACTCGAAATGAAGTGCCTAGAGATTGAGCTCTTGAAAGCTCAAAATTCTGAAAGACCTAGCCCAGAGGCACGTGAAAGCGAGCGCAGAATGACAGACTTGATGGCACCCTAAGCAGTAGGAGGGGACATAGGCCTTTTTCTGGTACAGTTTGAGCGCACGTGTGAGAAGGCAAATTTCGCGAGAAACACGTTGCCGCAACGCTTGCTTACGTTACTGCCACGTGAGGTAGCTGATATCATTGCCCGCATGGGGAAAGAAAAAGCAGAGATTTCGATGAAGTCAAAGCGAATCTGCTTAAAAAGTATAGGTTATCAGCAGAAACATTCAGGCGAAAATTCAGGGAAGTCGAAAAGACGAAAAGTGAGTCATACTCAGATTTTGCATACACCTTGGAGGTAAACCTGAAGGAATGGCTGAGAAGAGCGTGCACTCGGTGACGCTGAAAAGACAATGCAGTGCGTTGATTTAGAACAGTTCTACCGCCGGCTGCCAGTATAGCATCAAGTATTGGGTTCAGGATAGGCCAGGCGTAGACACTATCGCGAGAGCGGCCGATCTCGCTGAGGAGACGTAACCCGCCGTGCGTTCGAAGGCAACGAAGCTCCTAAGAAGGAGGTGACTAAATACAGACCCGACAGGCCAGAGCGATGGTCGAAGCCGAATCAGTATAAATCAAAGGAAAGGTCAGATTCGGTGAAAACTAGTGACGAGGAAAGCGAGGGAGAAAAGGAGTCACCCGAACAGAGGGCAGAAAGGCAAAAGAAAAAGGCTTACCTTACCTTACCTAACTGATCGGCTTCGAACGTTCCACGTTCGCTGCGGCTTCCGTCACTTGGCCAGGTTTTGGGTGATATTAGGCTTTACTAATCTTATTTGTTGAGCTCTCACTGATTCTAACGCCAGCTTCATCTTTGGCTGATGGCCATAAACTCCCCCGGCAGTGGTTTTTCCCCATGGGCGGCCTCTATTCCAACGGATGAATTACCTCTAGATTTGTTCATCCGCAGTGGTGTGAGCAGCATCCCGGTGGCTCTGGTTTCTTCAAATGGAGGCTTTATACGTCTGACCAACCCCCAGGCGATCCAGAAATCTCTGCATGCTGCTACCTCTTCATACCAGACCATCACGGAAATGAGGCAGTTCGGGCGCGGAGGTATCGTGTGTCGATCGTCAGACCAGTCCTGTGTCGCGGATTAGCTCAAGTGCTCATCATTCGCGTCATTACCGGTGAGTGCCTACATCCCTGCTCACCTCGCCTGCACTAAGGGAATAGTCAGAGGTGTCGATGCTGATCTTTCTCCCGCTGAAACACTAGAGAGATTGTCTGGGACTGGAGTAATTGCTGTTTACCGATGCAATCGAGTGGTAGACAATAAGCGGGTCCCAACAGAATCGGTGATCGCAACTTTTGCTGGAACTTCCTGCTCATCAGAGCTAAAGGTGTGGCCCCTTGTGTTCAGAGTTGAACCCCTGGCGTCGCGTCCGATTAAATGCCGTAATTGCTGGCGATACGGCCATAGTATGGCAGGGTGTAAATCAAGACAA
This sequence comes from Dermacentor andersoni, assembly GCF_023375885.2. Classification (NCBI taxonomy): domain Eukaryota; kingdom Metazoa; phylum Arthropoda; class Arachnida; order Ixodida; family Ixodidae; genus Dermacentor; species Dermacentor andersoni. The sequence goes on from NC_092815.1 coordinate 236,379,732, forward strand.
CGTTGTTGCGCATGTGGGGAAGAACGCTCTCAAAGTGATTGTAGTGCCCAAGAAGAGCGATGCTGTCTCTGTGATGGAAATCATCCAGCCAATTATATAAATTGTTCTGTTAGGGCTCAAGAATTACAGGTGATTGAAATAATTGATCGACGACGCTGCTCTAGGATGGAGGCCATAAACATTGTGAAAGCAAGGGCATCTGGCTATGCGGGGATACTAGGCAGACAAAATCTTACCACGGACCTATCACTTACTGGAACTATAGAGGCCGCTGTGGAAAAGGCAGTTACAAAAGCTATGGAAAGGTTGGCAATGAGCCTTGGTGAATGTATCTCACAGGCCGTTTCTAGTCATTTATCTCATTTGATGCAAACTACCTGCCCAGCTCCTGTAACAACGCGAACAGTTGATCCTGAGCACCAAACTAACCATAAAAGATCAGATGCCAATCCTTGCAATAATGATATTGAACTTTCCACTCCTTTCTCCACGGGACCTACAACTTGTAATCTGATTAATACAGATTTGGAGATGACAGAGGTGGAACAAAATGTTCGAGCATATAAAAGAACCATGTCCTCTATTAATGAAGACTCCTCCCCCGGTCCTCACTCAAAAGCTAAGAAAAGTCAGTCAACTGCTGTGCTAAAGGAAAACATTCTACAGAAGGCAGTTTCGACTGCGGCACTTTCCAAAATATAGGATCACTAAAAGTGCTTCAGTGGAACTGCTGCTGTTTATATGTATTCTGCTTCAGTAGATTTAACTTGTCTAACTTCTCAAGTTAATCCTGATTTAATTCTGTTACAAGAAACGTGGCTAAATCCTGAGAAATCTTTTCAAATGAAATTCTACAGATCATTTCGATTAGACCGTCTTGCAAGAGGTGGCGGATTAATTACATCTATCTCATCTAAAATTTGCCATAAGGCTAAAATTTCATTTCAACTTTCTACTCCAGAGTGTGAAATCCTAGCGATAGAGCTGGTTCTCCCGGGATGTTGTCCCTTTACAGTAGTTAATGCATATTTTCCATCTGGCGTACAGGCACTAGCCCACTGGATAGCGTTATTAACTCTTGTGGACGTGACATTGTAATCACAGGTGATTTCAACTCTCACCATATCTCATGGGGTTTAAGAACAGATTTGTGCGGCACCCGATTGTGGAACTGGTCGGTGGACAATCGACTAACGTGTGTAAACTCCGGATCTATTACGTTTGTATCTTCACTGGATCTTACATTCTGTGGCCCGAGTCTCTCCGTAACTTCTTTGTCGACTATTGATTGTTCGACAAGCAGTGATCACCTTCCAATAGTATTTGACGTTGCACGTCCTGTATCATTTGTGAGTGACCAGGTTCGAGCTTTCATAAATTACAACATTTTAAAAAAATGCTTGCGAAATGTTCTTTCATCTCTGTCTGATGGGCCTACATAACAAAAACCACGATTATCTGTTCCGCTTTGGAAAGTTCTAAAATAAAGGCTCAATTTGAGATTAGATCCAATAAAAGAAATTCTTACAGTTTTTGGTGGAATGAAGAATGCGCTCGAGACTACAGAAAGAGAAAAGCTGCTTGGAAAAAATTATTGCATAACCAGAGTCCCAAAAATTGGAGTGACTATAAATTTTTTCGAGCTGTCTTTAAACATACAGTCTCTAAAGCCAAAGATGAATTCGACTGTAAGCATTTTAATTTCTTGTTTAACAATAAAAATAAGCGTGCATTGTTCAGTTTTCTCCGCGGTAGAAAAGTTCTTCCACGTCAAATTATTGATTCTATAATCTTAAGTAGCGATGAAATGAAACAATCACTAGAAGAAATCGCGAAGGGATTAGAAATTAGATTTTCTTCTGTCTTGCCAAGTTGTTCTCGCTTACGAAGGGCATCCGATGATTTGACAGAAATCTCCATGCTAGAATTGGCTGAAATCGTGGAGCGACTTCCAGATTCAGCTCGCGGCGTAGATGGGGTAACATCTACTATGATCAGAATTTTATTTAAGGAAGCTTCGGATGACCTTTTAGCTATTGTAAATTACTCAATTCGGTTCTCATGGATTCCGTCTGCGTGGAAAATTGCTAGTCATCCCTATTCTTAAAAATCATGGGGAAGGATATACAATAGATAACATTAGGCCAATTGCGCTAACTTCAAATTTGGTTAAATTAATTGAAAGAATTCTATATGCCCGTATGATTAAATTTATACAGAACAAAAACTTGCTAAGCCCCTGCCAAATTGGATTCCGACCATCATGTTCAATTTGGCATGCTCACGTGGACTTAGAAAGTAGAATGAAATTAGCACGGCGACAGAGGCAAATAAGTGCTCTTGTGACATTAGACATTTCCAAAGCCTACGACAGTGTAGAACACATAATTTTATTAGATATATTGCGAAATCTAGAGATTCCAAATTATTTTTCAAACTGGATTGGTGAATTTTTAAATGGAAGAACATTTTACTGCTGTCTAAGAGGCGTTTCCTCGAGTAGATATAATCAATCGCGAGGTGTTCCTCAAGGATCTGTCACTTCACCATTACTATTTAATATTCTGATGTGTTCCATTCCTTTTCATCAAGATGTACAAACATACGTATACGCGGATGGCATTGCTTTCTTCGCATCGGACAGTGATATTCACTCTCTATATTATCGACTACAGAACTACCTCAACACCATAAAAACCTGGTTAAACAAAATTCGCCTTTCACTTAACGTTAGAAAATGCTCGATATTGGTTTTCCCCCTTAGCAATCCCGTTAACATATCGATATCCTATCGCCTCGAGACGATACCTCAAGTGGAATCGGTGAAATATTTAGGTGTAGTATATGACGGCTCCCTCAGCTGGCTCGGCCATGTTGACCATATAGTTAAAAAATGAGTGCGAGCAGTTGGTATGATACGTAAGCTGTGCAATAGTCGGTCGGGAATGCGGGGAGATCCACTTTTAATGATATACAAAATGTATGTGCGGCCCATTTCAGAATTTGGATGTGTTTTATTTTCTGGTGCTCCAGCTTATAAATTACGTCCCCTTGTTCTACTTGAGCGGGAAGCCCTACGACTGTGTTGCGGATTACCGAAATGGGTTGCCAATAACATACTACACCAAGAAGTCAGGTTATTGCCCTCAATATTGTGTAGATTTTGTTTACTGACGGTGCAAACAGTCTTAAAATTGTATGACTCCCCTATTACCATATTGCAATACATATTCATTTCCCAGCCTGCGCTATTCTTTGGAGTACAGTGGCATCGTTTTCATACACCACAGGTGGTCTTCGTACAAACATGGATCAATCCCTTAAATGTACGTCTCTGGGAGGTACCGACTATTTGTGATGCGCGAGAGAACCTACAAATTATATATGATTACATCTACCCAAATAATGCAAAACTTCTCTCTTATAATATATTAAACGGCTTATTACAGGACCATTTATTGAGTTTATCTATAAGTACGGTCATAGCGACAGACGCCTCACAGTATAAAGAAAAATCTGGAATTGGCATTTTCTCTCCCACTTTAGACTGGTCATTTGCAATAAGGATTCTGGACTTCCTTTCCGTATTTTTGGCTGAATTCCTAGCTGTAGTTCTAGCCTTACGCAAACTAAATTCGTCAATATCGGCGGTAGTAGTAATAACAGATTCTTTATCCTTATGTTCCTCGCTTATAGCAACTGGGGTCACTAACCTTTTACGTACATTTCATTCTCTAGTGCCTGCCCACATAAATTTAATTAGATTGCTTTGGGTGCCTGGACATAAAGGATTAGTCATGAACGAAATGGCTGACAGCCTCACGAGAGCGGCCCTCAGTGGCCCTGTATTACTCTTACTTCCTCCAATAGCTTACCTAACGACTGCTAGATTCAGGAGATATACAATTATTCAAGACTTTTTAAACCCAGCTGTAGCTAATTTTTCGAATATTGACACCTCCTATACCCTTGGCCCAAAAATTCCTTTCACACCAGAAAAACTGAAAACATATTTACCCGATTACGTTGTCGAATACCAAAATTAAACTTATATCGTCACAGGGCTGGTCTGATGCCCTCCCCTTTGTGCCCAGTCTGTGGAGAAGATGAAACAATAGACCATTTTTGTCATATTCTGCCGCCGCTTTACTTCATTAAGAAAAGATATTCTAGAATCAAGATTTACACAGCTTGGTTTAAGCTTTTCAATAATAAATATCCTTTCTCTAGGAGCCTCCTCTCTTTGAAAGTGCCACAGAGATATTTGCTCAACCGTGGAGGAACTTATAATTGCTACAAAGAGATTGTCTTGAATTCTTAAACATTTTATTTTTGTTCATTTCCTCCAGTTAGCTTTACCAATTTTATTATTTCATAAAGATTGCCTAATTTCATTCAAATCTTGGCCAATCCCCCACAGTGGGTGTGTGCCATCGTATAAGGAATACCATACCATACCATACCATACCATACCAAGAAACCAATAGTTTGCTACAACGGCCAGCAAACGGGGCATATCTCCGTGGGATGCAAAAATCCCAAGCTAGTATTGATGTCATTAATTTGTAACCAGGAAAATCTGAACTTACTAGACCCATACATTCGAGGCCTCGTGGTAAACGGCAAACCGTGTAGAGTGCTTCGCGACTCAGCAGCCACAATGGACGTGGTGCATCCGTCGCACGTAGAGGAAGGCCAATTTACAGGAGAATGGGCTTCGATAAGGCAAGCCGTAGAGGCCTCCAGTGTTTGTCTCCCCGTGGCCAAGATTCGTATCGAAGGCCCTTTTGGAGTACTGGACACTGAAGCCGCCGTCTCGGCCCACCTCCCGCCGAAGTATCCGTATTTGTTTTCTAACAAATCAGAGGATTTGCTACGACGCAAGGGAATCGGGTTTAGTGAGGGAACAGTGCAAGCCCTAACTCGTTCCAAGGCAAGGGAGCTCGCGGCCAAGGCAGTGTACGAATGTCCTGTGGTGGAGGAAACCGGTTTGACAGAGGATTCGTCAACCAGTACCAAACAGTAATATAGGGGATAATGCGGAAAGTGCACCAGCTAAGCAAAAGGTCAGGAAAGCAGCGGAGCCTTAAATGTCTCGCGAGGCAGAATGCAGAAAGTTATTGAACGTAAGCCCTGCCACAATGATCACTGAGCAGGAAATGCGTAAGGCACAAAGCAATGCTGAACATTACTATGACAGGACGGCTCGCACGCGACGCTTTGAAGTTAGGGAAAAGGTAATGATCCTGAAACCCTCGTTGAATAACCAACCTGAGGAGATGCCTGTCGACTTTCCGGAGTTAACAGCAGTGACGGAGGCAAAAGACATTCACGAGACCATTGACAAGTTAGTAGAACAGGCGGAGTTGACTCCCAAACAAAGGGCCGAACTGAGGGAACTCGTGTTTGAATTTAAAGACGTATTTTCAGACACACCGGACAGGACCACTGCTATCGTTCACGATATCGAGTTAACCTCGTCGGACCCAGTTCGTTCGAAAGCTTATCGCGTTTCGCCTCATCAACGTGAAGTCATGACCGCTGAAACAAACAAGATGTTAGAGCTAGGTGTAATCGAGCCAGGAGAGAGTGATTATACCTCGCCTCTTATATTGGTTGAGTCCCAGGAAAGGAGTCGCGACCATGTATCGACTACCGCAGGCTCAATTTAATCACGAAGGACCAGACATATCTAACACCACATATCGAGGAAAGGCTTGAGAAAGTGAGTAGTGCTAATTTCATCTCTACGCTCGATTTAGTCAGAGGGTATTGGCAGGTTCCGTTGACCGAGAGGGCAAGCAGGCTTGCGGCGTTTATTTCCCCGATAGGAACCTTTCGTCCGAAAGTCCTGAGCTTTGGATTGAAGAATGCCCCCGATGGGAACCTTTCGTCCGAAAGTCCTGAGCTTTGGATTGAAGAATGCGCCATATTGCTTCTCTAGCCTTATGGACCAGGTGCTACGAGGAATGGAAGACTTTGCACTTCCGTATCTCGATGACATAGCAATCTTTTCTTCATCATGGGCGGACCATATGCAACACCTGCGAACCGTGTTGTGTCGTCTACGAGAGGCCAACTTAACTGTTAAGGCTCCCAAATGCCGATTAGGGCACGCGGAGGTAGCTTATCAAGGTCATATAATAGGGCAAGGTCATCGTCGGCCTTCCGAGGTTAAACTGACCGCAATAGACAACTTCCCGCAACCACGCACCAAGCGGGACATCAGATCATTCCTGGGCTTGGCAGGTTATTACCAAAGATATATCCCGCGGTATTCCGAGATTGCGAGTCCTTTCACGGATGCTCTCAGAAAAACAGAACCACAAACGGTAAAGTGGGATGACGCAAAAGAAAAGGCTTTTAGTATGCTGAAGAACGCACTAACGAGTCAGCCAGTGTTGAACGCGCCCGACTGCTCTAAGCCATTCATTCCTCAGTGTGATGCCAGCGACAGGGGTATGGGGGTGGTGCTCTGTCAAAAGAGAGATGACGAGAACGAACACCCTGTACTGTACACCAGTAGAAAGCTTTCAGTTCGTGAGGAAGCATACTGTGGCAACAGAAAAAGAATGCGCCTGCGTAGTATGGGCAGTGCAGAAGCTAGCTTGCTATATCGCTGGTTCAAGATTCACCATAGAGACTGACCACTGTCCCCTCACATGGCTGCAGTCCATGTCTACGAACAACGGTCGTCTTTTGCGCTGGAGCTTGGCTCTTCAACAGTACAGCTTCGATATTCGCTACAAGGCTAAGCTTAACGGCAATGCCGACGGTTTGAGTCGTTACCCCTAGAGTAACGAAAGCCTCATGCTCACCCGGGTTTCCGTGGCATTTGTACGTTCGTTCATGCGTTTTTCCGAAGTGTAGCCGATTGTTAGCTCATGTTAATAACCACGTCTTAACGCTTCCAAGAAATGGCTGTTTTTAGTGTTCAGGGGGGAGGGACGCGCGTAAGGAATGGGAAAGGTGTAGCGGGTTTTCTTTGTTTTTTAAAGCCTGGTGTGTTTTGGAGGAGGGCGGCCTTGTGCTCGCTGCTTTGTGGTTGTGGGTCCGGCACTGTTCTGGGGTGATTGCTTGCCCACGCAGGAGACGAAAAGTTGCGAGACCTGCTTGCAAGACCAATTTCACCGGACCGGACGAGGGAGAAAAGTCACAAGAGCGGCCACGGGGACTGATGACAACTCCCAGGAATCTACCAGTTACGAACTAAGGGTTCGTCACGTCTAAGGGGAATTCTGCTACTGAAACGCCGATCCCTCGCACAGCGGCTGCTGACCTCTACGCGTCAGGATCTTCCTCCCCCGCCGGAGATGCTGTTAGGGTTGGCGTCTGGCACCACGTGCAAAAAGGAATTTCATCCGACCATCTTCGCCGAAATGACGCGTGACTTCTCCTACGATGGTTGGCGTCCCGCACCACGTGCAGAAAAAACTTTCTCTTACCCGACCTTCTTCCACCAGAACTCGTCGAAATGAAGCGTGACTTCCTAATTCGCCATGACCATTTCGAGTGTCTGCCGGTCTGGCGGATGCCCCGCAGTGTACAGGCCTATTTTGTGTGTGTGTGTGCGAGTTTAGAGAGACCCTTTTCTCGAACAAACTACAGGAGAAGTTCCACGAACCGGCAACGCGCAGAAGAGACGGACAGGCGTCTACGATTCCAGGAGGCGGGACGCCTCCTCCTTTCAGCAGGCTCGGTATAACCAGAGGAGGAGGGGCCCTCTTTCTGTGCCGGTCACGTGACGTCGACGGAAGCAAGATCCCTCCCACGATTGTAGAGAGCCTATTTAAGGGGCTCCGAAATGTACTTTTGATCACTTCACGCTCTTCTCATTTTCTTTCACCAACTTTGAATAAACCGTGCAAGTTTCGCACTAGAAATCTTCTCGCCCTTGCTTGGTCGCCGCGGCCTACCGGATGCCTGCAGCCCGCCGACAACGCCACGCTACCCAATAAGTAACGTCGGTCTAGCTTCGATAGGCAGGCGTCGCTACTTCTCGGCAGCAGTACGATACGCTACCCTGGAGTACGCAACACCGCCTAACAAATGTTATCGCACAGCGCAAGACGCGCCTGCATGTATCGGAAGTTTCTGGTATGTTATCGATGGTTCCATCTGATGTCTGTCACCGAACCTTGTGTAATCTGATTGCATGTATGCGCGACGCGAATAGTGTAGAACTTTGTGGAAGGCACGCGGGTCCCAGTGATTACTCTGAAACATTCGACGACTGATGTATAAAAGCCGACGTTCCTGACCCGCTGATCAGATTTGCGACAATCGCCGACGTTGAGCATTGGGTGCAGCCTGTTTTTTCTGGGCACAGGTTCGCCCAATAAAGTTATTTTCGCTATTAAAAGTTTTGTTGCTGTGTCCTCAGCCGTCACTACCACGTGAAAATATAGCGCCGCAACAGCAGCGCGTGCACTGCCATAATTAAAGCGGAGGCAAGCAGGCTTGCTTCAAAAGTTATACGCATACAGCTTTCGAACGTGGAACGATATTTTCGTGCCAACAACTGGCGACCGAATGTGTTCAAGACACATGCAGCGCATGCAGCCTTTGAGCTTCTGTTGTAGATCGTCAAGTTGAAAGAGAAACTCGAGTAATCGTCACTGCAAAGACATCATTGATATTAATATCTGATCACGTTCGCAATGTGCGCCGATAAACAATAAGAAAGACGTGAATTACAACACTATTCACGACAAATAATATTGATTACTGGATAAATTATTTGTCCAAGCCATTATAACAGCCAGCATTGCTGGAAAACATTAGACACACAACAAAAGACATCAAAGAAAAAAGACTTGCGTGCGAATAAAGCTCAAACGGAATTCTCCGCACGGCAACGTCACTCAAAGGCGCAAAATGACTCCTCGTAGTTTGCGGTGCAATCGAAAGCATCTGCGAACTCCGGCATGTTCGCAGTAGGCAGGAGACAGAGAAGCCTGGACGACAGCGCTTCTTCCGCGGCATCCTCCGGTGCTTCAGGAGCCCCGCACGTGAGAAGGCAGAGGCGCCTGAAGAACGCCCGCTGCGCCGGCTTCCAGTGATGGGCCACGTTCGAGGCTCCTCGAAAGCTCCGTGACGCGAGCCTAAGCGCCTCGAGAGCCGTTGTGGCGGCCATCATCCACAAAACATAGGGCGAAGGCTCCCCGCCCTGCTCGCTTACGTCTCGCGCCGCCAGCGACACGTTCAACGTCGAGGCGAGGACCCGGGCGCACTGCTCGAACCTCGCCATCGCTCTGCGTTCTCGGTTGCTCCAGTCGTCGGCGGTGTTATCCAAAACAACCGCACGATGCACTTCCTTGGCCATCAGGACGCCGAGGGTCCCCGCTGTGAACTCGGGCGGAACGTCCTTCGGGTACAGCAGTGGCTCTACGCGGAGCGATGCGGGCACAATCAGGGCATTGGCCTCGGCATCGAACTCCGCGCCGTTCGCGAAGAAGTGCAGATCACCGTCGGCCGCGCGTTTCGCGTCACTGTTAGAAAGAAACCCTTGCTGCTGCTCCTTTCGCAAGCGCATGTACATCGCCGGGAACTCCGTGGGTGTCATTCCGGCCAGAAGAGTGTCGCCGAGGTCGCTCGTGGTTGTAAAAGTGGCATTCGAATCGCTCCAGTCGTGCATGCGCAGGGAGATGGTAGACAGCGTTCGTTCGACGCGGCGTTGCATGGCGTTCCCCATCCAGCGAAAAGATCCGCTGGCGGGCGGAATGGCCTCGCGGAGCCGGCCGAAAAGGTCGGCGGTTACCGCGCCGCCGCCATCGCGACCGCCGTAGATGAGGTCGGCGACGACGTCCCTCGTGTACCAGACAGCTTCCGCGCTCGCCTGCAAGCAGGCATGTAGGATGTCCATGCCGCTCTTGTTATGCACAGTGCGCAGGTAGTCGAAGCGGAATCCGTCTAGAAGCACGTTCAGGTACAGGTAGGCCACGCCGTGGTCGGGCAGTTGCTTGCCGAACAGCCGCAAGACATTTCGAACAGAAGCGAAAGCGTCAACTGTGACGTTAGAGTCGTCGGTTAACTGCTGGCTCTTTGGAAGGTGAGCGTTAAGGGCCGCTAGCCAGTCTTCGGAGCTGAGCGCGTCGTGCAGTGCCGTCAGCATCGCTGCGCCCAGTTGTCGACGCCCATTTGAGTTGCTTTCGTTGTTCAGGATTCGCTCGACCCCCTTCTCCAGCCTCATCAAGTCGTCCAGGTCGAAAGCCCCGGGAACACTGCCGGTGCTTTCGGCCACGTCTGCAACGAACGTCTTTAGGTACTGATCGAAAGGGGCCAACGACGACGGACGAGCTTTTTGCTGTAACGTCTTCCCAGGAAACACGATCACACAAGGCACAACGCCGGTACGTAGCAGCTTCACACCGAATACCGTGTGAATGCCCTGAGCGAGTGACAAGTTGACGAGGTGTACCAGGACGTCCGAGTAGTGCCGGATCTTGAGTAGATCGCCGTAGAAGCCGGAAAAAGGCCGCAGCATTTCGGCGCGCTGAACATCTCGGTCCGGTTCGACCATAAACGACCAGCAGAGCTGGTAGAGTCGGGCCACGAGACGCGTTTCGCGGGGCAGCGTTTGGCGCGACGCGATGCTCAGAAGGGCGCGATTGACGCGCTCTGCTGTGCGCTGGACGCTCTCGTCGACGTAGCTGGTGCGGCCTCCGGTCACGGAGTCCCACCGGCGGCACACGTGCGCGTGAAAGTCGTGACACGGGTCCACCGTGTCGTCCACCAGAGTGCGCAGCGAATTCAGGGCCTTGGTACACGCTGCGCTGGTACAGTACTCGAGCTGGGTGCGCGGGTTGCGGCGCGTCCACAGGATGAGCAGCACGGTGAGCAGCGGGACGAAGAGCATGCACGTTCCGCAGAGGACGCCACACACCTGCGGCCGGTTGTAGAACCACGACAGGGTCAGCTGCGTGAACTCGTGCACCGTGGTGGTCCCAACTGCGAGGAGGATCGATAAACATATTTTCGCCAGTTAGTGATCCTACAACTTGCATTTTGTATTGGCGAGGTCGTCTCCACATTAACTACAACTGACTTGTCCCTGCATTTAGATAAGCTAAAGATACAGCATATTCCAAATGGCGAAACGCGTTCACTATATTCAAAGTGAGGAGTTTCTTTTGTTACGAACTGCTGAACATTATTCGTCAGTGCTGCCACGGCGAATATCTTTTGTGGGGAGACGGTGGACAGCGTTCGTTCAGTGCTGTCCTGGACCGTTGTGACTCAGTGACTAAAGTGATGATATAAGCTTACGTGACATGAATATGGCAGAAAATCAGGCAAATTGATAACGATGCATGGCTAACTACAGCACGACGGAAACAAAAAGTGGGTGTGTATTGTAAGCAGTCACGAAATATATACCGCTTGTTTCAGCGTACACCAACTCTCAGACTATGTAGGCTTTCTTCAGTGAGACATTTTTGGCGCCAGTACATAGCAAATTGCGAGACTATTGCTGATTATACTTTAATCGAACAATTATTCACAAATTGTAGGGAACAAGTTGCAACACCAGAATTGAACCAAGTCATTGCTCATTGTCCAGGAACTTGCACCATTATCGAGACAGGCACCCGTAATCTTGCGGCAAAGAACATGCAGACTTCTCGAATGCTGACATGTCCGTGCCAGGTCTCTGTGTAGAGGTCTACGAGTCCGCTAAAAACCTGAGATCAGAGATCTAGTGAATCCTGACGTGATCCAGCCAATCGTTTTTGTGGCATCGATGATCATGAACTCGCCCGCGACAAATATTTGGAAAGACCTTCGGTTATTCGATATTTATATTTTATTTTGTTTTCGCCTGACAGCCTATGTGATACCGTGACAGATTTCAGCATTGGTAAAGTGACAGCTATTGTTCATTGCACAGCATGTCCAAATTCCACATCAATTCAATTTCTTATTTTCACTTTCACGTTTGTGCGTTCTAATAGCAATCATTGTCGGCGTACCGCCAGGAAACTGGTTAATTAGCGCAAACACGCATAAGAAAGAAGAACTGGCTGTGCCGTTGCCCCTGTAAAATATCAATGACAGTCGGAACATCTGCACAATTTGTTTACGCGGACATTGCACATTTCACTACTACAGGATATGTAATATCAGCGCCTAGTCCAATAAGATTAATAAATGTTTCTTGAAATGGGTCTCTGTTGAGATGCTGCGTACTGCGCTGTTGGAATCTCAGCGCTGACGCCCGCTGTTGCAAATGGGTCGCAAGCCCCAAGGGTAGCGTTGGCCTGGCGGCCTGGGGCACAACTGGAAGCATCCGAAGGTCCCGGCAAAGCATGAGTCGACTGGTAACAGAACAACTTGTTTATTCTAGCATCGCAAAAGAGCGGGCGGTCAGGTCGACCGAAGTGGAGAGACGGGAGAGCACGTAACTCAACGGAAGAAATCGGAGCCTCTCTCGGCGTCCGGGAGCAGCTGCTCTTATACTCTCGGAGTCGAGGGCAAGAGGAAGGCCTCGTGACGAGGCCACGTGACGGCGGGGCACGGACACGCTGAGAGACATGTTGAGACGAGTGTAGCGACGCATCCGCCGAGCAGGCGCCGGTCAGACCTCCTCGCTTCACACTTGGGGAGCTCCTCTCCCCGGCTGCCGCGCTTTGACAAGCGTGGGCACCACCATGCACACACACACACACGCACACTTGAAGACACGTGGCACTGAAACATGCCTGGACGCGCGTGGCGGGGAGGCGTATCGGCGGCGCTGAACGGGCCAAAATGTCCGCCGCTTTGAACGAAGCCCCGGCGTCCGTTGCATCCGCGCCGGCCGTACCGCGCGTCGTAGGCGAAACGTAACAGCGCGTAGAGTTTATACGCAAGTTATTAATCGCAGCATTATTGTCACGCGTGTGCTGCTTAACCTTTGACCAGTGATTGCTTTCTCCAAATTATCGAAGTTATGACGTACAGATGTTGCGGATCCACCTGTTGGTATGGTATCGCGAGAGGTACTGATGTCTCGCGAGAGTGGTGCGAGACGCAAGCACCTTCCAGACACTTTCGTAGGTCTGCGCACAAAAGTTTCACGTCCCTTACTGCCGACCGACAGCTTGCGACAACAGCCCGACGGGACTGTGTGTTCGTTTTGAAAATAATCTGCCATTGGTCGCCTTTCTAAAGTATTATCGAAGTGCTCTACGGAAGGTCGAATGTGCGATTCCATGCCAGCTTTGCTTGATATAGGCTGTTCTGAAACTTACCAAACAGTGAAGTAGCCGTTTCATTCCTGTAATAGTGGAGCATTTGGAACAAAAGGATCCACCGTGAGTCACCAGATTAATTTTCTGCGTACGTCGTGCGCGAATGCAATATTCAGTCCTTCGGCAGTCGAACAGATTCGCCGGCACAATGTCATACTTCTGGAGTTATCAGTTTTATTCAATTATATGGACACTCCAGGCGCATTTTAGCCGTCGGAGTCGCTGTGATTCTCCGTATAAAGTCCAAGCGCCATAACACCATCGCCATCGTATACTGTATGTGCGAGTGAAAACACGCGAGGGATGACGACGATCGCGGCTCAAGCTGGCACGCGCGGAAGGAGGAAAGCAGAGGGCAAATGAGCTGTCTTCCGTCGTGCGAAAGGCCATGGGGGGATGGGACGGAGGGAGTGGGGCTGGCATTGTGTTCCGGCAGCAAGCAACTGCGTATTTCGCGGACAGGGCGCAAGGGGAATTGACGATCCCGGCTGAATCTCGTGCGCGATGGGGAGGAAAGTCGGAGGGGGCGGCTTCGACTGCGCCAAGTGCGTACTTTGCATGGCAGCGCGCTGTCGCACGCTCCGTATCTTGCAAGGTATCTGCAGACGGCTCATACCTTTGTGCGCGCTGTGTTCTTCCCGCTCTTGCGTTGAAGCAAGACAGAACGAAGATCACTTCGCTCGCTGCTACTGCCGCGCTTGCTCACACCAGCGTTTCGACAGCGACTGTCCGCGCTCATAGAGCGTGGTGTATCCATGTTTGCTTGTGCGCGCTGACACCATGCTTGTTAATTCAGTTAGCCAAAGTTTCCAAGTTTATATGGCCGATAAAACTGCTGTCCTTATTTCGTATAGCTATCTACTTATTTGCTATCACAATCGATGCTTCGCCTGTCGGGTGCAACTCCGACCTTCTTCAATGCCCTAAAACGCTGTTTGCATTTACAAACCGCCGCATTTACAAGTCGCCCGCCGCTCCGTACAGAATGGAGATAACAGCGGCGTCTACTACGGCGTTGGCCACACGAATCGTGGACGCCGTAGTAGACGCCTTCGGCGGACGCCGCAGGGGCGCGTTGCCGGCGCTCGTGTGTCTTAAAGGCACTCTGCGACGTGGCCAAAGTGTGCGCCCGCGCGGACCTCATCTTCAAAGCGATCTGCGATGTTTGCAGAGTGCGCGTACTGCCGGTAGCTTCGTATGCGCTGTTTTTTTAACGTTTCGTTCGCGTTGAAGCGACAGATTCACGGAGGTCAATTGGCTCGCAGCTGCTGACGCGATTTCTAACGCCAGCGTTTTCACAGACAGTTTCCGCTGTCATCGAGCGAGATGTGTTCATGTTTACCTGTGCGCGCGTGACACGGTGCTGGTTAATTTAGCTAAAACACGTTGACGGGTAGTTGGTTTGAATTCATGATAGAATGGGCAAACGCGACTGAACAAAGACGTAGAAAGAAGCAGACAGTAAAAGACAGCGCTGTCTCTGCGTGTCTGTTTCTTTCTACGTCCTCGTTGAGTCACTGTAGCAAGCATGTGACGCCCCCTCAAGCGTAATGTTCGTTCGCCGCCAGGCTCAGTGGCTTGCTAAGCTCGGCAGGCAACATTAGTCACCGCACCGCAATAAACGCCGACGAGCACGGCTGCTCGGCGGTGAGTCATCGTTCAGCACCACCACGCTGCGGAGCGTCCGTCTATCGGAGGTTGCCCCGAGCCCTCCCTTGTTCACGAACCCGGGTGGATCGTGACATTCACGCTTACATATTCTATCATTGTTAATTTAGTTAGTAATCGAATGTTTACAAGTCTATACGGCCGATAAAACTAACATGCTTACTTCGTACAGCTGTCTACTAATTTGCTATCGCAATCAGTGCTTCGCCTTTCGGGTGGAACTGCGAATTTTTTATGCGAAGCATATTACTAGAGCTCAACCCAGCTCCTCAGGCGCGGCGGTGTCGCCTTCAATGACCTTTAGTGACCATCAATGACCACGTGACACCGTGACGTCGCGACAGAGGAGAAACGGGGCTCCAACTCGCGCCGTCGCTCGCGGCGTCGCCTTCAAGGCTGACCACGTGACACCGTGACGTCACGACAGAGGAGAAACGGGACTCCAACTCGCGCCGTCGCTCGCGGCGTCGCGGCGGTATACCGGGTGTCCCAGCTAACTTGAACCAAGGGTTTAAAAATGAAATATTGGGGTCAGGAGAGTGAAACTACCTGCATATTGGTGACAGGCATTTGGCGCACCACAGGAAATTTTTTGTATTGCAATTACTTAACTAGTAATTAAAATAATTTTTTCAAAATTTTTAATATTGACTTTAGACACTAAGTGTGATTCGCAAAGTTGGAGAGCACTTTCAGAAACCCCCATTCCATTATTCGCCATAAAGAAAACCTTACGTGTACCTCTTTTTTCGAGCTCGAAAGAAAGCCCGCGAAATACAAAAAAAACCACGTGACGAGCGCATTCGCGCGCCGCGATCGTGCTGCTCTCAACCGTGCTTTCAGTGAACGAAATCAGCTCCGGTATTCATTCGGCGGCCCCGTTTCAGAGGCAGGCCGATATCTTGGTGGTGGTTTCTTCGGCCGTGTCAGCCAGTTCGCGCGTGACGGTGTAAATTGCAGCGAGTGCGCTGCGCTTTGCAGTCGCGATAAAGACTGCCAAGCTCGAAGTTTTCAAATGAGAGGAGTTTTATTTGCCAGTTGCAAAGAAAATAAAAGTGGCGGTTTATGGCTTGGCTGTGCGGCGATGACAGCCGTGGCATGCGGTTGTCCTGACTCCATTTCATTTCGGTTTCTTACCAATTATAAAAAGTGCTCGAATAGGTCACCTTGTGCGACGATACAGCTATGGCATCTTGTAACCAAATCAGCCGTTGCATTTCGTATGACAGCCTCAGGCATGTTTAAACAGACTTCCGTTATTTTGTCTTTAAGGTCTTGCGGTGTGGAAGTTGGTGTGCTGTACACCTTGTCCTTGATATGACCCCACAAAAAGTAGTCCAGAGGTGTCATATCAGGAGACCTGGCTGGCCAGTTCACGGGACCTAGTCGTCCTATCCATTTCTGCGGGAACGCTGCGTCGAGCCAGGTCCGAGCCTTGGCGCTGCTGTGCGCGGGGGCGCCATCGTGTTGAAACCACACATTTGTGGCCCTGGCGAGCGGTAGATCCGAAAGGAAGTCGTCAACGGGTCCTCTGAGGATATCATTGGTGTAGCGATCTGCTGTCAGCGTCTGGTCGAAAAACACAGGCCCGATCAAACTACCGTCGAAAAGTCCACACCAAACACTAAATGACCACTGGTACTGGTGCTGCGTCTGTAAAACCCAGTAGGGATTTGAATCGCTCCAGTAATGAGCATTGTGCAGGTTCACCTGTGAATTGCGCGAAAAACTAGCTTCGTCACTCCATATCACTTTGTTCAAAAAATCCGGGTCGTCCTGCATCTTTATCAGAATCCAATTAGCAAAATCGGTCCTGTTTTGGAAGTCCCGTGGCAACAGATTTTGATGAAGCTGTACGTGGTACGGATGCAGGCGGTGTTTGCGCAGTATTCGCCAAACTGATGACCTGGAGACTCCGGTATCCTCGCTCACGCTGCGCACGCTTGCTTGGGGTTCCAGAGCGAACAGCGATAAAATATGCGTCTCGAAGTCCTCGTCAAAAACAGGTGCTCTGTGTCGTGTGGACGTAAAACTGCCCATCCGTCGCAGCGTCTCGAAGGCACGCAGGATCGTTACTGAACTTGGCCGCCTGCCTGGGTGCCATTGTTGCATAAGGTCTGCAGCGCGCCTTCTGTTCCCATGACATGCACCTAGAGCCAGAACCATGTCTGCTTTCTCTTCATTTGTAAACGGCATGTCTGCAGTGCTAGTAATCACTAGACCAAAGATTCAGTCTCGCATGAGAGTGGCATAAGAAGAGCACACGACAAACTGTGCTTCACCGCTGCTTCCAGCTTTCAAAATCCTCATTAGGAAACTGCAACACACAGCCGCCAACACCTCGCGGCGAAACATTATTCCCTGTATTTCTCTTTTGCTTCTGAGTGACAAAGCAGACTCGCCATCTCAGTATCTTATCAGATTGGGACTAAGTCGTCGTCGCCGGGTGCCAACTAGCTGACGCGGACGAAAAACCCCCGCCAAGATATCGGCCTGCCGCTGCAACGGGGCCGTCGAATAAAGGCCGGAGCTGATTTCGTTCACTGAAAGCACGGTTGAGAGCAGCACGATCGCGACGCGCAAATGTGCTCGTCACGTGATTTTTTTTGTATTTCGCGGGCTTTCTTTCGAGCTCGGAAAAAGAGGTACACGTAAGGTTTTCTTTATGGCGAATAATGGAATGCGGGTTTCTGAAAGTGCTCTCCAACTTTGCGAATCACATTTAGTGTCTAAAGTCAATATTAAAAAATTTAAAAAAATTATCTTAATTACTAGTTAAGTAATTGCGATACAAAAAATTTCCCGTGGTGCGCCAAATGCCTATCACCAATATGCAGTTAGTTTCACTCTCCTGACTCCAATATTTCATTTTTAAACCCTTGGTTCAAGTTAGCTGGGACACCCGGTATAAGCAGCTGCGCTTTTTCTAGGTGGCTTTGGCTCAACTCTTGCAAGATGGGCTGGGTGGGAATCGAACCAGGGTCTCCGGAGTGTGAGACGGAGACGCTACCACTGAGCCACGAGTACGATGCTTCGAAGCGGTACAAAAGCGCCTCTAGTGAATGCGGTGTTGCCTTAGAAACGAGCTGTTTCTAAGGCTCAGGCGTGCGTCGCTTGCTCAGGTGCACATTTCGTTGCCGCGCCGAACGCTGCGTTGCTCGACGCTCACCGCGTCCAATGCGGGGCGCGTAGTCGCTGCGCCGTAGCCCATTGTCTTATACCCCTTGGCGGGTCGACGGGAACGCTGTCGCCTTCCACTCTTGAAGGCGAAGCAGAGTAACGCATGAGTTGTTTCTTCGTCTAGCCGAACCAAATATAGCCAACAACAGCAGTTCACCAGGCTAAACAGTGGTTCAACAACTGAAATAAAGGCTAGTATGCTTCGCATCCTGGGCTTAACCTCAGCTAAGCCACAGCCATTTTTTTCTCTTGCCCCCTTTTTAGAGCACGCCTCTTCGGCGCCTGTTCCTGCGTTGAGCGTCGGCGTCTCTAGCCGTCGTTCCTTGGCGTAACCGAGCGAACCAGCCCACGGAAGGATGAAAGAGCGAACGCAGAGCGCAAGGGGGAGATGAAAGACAGCGATACCGAAGAGAGCGCGAGAAGGAAAAAGAAGGAGGAGGGTATGGCGAAAGCGTGATACAAAAAGCGTATTGCCGCGCAAGATGGGCTCCGCGGCGACGACCGCTACGAGATGGCGCCAGAGTGATGGCACCATCAATAAGGCATGCGGCGAGCGCGTCCACCGATATCTTATATGGAAACAACGCGCTGCATGTGTGGAGGTCTGTCTGCGGTGGCTGCTGTGAATCGCCCCGATGCGTCACCCCCGCGCTGCCTCTCGCGAACTCCCGATTAGTCAGGCAGTTGCGCCACACATCACTCCATTTGCAATATGCTGCACGAGAAAAATTGTCCGGGCCAGCCACACTACTTACAGCGTTCTCTTCCTAATATGAACCGTGTACCTATATAGTCATATTATAAAATGTTGGTACGCGTACTTCTTTCATGTGTAGAGACTGCGCTCAAATTTCGCAGCACAGAGTATCGTCAGTAAATCCTACCGGATTACGGAGCGTCGTCATTGTCGGAGAAGCTTTAAATGCGAAGCATTTCCTGGCGAACATTTGCCACTTAGACACCATCCATCCATCCATCCATCCATCCATCCATCCATCCATCCATCCATCCATCCATCCATCCATCCATCCATCCATCCATCCATCGATCCATCCACGTCTTGATGCTCTAAGTGAACTTGGTATGTACCAAAATTGGCATAGTATGACAAAAGTGTATGACGAACATAAGTCATCGGTCATGACATTAATATCATGACACGTGTGTCATGTAGTTCATGAAACAGCCGCCTACGTCTTGGGGTTCTTGACATAAATGATCGGTCATGACAAGAATATTTATTTATTTATTTATTTACAGCATACTGCAGACCCTAAGTGGGTCCTAGCAGGAGGGCAAAAAGAAAAAGACAACAACAATAACTACTACAAAAGCCCATAAATTTATATTGCAGTAAACAGATGATATAAAGAATGATACATAGCAGCAACAGGAAACAATAAATATGCAACTGTCAATAAGCAATTTTGTCAAAGGCATCAATACTGCTTAGTAAATCAGTCGACAGTAAATTCCGTTGAGTTATTGCGCGCGGAAAGAAAGAGTATATTTAAATACATTAACTCTAGCGTTGTACGGTGTTAGGGATTCCGCGTGATGCTTTCTTGTTAGGCGTATTGGGCTGGACTTAATAAATGGATCAGGACTCATGGAGAGTTTGTTATTTTTGATTCAGAAAAGTAACTTCAATATTTGAAATTTTCTTTGTATTTCCAGTGTCTGTATGTTATGCTGCGACATGAGAGTGATGGGAGAGTCAATATAGAGCGGTATTTGTCAAAGATGAATCGAACAGATTTTCGCTGGATCATTTCCAACGCCTCAATGTTATGTTTTGTGTAAGGGTCCCAGACGGTGCATGCGTACTCGAGTTTAGGTCTGATGATTGCGGCATAGGTTACGAGCTTTGCGCTTCTACACTCTAAGGATAAGTTTACACACTTTGGAGTGTATATTTGCCACACAACAATAATCGTCATCTGTCTTGCCCGCATTTCCTTTCTTGAAAACGCTGCGCTCGTTACTTTCCCGTCAGGAATGCTACGTCATGCTGATAACGCGCATGCCGTTCGTTACTGGAAAGTACCGGGCTCGCCGCGTTAAAGAAAGGAAATGCAGACAAGACAGACGACGATTATCGTTGCGTGGCAATACACCCCAAAGGGTGCAACTGTTTTTACAATGTAGAGGCAGTTTTTAATTTGTGCTGTAGGAGGCAAAGTTTCTTAAAACCTGACGCGCTATATATGTTTATTCCAACTAAGATTATTAGTTACAGTAACACCTACGTAAATGTATTCATTAAATTCCTCGAGCTGGTGAGATGGCAGGTTATATGAATATGATAGGCTACTCTTTTTATTGGTAACTTTCATGAAGACTGCTTTGTCATTGTTTAGCCTCGTGTCCCTTTGAGTGCACCAGGAATGAACGTTCTGAAGGTTAGAATTAAGAAGGACTTGATCTTCAGAAGATGTAATATCATTAAACAATACACAATCATCGGCAAGAAGCCTACACCATGTCGTTTATGTATATCAAAAAGAGCAATGGTCTCAGCCCACTTCCCTGCGGCCCGCCAGAAGTGACTAGGAGGTAGCTGGAACAATGAGAATCAATACTAACGAAATGTACGCGGTTAGAAATGTAAGCAGACACCCAGTTAATTATGAAAGAAGGAAGCCCAGTAGATTCAAGCTTACATATTCGTTTTCCATGTGGAACAATGTCAAACGCTTTCGTAACATCTAGAAAAATAACGTCAATCTGCCCGGCCTTGTTTAGTGCTTCAGCAAAGCTATAAACTACAGATGTTAGTTGGGTGACTGTTGAAAGTCCCTTTTTAAATCCGTGTTGAAATGGAGATAAAATGTATCTGTCATTTAGAAAGTCAGTTATATGAGTGGCTACAATGTGCTCAAAGAATTCACAAGAAGATGTAAGTGATATTGGACAAAAGTTTGTAACAGATGAAGCGGTACCTTTCTTGAGTATTGGCACAATCCGCACAAGTCTCCAATCCGTAGGAACACTGCTAGTTGATAGGCTTGCACGGAAAATTATCACAAGAAATGTGAATATCATTTCACTCTAACGCTGCAAGAACATATCTGGAATCCCGTCAGGACCAGGAGACACTTTTGTTTTCAGATTCAGCAACATGGATAACACGCCTACAGAAGATACAATGCTTGGTTCGAGAGGACATGATGGATCTGTTTGTTAGTTTGGGTTTAATGGCACAAAGGCATAAGGCCATGCTGCGCCAGTCACAAGACAAAATAAAACGAAACGTTAGAGCAGGTAAACCTGCATTACAATACAGTTGATGTAAATAACCAGTTTTCTCTAAAAAGTCAGACAGGGCTGCTATGCAGGATGCGCCGAGTTTCTCGTTCACCCGAGTTTTACCCGAGTTTGCTCGACGGCAGTCAGTGAACGGAGATAGCGTGAAACGCGCAAAGGCTGCAGGCAAAAAAATATGTAGACAAAAAGCCGCGTACGACAACATGAGCGCACCCTGCGCGGCACGCTGCTTCCACGTTTCAAGCGCAGACGGCTGCACAACGAAACGTGCCAGCGCCGCATATTGTTATCAACGGATTATCGCAAGTTAGCAATACCGTGACTGTCCCGCTGTCTGTCTGCACACTTGCCGTGAGCCGCTTGCCACGCCTTTCCGGGGCACGTCAAGGGCGTGCCTCCTCTTTCGGGCACTATCTTTCTATCCTCCATCGAATGCGAACAGGGTGCATGCGGCGCATTCTTGCACCTACGTTTTCGCTCAAACGAATACATTAAAATACAACAAATAAAATAACAAACATTTTTATTTCTTTAAGTGTCTGTTTTTCGTTTTGAATGCTAGAAATTTCTGATGACAAACGGAGATTGAGCAAACTATTAAATTTTGCACTTTTTGCCGCGAGTGGCGACAGTGAGGCGAAAGCTTAGAAGCGGATACATTGAAGCGAGTCGCACGCACGAGGCAGTTCACACGGTGAGAAGTCGCCTAGGGGCGCTACAGTGCTATTCTCAATAATGTCAGTGATCGCCACTCTTTCTCTATTAGGAGAACAGAAGCGCAGCGCCGCGGTATGGCTGTTCATGGCAGGCGCTTTAAGGCCCCCGCTTTACCAACTAAAAACGAAATACTAGTCATAAATACGGGAGCAACGGCTGTCGCTGCAAAATGGCGGTCCGTAGTGCCCGTAGTGACGCAGTTCAGTGAAAATGTACCAGTTTATCCTTGTGCGCGAAGCCTCGGCGATGCACTGCGACGAAGTGCGTGCTTCCCAGCGACACAATTCATCGCTTGTCATCGCTTGCCCAGTGAAAGTGCCTCTGAGCGTATGTACGCAATATTTGAGTGTTTTGTGTGCACCAAGGTGCTTGCGGATTACTTGTGCTGGAGCCAGCAGCCATCGCAGAAGTATATCGTAACGACACCGCAGCAATCGCATTTTGGCAGGTGAGTGCTCTTGTGTGCGGTTATGAAATGAGACTTCGAACTGAGGAAGGTGTTGGAACTGTTGAGTGCTCAGTGCTTGTGATGAAGAAATGCCATTGCACTGGGTCTAGAAGAGCGAGCGATTCTCGGACGCTGATTATGTTTACGACGTTGTGGCTCCGATACATCACCGATGACAGAGCAGCCATCTCAAACGACTGCTGCGATACGCACTCCTCAGCATCGTCGTCACCCTCGGCGCATCGACGTCTTGCAAGCAGCTACAGTGACTTGACTTGACTTGACTTTATTGAAATTTAGACAATATACAGTTGTCCGGGTGAAGAGGGCTAAAGGTGACACACGTGGTCACCTGACTGGCAGGCACAGTTTCGACATGGTAAGTTGCGAAGTACAATTTTTTTTTACGGGAAGATTATAACAATTCACATACAGCAATATACATACACTGTACATTCAAATCAATCTAATTAATTATGTATAATACCTACAAACATGTTCACTTGACCAAGAAAAGAAAAAACAAAGCAAGGAATCCTAACTGCATCTCCCATACGACAAAAAAAAATGTTCACATGACAAATATGTTCACTTGACAAAAAAAGAACAAAGGAAACAAATTTCTAACTGGTTTATACACGATTTAAGAAAAATCTCTTTGCCTGGCTTCGGAAAGCAGGCAAAGAGGAACAGTTTTCCATGAAGTCTATCAGAGCAGGATAAAGGTTTAACACATTAGGAATTTGCCAATTTAACAGTTGTGTCCCGTAATTCGTCCTGCATTTAAACTTGGTGAAGTTGGTTCTCCTAAACTCGTAGTGGGATTCATGTTTGGCATACCTCAAAGAGAAAAGTTGTGGATCAATTTTGAAATCTGAATATGCAAGCTCTGATAGTCGCAGTTTGTATAGTGATTCAATGTCCAGGATGCGATTCTGCGAAAAATATACAGATGTTGATTCACGTTGTGGTAGATTTTCAATAAAGCGCACACTTTTTTTCTGTAATCGATGGAGGCTTTCCATGTTAGACCTAGTAGTGGTGCCCCAGACAAGCATGCAGTAATGCAGTCGCGAATGAACGGTATTAAAATACAGTTGACGTCGAATATAACGAGGCAACAATAAGCGAAACTTATTAAGCATACCAATACAGTGTGCAATATTACGCTTAATATAGTGAATATGGCAAGACCAACGAAGGTTTTCATGAAACTGAACACCTAAAAATTTAATTTGTGCTACCTTCTTTAGCGGTCGCGACTCGAATGCCACATCATTATTAATATAAACAGGTCTGTTAATAGGGGTGAAAACAATGTACTTAGTTTTGTCAACATTTAATGAGAGTTCATTTGTAACAAGCCAGTCAGATAGATTCTTAAGCCATAAGTTTACACGCGGGATTAAGGAACCTAGATTTTCACCAGAAAAAAATACACTTGTGTCGTCAGCGTAAAGGATAATAGAAGGGGTTTGTGGGATAGATACCATGTGATTGATGTATAAAAGAAACAGAGTAGGTCCTAGGATTGACCCCTAAGGAACCCCTAATTTTATTAGCTCAGAATTAGACGTAGCATTATTAATAACAACATACTGGGAACGACCGGAAAGGTAGTTTTGCAATAATTTAAGTGAAGTGCCTCGTATTCCATAATACGGTAGTTTGCTAAGAAGTATATTATGTTTAATAGAATCAAACGCTTTGCCGATAATTATTTACTGTGCGCTACGTCGCCACAATGCAGGAAATGAAACCGCGCTGTGGGGCCATCTCAGCCCGAGAAGGTATATGCATAGGCCAGCGACAGTCAACGCTTTGCTTTTGATAGTGCGCAGTATTGTATATCACCGATGACAGTGCGTTGTGCGTGTTTTATGTCGGTGGTGAATATTGTTGATGCCTCTCAGCTCGGCACCGCGTCGCTGTTGCCGAAAGATAAGTTGGGCGTGGCCCAACCGTGGTGGGTGCGCGCACAAGAGTTACATGCCTCGCGCGGGGCGTGACCTCTGGCTTTGATTGACAGGCGAACTCGTGCTAAACTCGTACATCGCGAAACCCCCTCCGAATTCAACTCGGGAACATGGCGGCGGCAGCAGCAGTCTGTGTTATTGCAGCCAGCGGCAGCAAGCGTCAGTATGACCGTCTGGACCCGTTCGCGTACATGACCGCCGTGGAGTGTCAGCGTCATTTTCGCCTGTCGAAGACATCAGTGCGCTGGCTGTGCGACGAGCTAGGCGAAGACTCTCGTCTGTGGAGACAGCGTGGCGGGCTTCATTCGCTCACCGTCGAAGAGCAAGTCCTCTGCGCCCTCCGTTTCTACGGGACTGGGAGTTTTCAGGGAAGCGTCGGCGCCGAGCGTTACATTGGACGTCATCAAACTACTGTTAGCCTCTGTGTCAGAGATGTCTGATGCGCTTATTGATGCGGCAGTGCGGAAGCGGTGGCTGGCTTTTCCGAAGACTGCGGCTGAGCGGGCATTTATAAAAGAACGCTTCTTACTTCGCGGAAACATTACGAACGTAGTCGGGTGTGTCGACGGAACGTACGTGGGAATTAAGGTGCCTTCAATGTCAGCGTTACTGTGATTAGCATTTAAGCAATGTCTAGACGCACCATATTGCCAAATTTGTCACTTCTGTGTAGCCGACTTAAATTTTGTGTTACCGACATCACACATGCGGCAGCCTATGATAGAGACTTTTTCGCTGGTTGCTGACTTTTTACCGATTGTTCTACTTGTCTATCAGGGTGCCTTCCAAGTGGCTCACTTTTTGGAGAAAGAGGTTAATGAAGTATAAGTAGATAAATAGATATCACAAATTGTGTGAAGTACCCTGTGAATGCTAATCTCACAAAGAACTTGGGTTTTTTTATGAGATTACTTACTACTTAGTACAAGTTACTTAGTATGCATAATGCTGAATTTTGGTCATGCGTCATCTATTGGCCGCACTATGAAACAGCAAGGCATTGCACAATTCGTTGCAGTGCGAGATGCGGATGTCGCGTCAAGCCGGTTGTGCCTATGCATTTATGGCGAAATGAAAATGCATTGAGAATCTTAGTGTGCTGGCTTGCATGAAGAAAATACTTCAGAGTGTTTGCTGTGTTCACTGTTGGTGCATGTGCCAGTGGTTCAGTGTATATTTTTTTGGGGGGGGGGGGGGCAGCGTTATTCTGTATGGACAAATCGTATATTTTCGTCTCATAATAGGGCTCTAATTCTTCAGCAGTAAAACAATGCAGATCCAATGCTCTGCAGAACTCGGTGTGAGTGAAGATGTCGTGAACCACCAAGGCAAAATTACATATCGGGAGAAATGTGGTGCAGATGCCAATGAAAAGTGGGTCTTTAACCCGCCATGATAAAAATAAAGATTGCAGAGCGAATAGACCTTTTGTACAGCTTTTGAGCAATAATTACACAAACTGTAACATGCTCAAACGTGTAAAAGCTTGCCGCAACGCCAAAGTAGGATGAGCAATATGCAGCATATTTTGGCATTGAACATGTCTTGTAACTGCTATTTTTATTGTAAGCCTCGCTGTCACGCCTCTCCCTCCGGCACTCCCTTTACTGAAACGCAGCACTGTCTTTTTATTGGTGTAATGATTATGATGGTAACGGCAGCAGTAAGACTGGTTAATGCTTGCCCCTTTGATTCCTGCGAGTTTAGTGGCACAGAATATGGCATGTGCATACACTTGTGCAGCAAACTTTTACGCTTGTTGTGATTTGTTGGAGAGCTAATTCGTGTTGGGACATTTTAAAGATGTGCGCCATTGTGCCTTAATACCTAGAGCATTGGTGAGGTTGAAGACCGGTTGTATTGGTATAGAAGCTTGAAGTTGAATTGCACAACAATTCGACGGGACACAAAGAAGAGAAATACACACAGCGGAATGCTCTGCTGTGTGTGTTACTCTTCTTTGTGTGCCGTCGAATTGTTGCGCGATCCAACTTCAAATAGAGCATTGGGCTTCTTTGGTGCAGAACTGAGGAAGTGTGAGCTATTCGACACCATGCCAGTGCCTTGCCACACAATTATGGAAGTGTGAATGTTTGCTTTGCTTTCAAATCCACCTGCTCATGTAATACAAGCACTGATTGAAGGAACCGTCATACAAAAATAATGGTGCAATGAATGGCCTTTGAAAATTTGTATGTTGACACTAATGACATAATAGGTGCCACAGCGAACTCGACAATTGTACTGGACAGAGCGGTTTGTTTACTATGTGAAGCACAAGCTTCCGTCACAGGCTGTGCAGATAACCAAGATCAATTTGTTTTAACGTGGTACACAACATTCACTGCAATCTGTGATTCTAAAGAAGTGCCAAACACCACCTCTTTTTCAAGGATGTCATGGGAATATTTGGCGATACCTTTTTACAGCCCCTCATAATGGAAGTGTGGCCAGCCAGGTTTGCTTGGGTGCCTTTAGAGGTTTCTGTTCCTGATCATTGTGTGCTATCAAGTTGATAAAGTCTATGCAACCAGTGCAAGGCATTACGTGATTGTATAGTCGGATACAACTTTAGGAGGCCGCAGAATCTGCACTTCAACAGCAGGTGAACACAAGCGTGCACCAATGGGCCCACACTCTACACTGACGTCGTGCCGCTGGACGCACTAATACCGTCTTATTGGAGAGGGACTATTTAGACATGGAGGCAATCGGCTGCTGCGCTTTGGTCATCTGGGCGGGGCCTCTCCTGTCTTGTGAAGTTGTATCCGACTAGAGGATGCCGCTTTTCATACAACACAAAAGGACAAAGTGTACAATTATTTGGCCTATGAAATGGATACATCACAAGTGAGCTATGCATGGGCTTAAGTTCTGTGAAAAATTAGTACATGCAAATATATGACATTGTTAAAGAATATGTGGTATCGAACATGCATGTAATGGCACGTTTAAATCGGGGAGTGTTGCATTCATATGCACAGTCTATAGGTGATAGCATTATTAGGCTCATGCCGTTTCCTGTCTTTTCATTGTGAAATACACACACCGTTCATCTTGTGGCTAATCAACACCCACTGTATTCTTGCACATAGAAAGAACAAACAGCACAATGACGTATATGTTGCATTAGTGTCTTTTTCATTTACACGGTCCGAGAGTGGCACAGGTTGTCTTACGTTTTTGCCCATTTTGAAGAGGCATCAAGTGCATGTTACAAGTGCATGTTACAGCACAATGTTTACTGCAATAAGTTTATTCATGCTCTTGAATAATAAACAAAATAATAAACTGAAAGCTCCTTTATAAGGTGTGTTCTGGGGGTTCGACTGGAGAGCAGTGAGGGCACTGATCCTACTGTTGCAGAGCAGCCCTCTGGACCTTGCCACACTCGCAAGAGCACGTGCCTGGCGCTCGCCTACTGCCACCAGGCGGTTGAGTGCCTCGAGCAGCAGAATATTTTGCTGCAAAAAAAGTGGATTGTTGGAATGGATCAACCACATATAAATCATTATTTACAAATAAAAATGCTCTTTGTACTATTGGTACTAAATGCCCTTAACTGTAGGAGCCTTTAGTGTATGCATTATAAAACAATTTGTTGGGACAACGTTGCTTTATTTTTCATAACGGTTTTTTTTTTCAGAGCCAATTGTAATGTTTATTGGTATGCCAACAGCTGAGGTGTCCTCGCACCTTCACGAGTCTCTACTGTCAGCACCACAATCCTATTTTTGTTCACTGCAAAACCAATGCCGCTCCCTACAATCCCG
Source organism: Dermacentor andersoni (assembly GCF_023375885.2). Classification (NCBI taxonomy): domain Eukaryota; kingdom Metazoa; phylum Arthropoda; class Arachnida; order Ixodida; family Ixodidae; genus Dermacentor; species Dermacentor andersoni. The sequence continues at coordinate 236,407,993 of NC_092815.1, forward strand.
TCTTATGCGAGCTGATTGCATCTTATGTCTACAAACATCATATTTTTGTCCCATTACGCAATTTTCTACCATCCTCGGCTGCAGTTCTCTCTCCTTGACATTCATTCTGTCACGCTTATGTAATCACCTGTTATAAATTGGCAACAAGTGATTGAAGACGTGCATGGCCTGCCCGCCGATTCCATTTTTTTTTTCTTAATCTCAACTAGCATATCAGTTGCCACGGTTTACTACGCCACTGTCTTTCTGCTTTAATGCTATCTCCAACAATTTTTGTTACTTCGCTTTCTGCACAGTCCTCGACTTCTCAAGTTGCTTTGTTAACCTCCAGGTTTATGTCCCATATTGCATAACCGGTAGAATGCAATGATTCTAAACATTTTTCAAGGATATCGGTAACGTGGCGATCACGATTCGGGAATGCCTCCCATGTGCTGTTCAACCCATGAAATTTTTGTATAAGTTTCCTGCTTTATATCAGTACCCGCTATTGATATTTCACCTTTATAAAGATACTCTTCCATAGATTCTGCGGGCTGAATGTCACTGATGAATTTCTGTTATCTCACCAAGTTAGTGAAGTTACCTTTATCTTTTCCATAATTGGTTCTCAATGCCTTTTTTAAACTGCTGGTCATTCAGTTCGTTACTACGAAAGTGGCTTAATCCGTGCACTATTATTATGCTAAATATGAAACAGTAGAAGTATACTTATCTGCAGCTTGTCGATGTCTCCTTCACTGTGTTGGTTGCGAGATCCATCGTCGGCACCACCTCCTTGTCGCATCGTAGCTATATCGGCTGTCTTCCTTTTGCACACACTATGCAATATTCGTAACGCTCGCAGTCACGCAGAGTGGAGAAACTCAGCGCACTCACAGAAGCAGCACCGGATAAGGGTTTTGTTCAGGATTGTGCCGTGAACAGTAGGTGCGCGTTGCGATCTGTAAAATCGCCGAAGCTATTGGCAGTCTTTCGGGGTGCACGGAAAAATTGCTCACGGAGGAACAGAACTATCCAAGAAATAGTGGTCATCGTCGAGCCTGATCACTACGTCGCGCACTGCAAGCTCGTTGTACGAGTTTGTTTACACTGGGCCTCTTCGATGTTTAGCCGCCATGCTCGCCCGATGAATGTATGTGATGACGCCACCACAGCGTTCCCTCGTGGTATAATGCGAAGCGTACTAAATAACAAATTAGTCGAATGCACATTCAGTGTACATCTTGTAAGCGTTAAAATGCTTTTAAACAACGTTAAAGTAACTAATAATATTGTACTAAATGCATTTGTTTTATAACTCGCTTGTGCGTGTAATGCACTAGGTGGAACGACAAACGAGTGAAAGAAGGCACGATTATGCACCGACGGTATGATCACGTGAGCCCCAGTTTGTCGACCGCCCAGAAGGCAACGCACAAGGAATGATAGCCACCCAGAGTGAATCTAGATAACCCAATGAAACTGGAGGCTTGTCGAAAGATAAACTGTGTCTCGGTACCATTTGTGCTTTCATCTTGGGGTGTCGCCAGAGCTCGTGAAGATCCCGAGTTTCGCCAAACTCGGCGCATCCTGCATAGCACCCCAGGTTAGTAAATGGCACTAAGGGGTCATCTGCTAGTAATAGGGCAGGGTGTAATGGAGTGTGCAAATTATACAGGCTGTGAAAAACCTCCGTCTCAGTGTATCGATGTGTGGACATGTTATTAGGGTGTGCATGACTGTAAGAGCTTCATTGCATTTTTCGCAAGTTGGTGGGTTTTCTTTTCGAAGAACGAAATCGTGCGTCAGATGTGTGTGTCCAATTCGAAGTCGACACAAGATCACCTTGTAGAACCGTTGCTGGTGACTGCATGATTTCCACTCGCCAATTACAGGTTTCATTAGATGAAGCTTGTTCCCTAAACAATTGTCCCAATCGCGTTGCCATTATGACGTCAAGGCCTTCCGAATCGCATTGGCACTGTCTTTATATGGGAGTGCTGTATTTTGAATGCTTTTGTACGCTGCCATTGATGCGCATCTATCCGCTGCTTCGTTACCCAATATTCCAACATGGCTTGGTATCCAGCAAAACCTAATTGATCTGCCATATTTGTCTGACGATAATGCGTTCAAAATATCGCCTAACAAGGGTTCACTTTGGGATTTTATGTGTAGAGCCTTCGGTAGGCTTAATGAATCTGTGTATATGACAGTGTTTTCAAGTTTGTCAGCAATGATCTTTTGAACTACCGTCCATATGGCGTACACTTCGGCTGTGTAGACAGAGGCATGCTGAGGTAGTCGAATACTTGTTTCCCAATTTTCTGTTACGGCCCCCACACCCACGTGTTTTTTCGTTTTAGAGCCATCAGTATAAAATTCCATGTAATTTATGTACTTGTCTTGAAGAGCGCGGAATTCTTGTATAATGTGCTCATGTAGTGTCTCTTTTCTTTAAATGTGTTAGTGTCCAGTCACATAACGGTGTGAAATCACACCACGGGGGCAAACGTTCTGGCTTTCTGGCAACCTGGAGGACTTTCCGAGGGATGTCATAATCCCGACAGTATTCCTCGTATCGCAGGATAAGCGGTCTAATCATGTTTGATTTATTTGTATAATGTAAGCGTGAGCTGCACTGTGTGACGATGTTGTAGCATATGTGTTGTGGCGAGGATCAGATTCTGAGCATGTAGGAAAAAGTTAGTAGCGCTCTGCGATGCTGTAAAGGAGACTCATTACATTCAACATGTAAGTTTTGGATAGGTGATGCTCTGTAAGCACCACATGCCAGTTGTAGTCCTAGGTTATGAACTGGATCAAGTCGTCGGACGTAAGATAGTCTGGCTGAACCATATATGATGCTACCGTAGTCTAATATGCTACGCACGAAAGTGCGGTAGATGCGTAGCATGCATTTACGGTGAGAGCCCCACCGTTTCCGGGAGAGGATTTTTAGAATGTTAAGTGCATTGTTCGCTTTGATTTTCATACTATATATGTGCGCGAGAAAGTTCAACTTTTTATCAAACAGAACACCCAGAAACTTATGTTCTTGTTTTACGGGTAATGTGGTTTCCTGCATGTAGTTTAAGGATGGAATCTGGTTGTAGGCCTTTTTTTTGTGTGAAGACAACACTAGCAGTTTTTTCACTTGAGAAGCGAAAGCCGTTTTCAGATGCCCACTGCGTTAGCTTGTTTAATGTAATTTGAATTTGTCGTTCGCAGGTTGCCATGTTCGATGCACGACACGCAATTTGTAGATCATCCACATATAGTGAATGCATTACAGGGGATGGAATTACATTATTGAGCGCGTTCATTTTCACCACAAACAATGCTGTGCTCAATACGCATCCCTGAGGTACTCCGTTTCCCTGAATAAATACGCGGGACAGCTCCGTTCCTAAACGCACTTGGAATGTTCGATCGGACATGGAATCAGCTCTACATTTAAGCATTCTACCGCGAATCCCTAAATCTGCTAAGTCCCTTAAAATACCAAACCTCCATGTTGTGTCGTACGCCTTTTCTAGATCAAAGAAAACTGTGAGACAGTATTGCTTGTGTAGAAATTTAGGCCGCACGTATCTCGTGTTCTAGCCGAACTAGATGATCTGTTGTAGAGCAGCCTTTCTTGTACCCACACTGATGATTATCGAGCAGGTTCCCCCGTTTCAAGGACGTATGCCAATCTGATGTTTATAATGGATTCATAGGACTTGGCAAGACAGCTTGTGAGTGCTATAGGTCGGTAGCTGGTAGCTGTTGTAGGATGCTTTCCAGCTTTCAAGAAAGGGATTATAATGGCTTTTTTCCACTCATTCGGCATTTTTCCTGTTTCCCAGATTATGTTGAAAAAGCGAAGCAATGTCTTAGCTGCTTTTAAAGATAGGTGTGCGAGCATTGTGTAATGTACTCTGTACGGGCCTGGTGCTGTTTTTTTTGCCAGTAATGAGTACTCCATTGATTTCCGGAAGTGTTAAGGGGGCATTATATGGTCTCTCGGAACTTCCTGTTGTCGGAAGTTTTTGTTTTTCTGCTGATTGTTTATATTTTTGAAGTTCAGTGGAATAGTTTATTGAACTTGATATGTTATGGAAATGGTGCCCTAATATGTCTGCTTGTTCTTTCAAATTCGTTTGTGTACCTGGAGGTGAGAGTATGGGGATCGTATAAGGAGCGTACTCGCTTCTAAACTTACGAAGCTGATCCCACATTCTTTTGGATGTTATTGAGCTATTGATGGAGGATACATACGCTTGCCAGGACATATATTTGATGTCACCTAAGTTGTGTAAAAGCCCTGTACGATTCCAATGGATAATAAAAGCCATTTTGAAATTGAAAGTTAAGAAATGGCACTACGGAAAAAGTAAGAGGTGAGATGTTAGGTGACATGGATTTAAAGAAGGCTAATACAAATGAGTGATAACCTTTAGGTTATCGCTTTCTTGTTGTGAGTGGTTATTGGTATTTTGTCCCTCTTACCGCGCTCGAGAGAGCGCTTGTCCTTCGGTGTCAATGACACCGGGGTTATTGTGTCGACCTCCATCGCTCTCTCTGAGGCGCTGGAGGACCGAGAGTTTGGCGCCGAGACACGTGTCTCGGGTCTTGGAGTTCGCTTGATCTTAGGGCCCTGCGGGACTGATGTCTGCAGGGCCTTTGAAGAGGATGGAGCAGCGCCAGCTGCTTCCATCACGGGGGCGGGAGGGGTCACTGCGGGACCACTATGCGTGGTCTCGGAGGACTCCTGAGACCTCTGTGACGCTGCCCCCATCTGCGTCACATGGGCGTAACTTCTTCGCGAAAGGTACGATAGCCGCTTTCTGGCTTCATAGAACGAGATTTTTTCTTTGACAGTTAGAGCAATTACTTCTTTTTCCAGCAAGGGCAGGACCGCGAACAAGCTGGATTATCTCCCTTGCAGTTAACACAAAGTGGGGAAGAGGTGCAATTGTCAGTTTGGTGATCATTGGAGCTGCATTTAGCACAAGTTATTCGTCCTCGACATGCATGCGAAGCATGTCCAAACCTTTGGCATTTGAAACATCGTCTGGGGTTCGGTATATGTGGTCTAACATTTACCTTTAGATAACCTGCATCCAGCGAGGTAGGCATTACACTTGTTCCGAAGGTGAGTATAAAATGTTTTGTGGGGATTTCTTGGTTGTTCCTGCGGATGACAATTCTTTGGACTTTGGTAACATTTTGTTCCTGGAAACACAAATACCCATACAATACCCATACAATACCCATACAATACAAGAACAGTCACTACTACAGCATTACGCACATTGGTAGGAGAATTTAAGGGGGATGACGCATCATTGATCCAAACTCTGGCAGACAGATACATCGGAACAGGAGGGGATAACATGGATAAGAGAGAGTACAAAGGGATGGACAATGCCAAGCTTGATGCACCCATAACGAAACAAGAAATATATGCCACCACTCTAGCATTAAAACGTAACGCAGCCCCAGGCGAGGACGGCATCACGAGTGCTATGTTAAGAAATATGAGTGATCAGCAACTAGAACGAATAACCCGGTACTTCAATGAGAAAATCTGGGAAACGGGAGAACTTCCTAATCAATGAAAAGAAGCGACCACCATCTTAATACCTAAACCGGGGAAAGCAAGAACATAGCAGAATCCCAGGCCAGTATCTCTGACCTTCTGCCTAGGCAAACTTTTCGAAAAGGTCGTTCATATCAGGCTTACCAACTATATCGAAGGGCACGAGCTTCTCTCGCACAACATGTACGGCTTCAGACAACATCTTTCTACACAAGACATATTCGTGAGGCTGCGATATGACGTGCTGCAAAATGTCCCTACAGTGGGAGAGAACATCATCGCAGCGCTTGACTTAAAAAGCGCTTTTGACACGATCTCACGTACCGTCACACTTGAAGAGCTCGAAAGAATGGGCTGTGGAATTAAGATCCACAATTACATCTGCTCTTTCCTTACTGAACGTAAAGCCACAATAGGTATAGAAAATATTCGATCTCCCAAACTCCCAATGCCTAACAGAGGCACACCACAGGGTGCCATCCTCTCGCCATTTCTATTTAATGTCTTAGTGAACCGCTTGGCACGACAACTAGAGAAAATTAACGACCTCAACTTCGCGTTTTACGCAGACGACATCAGCTTATGGGCCTGCAAAGGCTCGTTAGGGCAAAAAGAACAAACTATCCAAGAGGCTATCGACTCGGTGAAGGACTTCGCAGAACAAAACGGTATGCAATGCGCTCCGGAAAAATCTGAGTTTATCCGGATCCACGGGCGTAACTACAGAAACAAACCGAGCATCCACCTAACTTTGGTTGACCAGGCGTTACCAGAAGGAAATATGATCCGAATACTAGGACTATTGTTACAAAGCAACAAAAGAGTCACTCACACTATTGCGACTCTCAAGTCAAGCACGAGGAGCATCGCAAGACTAAGAAGCAGAATTACAAAGAAAGGTAAAGGGCTCCACGAAACGAAACCATAACACTAGTCCAGGTTTTTATTCTTAGCAAAATAACATACGGGCTACCATATCAAGAGCTAACCCCGTCGGAAATCAAAGAAATCGACCTACTAATAGATGGCGCGTATAAGGAAGCACTTGGGATTCCTACGAATGCGGCAAACGAAAGGGTGCAAGCTCTAGGCATATACAACACATTTGAAGAGTTAAGAGCAGCCGTTCTTGTGACACAAAGAGAACGACTTCGCCTCACAAGCACAGGTAAAAACGTTCTGTCGCGTTCAGGCTACCAATTGCGACCGCAATACTCCCAGGAACAAACGACCACAATGCCGGATCCAATACGCGAGCGCATAGTGGTCTCCCCGATCCCACGCAACCTGAACAAAAATTATCACACACCGAGAAGACAAGCGAGAGCTAAACAGCTTCAGAAAACCTTCGGCAGTAATCAAGACGTAATGTATACTGATGCAGCTAGATTTAGCAAAGAACATGTAATAGTGGCAGTTCAACCCACACGCCACGGAACGCTTCACACATCAGCCTCGATACGTACTAGGTGCACTGCTACAGCGGAAGCAACGGCGATTGCTCTCGCTATCGCCTACAAGGAAAAGCAAAACAGCTCAGCTTTAATAATGTCCGACTCACAAGGGGCATGCAGAATGTATCTACAAGGTAACATACCACAAGTCGCCCTTAAGATCATAGGGGACACATTGAAAGAAGGTCATGCAATTTTATGGTGTCCTGGCCACGAGGGTATCTCGGAAAACGAACAGGCACACACTCTAGCTCGAGGCTTTACTAACCGAGCTGGAGACACGCACAACGATGAAAAAGACGATCGCCTACTGGTCCGCGATATACTGGAGCACCAGCGAAGAACCCGGCAACAGTACGCCCCACCACACAAACTACTCAATGTAGAGGAGGCGCAGAAATATAGAAAAGTACAGACGCATCCCTACCCACATTTAGGTAGATACCATAAAATAAACCCAACCTTGTACACTAACTCTTGCCCGTCGTGCGGGTCGTGGGCTTCATTGCCTCACGTAACATGGGAGTGCGCCAAAAGTCCTCATGCCATTAATTCACCTTTGGTACTCACCTTACTAAAGGAGCCTTGGGAGGCCATCCTCGCTCTTGCTGACCTCGAGGCCCAGAAGGGCCTCCTGGAGTCTTGGAATAGGGACGCACCCTGCACCGCTCCCTTCAGCCATTTTTTTTCCCTCATCAATAAAATGTTTTTCCTCCTCCTCCTGCTCAGATGCGGAATACTGGTTTGACGGGCGCATGGACCCGGGCTCGCCTCCACCCGGAGGCAACGCGCTATACCGATAACCTGAGGCGTCTCTCCCGGTTATGAGGAAGCGGGACGGAGTTTTCATCGCAGCAGGGTTTCGCCATTTTTGAGTGAGTGTCACTGCTCTGCCTTCACCGTCAGGACTTCTCATCAGGATAAGCAAACATTTTGAATGCGTAAGCATTTTTATGCTTACCCTACGAGGAAACCCATCTGTTCGTCACGTCAGACGAATCGCTATAAGGAAACTAATGTATAGAAAATTTCGCGCAAAAACTCGGCTGTCAATTGTCTAAGTATGCGTAAGCATTGTGCCACTTACTCATCTCCATGCAGCAGGGTGTTATTATCAATGTTATAAAACTTTATCAGACCAGTGTAAACCTTCATCAAGCCTTATCAATCATTATAAAGCCTAATGGACTAGATCCGCCCGTTATCAACCCAATTCGGGTGTTATCAAACTTATTAGACTCCATCCAAGCTTTATCAAACCTTATCGGTCGATATCAACGTTATCGCAATTCATCTGATCCTTATCAACCCTTATCTGTCCCTTTCAACCCTATCGGACATGATCCGATCTTTATCAACTCTTATTGGTGCTTTTTAACCTTATCAGCACTGATCCCAGCATTATAAGCCATTATCGCTCTTTAGCACCTTATCTATACACGTTGACCCATTATCAACACTGATGAGACCCATATAACCCCTTATTACTCCTTATCAGCCTTATCCACTCATCTATGTGTGTTGCGCGACGTGAAAAATTATTGCCAACGTATTAAAGCGAAGCTTTTTTTGCCTCTTCGACTTTCGCCCAGCTGCTGCTTCTGCTGCTGCCACAATTCGATGTGCTATGTAAGGCAATGACCATGCTCAACCCTCTCAGAAGTTATGAAATATGGCGCACAACAACGAATTCTCCGTTATGTTCTGTGTACTACGTAGACAAACAGCAGTGGTGCACGCAAGGAAACGTTTAACATCAACTCACCACTCTCGTGTTAGACGTTGAAGAAATTAAGCTTTAGCCATCAACATCACCGCTAATTATCGTCAATCAAAGCATCCAACACGGAAAGCTTTGCTTACATCGATTAGCACAGTGCGTGGGATCTGCATAATTTTTCTTTTCGAATTTATCTTGATTTTACATTAATTTCTTTATAGCGATTCACTTTACGTGACAGACAAACGCACGGTAGGCCTAGAAATGCTTACGTATTTGAAAAAGAATAAATTCGAAAGCAAAAAAACATTCACCGACGATTTCGATATTGCCTAATGCGAAATTGGAGCGCAGCTCTATACGCGTTTTCATTACGCGATGTATATTATGCATATTAGGAATAGAATGCTGTAATTTGTGTGGCTGGCGCGGACAATTATTTCTCCTGTGGCACTTTGCAAACGGAGCGAAGTGCGGCACGAATGCCTGGTTAATCGGGAGATCGCGAGAGGCGGCGCGTGCGTGACGCGTGTGCGCGGCTCACAGCGGCCGCCGCAGACAGGCTTCCGCTCATGTGGCGCTTTGTTTCCACATACGGTATCGGTGAACGCGCTCGCCGCGTGCCTTATCGATGACGTCATCAGTGAACAGACGACGCGCGCTACTCTGGCGCCATCTGGTAGCGATCGTCGCCGTAGAAGACGTCTTGTGTGGTACTACGCTTTTCTTCTCACGCTCTCCCCATACCCTCCTCCACCGCTTTGTCCCTCGTGCTCACTTCTCTATCGCTTTGTTCCCCCGCTGCGCTCCGCGTTCACTCTTTCATCTTTCGTTTTGCTCGTTCGCTTGGTTACGCCGAGGGACGACTGCGCTCAACACAGGAATGAGCTGCGCTCTAAAACGCTGGCGGTGACGACTTTTAAACCTACGACCCCACGCTTGAAACCGTCTCAGCCCCTGGGCTAAACACCCACTCTCGCGGTAGGTGGACATATCTGGACCATATGAATATGCTGTACTGGCGGTACGAAACTAATGTCGAAGGAGAACAGCTTCTGTGAAGGCTTTGTTGAAAGATTTGGCGGCGCTGAAATAAAAGCCATCTCTAGGACCACATGTAGAGCTCACTTCGAGCATTCTAAACTTGTAAACATAAGGAAAATTGCGACTTTGCGAAAATTTAATGCCAATCACGCCACATTCCCGTTGCGTTTCGGTGGTCGCAGGATGCACCTTCCGTTGGGGCGTTCCTTCAGCGACTGAAATGCCACCGATCTCTGAGGACTCATGTGCTTCACGTCGCGCAACACTCACACATAAGCAGTCAATCACTTAATAAGAATGACCAGGAGTGATGATCGGTTATATGGGTCTCACGACGGTTGATAATGGTTCGACGGGCATGGATAAGGTGCTAAAAGCGAGAAGGGCTTAAATGGTCTGAGCAATTCTGATAAGGTTCAGTACCGTTAAGGATTGATAAGGGTTGGATCGGGTTGTATAAGATTGATACTGACGGATAGGGTATGATAAGCTTGGATCGAGTCTGATAAGTTTGACAACAACCGATAAGGATTGATAAGGGTTGGATGTAGCCCAATAAGGTTGATACTGACCGTTAAGGGTTGATTGGTTGGATCGAGTTCCATAGCATTGATAATGAAACCGGGCTGAGTGTAGATGAGCAAGTGGTACGATGCTTACGCATACTTAGACAACTCCCAGAGAAGTTTCTGCGTGAATTTTTTTTTCTTGCCTAGTCGGAATCAAACGCGAGGTCGTCCAAGGTCACCTAGTTGTCGCTGATTCCCGCGCGCTGGCAGCTATTGGCTCTCCCACGCGCTTGCTCGCACGCCGCTACTGACTGGGTGCCTCCTCTCCTTGCTCCACTCGCCAGTACGGGTGTGCGCGGAAGAAATAGGCGTTGCTCGGTTGCTCTAGCTGCGCTAGGTTGCACGCAGGCCTCTACTTGCAGATACGGGCCCTTGAAAGTACGAAGCGGAAGAGAAGCTCAGCAGAGACTAACCGCAGAGGTATGCGGCGCGTACTGAAGCGGCGAGGCAGGAGGCCAAGCGATGGGCCGGCGGTATGCGCACTGCTCAATAACAACGGCGCGGCCGCTGCACAGGCAGCCGAGACCAAGCGGCGCCGATTGGAGAACTGCCACTTGCGGGACGCAGACGCGTTTTCTCAAAAGTACTTTATCGGAGACGAATTCGGTGCGTCGTGCAGAGTCTGCGACGAGTTCTGGTGCTGATCGTAAGGGTGTGGCGGCACGCGCATGTGGCGGTCCTCGAGTGAGCGTTTTTCCGGGAGGACGTGAGTTTGTTCGGGCTTTGCGCCTCGTGCAAGGGAGAAAATGCTCCCCGTTGACTTAGATAATCATCAAGTGGTTTCGGCCGCAACTCTTTCTTTAATACCAGTCTCTCTCGGGTTAACACTGTAGATTTGGCAGATCGGCGTTAAGCCACGAGTTCATGTTTAAGCTTGTAGAATGTATTGCATGCACTTGCACTTGTATGCTGTGAACCCTTCTTGAGAGTCGACGTTGAAGTTTTGTGAAATTAACTCAACTACGCTGCTTCTCACTGCTTGATTTTTGTTTTATGAAGTCTGTTCTTGTGTGTCTTAAGTTGCAGCTGGCTTTGTTTCTGTCTGGCACCGAGTCAATACCTCGATTCTTAAGATAAGACGCGTTATACTTATGCGTATCGCATAGAAATTGTTCGTGACAAGATAGCACTGTCATTCCGTGCGATTCTTCGTTGTCATGCTCGTGAAAACGGCGTCGGCGGCACAAACGAGGCGTACATGACAATGGCGATGATAAGCCTAAAGCATGGCGCATACCTGCAATAGATGGTGCGCCGAGGATAAAGCGGTTTGCGGTAAACAACAATGAAAGCATCGCCAACGTCAATGCCAACAGCGGCAACGCAGCGACAAGGCCACTTAGTTTACACAGTAGTTCACAGGCTTCACATCCTCCAAGTGCTTTACGCAGTAGCACTGCGAATGTACAGAGAAAACGTAATCGCTCAAATCTCGTAAGTCGCACTGCGTCATTTAGCTCGTGACATCAGTACTTTTGGCCTCAGAGTTGATAAATTATCGAGCCTGAAAAACATGGAGCGTCTAACATAGCACATACCTCCTCACCTGCGGCCTAAATATTGGTTTACAAAATAAAGAAATAAGTTAGAATACGGTTTAGGGAGACCTCAAATTGGAAAATAATCTCAAATACTCAGTATCTCATACTCAAATCTCAGTACGGTTGGGCAGGTAGGTGCTTGGATGGACGTTGTCTCACTGAATGATGGAAACAGAAACCTGACTGTTTTGAACAAAATATACACGAATAAATATGATGCACCGATATTATCTGAATAAAATTTATTTAAATAGTAAAATGTATAACCGCTTTTACAAAAGAAAAATAACGGCAAACCCGCATAAGTCTCTGGTCATACGTATGCGAATAAAATGTTCCAGAAAGCTATGAATTTTAAATAAATAGGTGTAGCTTATTTAGAAAGGTAGAGCCTGAGAGTGCTAAAGCCTGTCCATATGCGTAGTTCGAATCCCACAACATGCATTGCTTCATCAAAAAAAAAAAAAAACAAGTTACGTAAATTACAAGGAAGTAGTAGTCTGAAGACATCTATATAACTGAAAATACTCTTTCGTAGAATCACAGGAGTATATATACCTTTTGAATAATGCAATAAATACATTTTCCTTCAAATTCCTACTTTAAATTAACTTTTTGCACGGAGCGCACTGTTCCCTTATACAAACTGCCCTATAACCGCTGTGTTCCATTTCTTCGTAATGGGTGAAGCCAATTATTCGAGGAATAAGCAGGCAACCGGAAATAAGACGTGGGTCTTCACTGCGGGCAAATGCTGCTGCCGCAATAAATGAGTTAAAACCCGAAGCAATCACGGCAGCCTTTGTTCTTTGCGCTTCGCTGCCACCGAAATGCGACCGCCGCGGCCGTGATGCTCGGCGCGCAACGCGGGCTACCGCGGCGGGAAGAGTGCAGGTGCAGTGCACCCCTTACAAAAGAGCTGCTGCTTGAGTTCGCTTGAAAGAGCAAACGTATTGCCGTGTTTTTCCTTCCCTTCTCGGACAAAAAGCGCCGTAGCGCAGCATGTGTCACTCACATCGCACTGTCAGCTTCTGCCTGGTCCAGGCGCTTTCGGTTGCGGTGTGGAACTTCCCCTGCTGGCCGTGCTTGCTGTCCGACCACTGCGGCGCGCCCCGTTCACTTATTCGGAGCGAACGCAGTGAAAGTTCAACAATGGGGAGCAGTGACATGGAAAACTAAAAACGCAGATTAAGCGCGTGAGACGCCAAACAACGGTTATTCATAATAGCGTTTAGTTTCTGCAGATGGTTAGAATGCAGGAACGTATCGAGGGCTTTGATGTAACAGTGGAAAAGGGGAAGAGTGCGGCTTGGAAGTACCTGAAACACTTAACGCGTAGATTATTTGAATGGGTTTAGTGACCACAAATTACTACAAGTAGCCCTTGCTATTCAGACGCCTGTTGCAGGAACTGAATCAAAGAACATTAGAGATTATATTAAAGCCAACTATAACACCATTCACACGGGGCTTACTAGCTTTTTCGACAGCGTACTAGTGCCTCATTTTTACAGTCGCTCTGTAGAAGAAAACTGGGTTCTTTTCAAAAAGTAGATGTCGTGATTAATACAAAAGCACGCCCCTTTGATAGCTGTCACTAGTGATAAAACTACTCCGTGGTTTAACGAGGCTCTGCGCAGACTCAGAAACAAAAAAATGTGGCTCTATAAGACAGCGAAAACTTCTGGTTCGCCGTCTGCTTGGGATAAGTATGGCCAATGCCTGAATACATACTACGAAATTACTGCTGCAAAGGAAAAGTATTTTTCTCAAGTCTGAGCACCACTCCTTAAGAGTAATCCGAGTAAGTTCTGGAAAGTAATAAGTCCTGTTTGCAACAGTACCTGCTGTTCCTTGCATAATAAATATGACACACCTACCCCCACATTGGTTGTCCATATGTTCTTAACGCGACAGCGTTAAAGGCACCGTGTCAGAGAAAATCCTTCGTCCAGCGTCGGACGTCGTTTCGACAAAAAGAATGTCGAACCACGCATACCCAGGCCCTCCATGGGGCACAAGGAAGTTACTGCTGCAAATGAATTTCTCAAGCTAAAATACGTAAAAAATTTTAAACTACGACACACAACCTACAGACATGATATCGTCGGATTCTAATTTGAATATACGAGAAAACTATTCTGTTGTGCGAAAACTCAAACCCCTTTTCCAGCAATTATATCATTCATAGACCGGCCACGGTGTCCGCCATTTGCACTCGCCGTAGCGCGCAATGTCTTGGGGGCCACGGAGCGGTGCGCCCGGTTCCTTGCAATACCTCTAGATGGCGCTCGCCTCCGCCGCATCGCGGCCCACGCAAGAAGCCGCGTTTGTACCAGAAAGCCCGCCTTCGTGCATAGCGTTCGCCACCAGCGTTTCCAGGTAAACATTACAGTTACATACGCTGCAGCTGCCGGGAAGCGTGAGAAGCAGTCAAAGATCTTTTAATGTTATCGCGTTCCACTTTTAAAGGCGATGCTTAAGCGTTCTCCAAATTTCTTAACTCATTCTTTTCGTCTGTCTTCACTAGTCACGATGACCATCTCCCTGAACTTGTCGAGCAATATTACTCCTACATGGCGCGCATTGATATTAAAGTCCAAGGTATTTATAAAATCATAGAAAAACTTAAAATGTCTTCGTCTGTTATAGACGATATGAACTCCAAAACTTTAAAGAATACTACATCAGTCTCAAGCACAATTTCATTCGACATATTTATGCAGCCGTTACCTACTAGAATGTACTTGCTGACTGGAAGATAGCGAAGGTGGTGCCAGTCCAAAAAAATGGAAATAACAGTTCACCTAGAAATTATCGCCTGATTTCCTTGACATGCATTTGTTGCAAAACGCTTGGGCATATCATAGCTCCTCATATTTACTCTGATCTAAAGTCCAGCAGTTTCTCTTTCTTAATCAGCATTGGTTCCGTAAGGGCTTCTCTTGCGAGACTCAACTGTATGAATTTACTACTGACTTGCATTCTAACATGAACTTTAACAGTCAGGCAGGTTGCATATTCTTTGCTATTGATGAGGGCCTTTGATCGTGTAACTCACTGCCACTTGATTTTAAGAATATAATCGTTAGAACTAATTGGCTTACGTTGAAAAAAAAAATTAAATTATGGGGTTTTACGTGCCAAAACCACTTTCTGATTATGAGGCACGCCGTAGTGGGGGACTCCGGAAATTTCGACCACCTGGGGTTCTTTAACGTGCACCTAAATCTAAGTACACGGGTGTTTTCGCATTTCGCCCCCATCGAAATGCGGCCGCCGTGGCCGGGATTCGATCCCGCGACCTCGTGCTCAGCAGCCTAACACCATAGCCACTGAGCAACCACGGCGGGTTGACTTACGTTGACATGGCTCCATAATTTTTTACCAAACTGACAGGAATTTACTGTAGTAAACAATTATTGTTAATCACTTTGTTACGTTTCCTCTGGGTACCGCAAGGCAGCGTTCTAGGCCCCTTAAGCTCTCTAATTTACAATAATGACTTGCCTGACAACATATCATCTAGCACACGCATATTTGCTGATGATAGTATTATTTACTGCCCAATTTACAACAACAGCGGCCATGTCGCCCTTCAACAGGACCTTGAACGTACGGTGAGTGCTGCAAGACCTAGTCGATATCATTAAATGTTTCCAAGTGCAAACTAATCACTTTTAGCCGTAAACTTCCTAACTCTAGCGGCCTGTATAAAATTGGTAACAACACTGTGGAACGTACCAAGCTGTACAACTGCCTAGACACAAACCTAACCCCGTATCTTTCTTGGTCCGCACGTATTATTTACATCTGTGCTAACGTATCAAGGTCATTAGATTATCTACGTTGTAATCTGCATAATTATCCCTCCAGTGTACGTAAACAGGCTCATCTCGCTTCAATTCGTCCTCAACTTGAGTTGAACTTTTCAATTTGGTCCCCGTATCAACAATATCTGACCAACATGTTAGAAGCCATTCAGTACAGAGGCAGTCGGTTCATTACGCATAATTACAGATACCCTTCTAGCATAACACAAATTAAACAAGACATTTCACTTGAGCCATTAATTACTCGTCGTGACATTGCTCTCTTATAACTATTCCACACATTCATGCACACCATGTATGCCATCCTCTTTACACCTTAATCTCGCTAATCGAACTTGACGCAGACTGCATAACAACTTTGGCTTAGCGCGCATGTACGGTGTTACTGATGCATTTAACTTAACGGCTCTTCCACGAGCTACCCGTTTGTGGAATGACCTCCCGGATAACCTAGCATCAGAGTGCGTCACGCAGTTTTGCGATAACCTTTAAAAATACTGTTACGGGGATGTTGGGAGTATAGACAGCGTGTATTTACAATATATATACAAGCAGAGTCAATGCAGTTAAGATGGCTGACCAGCAACAACACGCAGCAGCCAGCGTCTCGCGATCTTCTTCTTCCTTTGTCTTCTTTTATCCTTCCGTGACAGGACCCCCGGGTGCTGAAGCGCCCACTCGGCGCATGTTAGGCGAAGAACTGCGAGCGAAGTATGGCTTCAGCCACGAAGCGTGCACGATGTTAAGAGGCGTCAGACTTGAGGATGGATCAAACTGTAATGGCAAGATCTCGTAATTGACGTCGTTAACTTGACGTAGGACTTCACAAGGCCCAGTGTAATGAGATAAAAGCTTCTGGGAGAGGAAACTTCCCGACGACATGGTGACCAAAGGAGCACCTAAGCACCTGGGGCGAACTTAACAACGCGACGGCATAGGTCGTTCCAAAACCCGACGTTCTGAATTTGCCTGGTCCTGGTCGAGAACACCCGCACCAAGACCCAACAAAGACACATAATTAACCGACTCATCCGCAACTATGGCTTAGTTGTTTCCCCCAGTGCAAAAAAAAGCATAAAAAAGGGGGGGGGGGGGGGGAGGCCCGCACCACCATGAGGTATAACGGGCTTAGACGCCAATCAAAATATAAAATATTGAGGGATCATCACGAATGATAATCCAAAATAAATTTGGTTACAAAAGCCAATAAGGTAAGAAAAAATTTTCGGAGCTGAAGCCAGAGGTATATTTAGGGATGTATAGGAGGAGGGAGTTAGTCGGCAAGATTAGCAGCTCGGATCTAGCAAGTATCGTGCTCCTGATGTTTTATTGAGTCTTAGGCTCCGGCAGTGATGCGCTGTCATTTGGATGCTGCAGCTTTATTGCATAAAGATGCGAGATGCGAGGTTGTGCATCTTCTGGCCAGTGGACAGAACTATGTGCACCCCTCCTGCTGCTGGGGTTGGTACATCGCATATCAGCGTGGCTGGGGGCTGGGTCCGTGGTAGGCCGAGAGCAGCATGATCTGGTGATGACCTGAAAGCTCTAAATCATACATGCCCGGGATGGTCACCGAGCAGGCAAAGATAAATGATGCATGCTAGTATGGGCCTGAAGGCAGTATGTTACGCAGCAGCAGAGTGATAGAAAGAGATGTGAAGAGGTGGATAGGAAGGGAGGTAATGTAGATGGAGCATGCAGTTAGTACCATAGGCAACGGGGTATAGACCCCACCACGGTAGGCTGGTACAGTGCTAATGGCACGAACAGACATGCAAAAGTAATATGAAAGCGTGAAAGAGCGAGTAGAGAGACAGAAGCCATGAGAGAACAAGGGGAGTTATGAGCCATTCGGAAAGGTGATAGTGGTGGGTTGTGCCGGCACAGAACGTACAATGGCATGGGATAACTGTAACAACAATGCGCGGTGTCGTTTAGTTTGTAGCATCGCGGGGTACACTGCTGGCGTCACATGCTCGATCCGGGGGTGAGCGCACATTTGTGCCATTATCGGCGCAGTACGTGGGCACGTAGTAAAATAGTGCTCCGCTTACTCGCACTCCGCTCCGCAGGTACACAGATTTGTGGTACTTAGATGAAATCGGTGCAAGTAATAAGGAAAGTGCCCATGTCCTGTGAGGAGGTGAACGAGTAAGCGGTTTGGAGGGAACCAATTAAGGACTGAGTGAACAACGGGGCACCCAAGCGTAGAGGCAGGTGCCCCGCCCCTCCCGTTGCCAGTATTCGTGCCACTGGTTCGCGGCTATTCCAAAGAACTGCTTTCTTATCGATCGGATGGAGTAAGCGCTCGTGCGAACTGCTTCAGTAGTGCACGCAGACGAAGCAGCGGTGTCGGCAAGCTCGTTGCCCAGCACGCCTCGGTGCCCTGGTACGTGAAATAACAGGACACCAGGTCCGTTTCTTGCCAGGAAACGCAACACATTCCTCACTCGCCTTACCTGCTCCTCCGTACTGCGCAACCGTGACAGGGCCACCAAAAGCGCCAGACAGTCTGTGTACAGGTAGACTGTGTGGCGCAGGGTAGCTATATAGGTCAGCGCCTCCTCAAATGCACACAGCTCAGTGCCGAATGCACTAGAGGAGCTAACAACCCGGTATATGCCTACACGGACGACATGACCACCCCGATCCAAGGCTACAAACGCGGCGCCCGTCGCAGTGGTGGTGAAGGCACCGTCCGTGTAAACATGATAGACAGGAGCCCGGGAAAGCTTGTTTGCCTGTTCAGGGGTGAGGCGCGTGAAGGGGAACCGGACGCGCTCACTAGGGTGCTCCTTCCACGGGTCACAGGGGACGTCGAGTAAGTGGGGATGAAAAGTTTCAACCCCAGAATGAGTCGCCTGTCGGAGTGTAAATAGGGAGACCTCTGCCGCCAATCGATCCAGCTCCACTGTAAGGGGAGGACAGTTGGCTAATACATGAAGTGCCGACGTGCGCGTCGTATGGTAAGCGCCCGTCATGGCTACAAGAAGGGACCGCTGGGCAAAAAGCACACGCGTGGTAAGGTGGGTGGAGGGAAAGGGAGGCCATCAAACTGGGGATGCGTATGCAACTGCAGGCAGGAGGACCTGTCGGTATAGTCGGCGAATAATTGCCGGAGGAAGCGTGCGATGTAAACGGATAAAATTTAGTAATCGAACAGCCAGTACCTCCGATTTAGATTTAATATAGTCGACGTGGGCAAAGAAGTTAAGTTTATTGTCAAAGACCACAGCAAGGAGCTTGATGCGATCTTTGCACTGCAAGAAAGCGCCATCCAATCGGATGGACGGCCGTCGCTTTGATGTTCCAATGTAGCCGTTAAAAAATATAAAGAAAGATTTTGGATGACTGATTTGGACCTTGTTCTGTCGAGACCAATTACAGACCAAGGTAAGAACCGATTCCGCCAAGGCCTGCAGTTGCAAACGCGACGTGCCAGTAATGAGGAGAATGGTGTCGTCCGCATAGGCCTGTATGTGTCCCTCGGGGAGGTCGAGATCTAGAAGCGAATGGATGACTACGTTCCATAATAGAGGGCTGACCGGTGATCCCTGAGGGGTGCCAATCAACGAGCGTGCAGTCACCTCACCCGCGTGCGACCGAAAGACAACCGTTCGCCCCGTCAGAAAGGACGGGAGCAGGTTGTAGAGGTTGACCGGGCAGCGGTGTTTTCGGAAAAAGAAGAGAACCGCGTCGTGCCACACGCTGTCGAAGGCCCCTGTAAAGTCTAATGAGATCAGGACGGCTGGAGTCTTGATGGATTTCAGGGCGCACAGCCTCTGACGTAATGCGTAGAGCGCCTGAAGGGCTCCACGAGCATGTGTAAATCCGAACTGGTGGGGGTGAAGAAGATCGTTGGAGTGCAGGAAATGGTATAGCCGGAATTTAGTAGGCGTTCAAGGACCTTACCGAAAAGCGAGTTCATGACAAGGGGCCTGTATGCGGATGGAAGGTGAGGGGGACGACCAGGCTTCAGTGTGAAAATCATCCTGCCAACCTTCCAACAGGAGGGGAAGTGGCCCAGTTTGAGAGCACTGTTAAATACTGACAGAAAGAAGCAGGCATGCTGCTGAAATAGCTGGCAGGCAAACAGGCCTGTAAGGCCGTCGGGCCCCGGCGCCGCACGTGGGTTTCCTAGCGAGATGGCATGTTCGATCTCTGCCATGCTGAACGGACGGTCCTTGCAGTGCCAAGGGTAAGGGCAAGTGGTGAGCTGTCGAAGGCACTGGTGGAACTCGCCGTCAGAGGTCGGATCGTCAGTCGCCACATGCTCACGCAAGAGCAACGCGGCGGAGTCAAGAATGGAGACCGTCGATCCTTCCGGTGAGACAGCGAGCGGGGGAAAGAGCGTCGGTGCGACGTGTTTGCCAAAAGCCAGTTTTAACGATTTGCCAGATAGGTGTTTCGCAGTGAGGTCTCGACAAACAGTCTTTTCGAAGCTGTCTTTCGCGATTCGGATGTTGTGTTTGTAGACCGCGAAGGCGTTGGCATATTGCCGCCTGAAAACCGTACGTAGCGCAGGGTCCCGTGCCCGCTGAGCCCGGCGTCGCATCACGCGTGCTCTTGCCCGCTCCTCCCCCAACTGCGGGGTCCACCACGCGTTGGCCCGTTCACCCTGTTGTCGTATTACTCGCATGTGCTTTCGAGAAAGCGCATCGTAGATACGGTAGAATTGCGCAAGCACCATGTCCAGCGAAAGGGTCGTGGAAAAGGCACAGCGAATCACACGTGCGAACCAAGCGGAGCTCTGCAGGACGTTCAGCATCTCACATTGCGCATAAGTGGTCAGACGCTTTACTATTATACCGGGAGTCGCACAGAGAGAAAATTCAATCGTGGCCCGAGAGCGTGTCCGCGTCCGATAGTGCCCAGGTGTACCCCTTCCGGGCTAAAGGTATGGAGAGCATCGTAACGTCAATCCACGAACTGGCGTAAGGCGTGTCAAAGGTAGGGGCAGATGTGGGGTCGTTGAGGATGTGAAGACCATTGCCCCTGGCAAAACTTTCCAGCTGGACGCCCCGCATGTCGCCAGCTACAGGGCCCCAGAGTTCATGCTTGGCATTAAAGTCTCCGGCCAGAACAAAGTTCTGAGAGGAATGCCTCGAGAAGCATTGCCAGAGCTCGTCTAGGATGGGGTCTATAGGGCGATGCGGAGGGGCATATGTCGCCACTAGGATGAAATCCTGCCCCGGGCAAGCACAGCTGACCGCAACTACGTGCTGCGATATATATACCGGGAACAGGTCAAAACCGGAAGCTCGTGCCAGTAGCATTACGCGCGGATTCACCGGGGCGTTGAAAGAAGTTAGGGTAGCCGGTACGTTGGCAATTTTGCCATCTCGGATGTGCGGCTCCGAGACGATGACAAACGAAAACCCACCCCGATCCACGTGGTCGACCAACAGCTTCATCGCGTCCCTGGTGTGGTCGATGTTGGCCTGTATGAACATAAGGGTATGCGCCCTAGCCATAATCGATTAAAAACCATTGATGCCGGGACGGAAAGTCTGGCCGCCAAAACACCGGTCGCAAGCACGTGCCCGAGAGCCAACGGGTCGCGTTGAAGAGCCATGGGCGTGTTTCCTCGCACGCATAGACCTCATAGAGGAGGTCGCACAAATGCAGACAGAATGTCAAGGAAGGAAAGGCGGGCAGGAGGCACGGGCAACTATGGCGGCACAGAAGATCAGTGTAATGTGTGTGGTGCGCGACATGGTGCGGTGGTCGGGACGGACAGAAGCAGACGACAAGGAGTGCGCGCGCCGAGGCCCGTGCTGGAGGAAAACGACGACGCCGAAGAGCGTCCGGCACGTGAACGCGCGGCGCAAGAAACGAAAACAAGAGTAAAATGCCAACCAATTAGGAAAGACCACGGGGCGTCAGGCAGCCAGTCGGAAAATGACTAACCGGCCAGAGCGGTAGAAAAGGCGAGGGGCGCTGGCAGAAGGGGGGGAGACGCCGAGAGAGTTCCAGGAAGCGACGCCAGGTCGGCCACCGGACCGGGAGTTGAAGACGGGCCGTCGGGTTCCGGACCCAAGCCACCAGGACTTCACCCGACCGGGGCCTCCTGCCAACCCGTTCCTGCGCGTCGCCGCTCTACCCGAGCGTGCCGCCAGCTGCTCAAGGCCGGCGAGCTTCTGTGCCCGTGGGCAGGACGAGAGCAGTCGGGCTACGGGCCCGAGTTCTACGCCCAGCTGCCCGGCCAGAACGCCGCCCCCGTCTGTCGTGCCGCCCATAGAGTTTCCTACAAAAATTACTAGAGGGAACTCTGGCGCTAGTGTCTACGGGAACTGCAACGAGAACGGGTGTCCCAGCATGGGAATTATGGGAAGTACATGGATTTGCCTAAACTTCGTTCTTTTTGGCTTCAAACGGCTTTGTGACTTTTGAAAGACCGTCATTTTCAACAGCGTATTTCGTAATATACAATTAAATAAACATCATTAAAATTACCCTACGGCAAGATTCGAACACAGGAACTCTAGCGCAGAAGCCTGATATTGAAACCATTAAGCCACGAACGCATGTATCGACAAGCGAATGAAACGCCCTTATGAATTTATGGTGGGCATGCCAGTGCCTTGAGACGCTTGGCGCGTTTCGATTTGGCCACCTGGACAAGCTCAATCGCTGCACTTAATAGCAATTGTACGCGTTCCCGGTGTCTTCTGCACTTTGAAGAATATAGATTGCGCTGAAATATACGACAATAAGATTTATATAGGCTAATATACAAAGCTACAAGAACGTCTGAATCCACAAGCGCGAAGATCACACAAATCCATGTACTTCCCATCATTCCCATGGTAGGACAACGACTGCAGCGCCAGAGTTCCCTCTAGTAATTTTTGTAGGAAACTCTATGGTGCCGCCTACTGCCCGAGGCCGGCGTTCGAGCTTCTGTGCCCGTGGGCAGGACGAGAGCAGTCGGGCTACGGGCCCGAGCTCTGCGCCCAGCTGCCCGACCAGAAGGCCGCTGCCACCTGCTCGTGCCGCCTAGCCGCTTGCCTCTATCTTCAAGCCAGAGCAAGGGCGCTCCGGTCGCCCAGTCAACCTTCATATACCCCGACCTTTGGTGAGACCGGCGCAACTCTTTTCATCAACTTGTCGCCGCGTCTCCACGACGTGACTGTTATGCGTCCCTGCCGTCGTGGCAAGCCCGTACACGCGCACTAGTTAACGTCATACTAACGCCAACTGTGTTTCTTACTGCCGTGATGTCTGTTTGAGTGTTTATCTTATGCTTTCTATTTCCGTCTATTTATTTTAAGCCTCTTTTTTAGTTCCATTAAAAGTTTGTGTGTGTTTTCGAAACCAACGGCTTTGTCCTCAATTAGGTTCTCAGAGGCGCCGCCTAAGAAAACCGTTAAAACCTTCAGTACACGAACCTTTGTCCCCAATTGGGCATCACAATCAGCTACTCCAAGAACTTCAAACGAAGCTACACGGCTCAACTAACCTACAAACCACAGCCACCAATCATTCCACACCCAGAGGGAACCAAGAAGCGCCGAACGAAGCGCTAGATCGGCCTTTCACACAAGCAGAGTTACAGGTGACCCTCTCTAAGCTAACACGCAATACGAGCATGGGCAAAGACAAAGTCACCAACAAGCACTTTCGACAGCTACCTCCCCCCTTCCCCACCCCCTTGGGCGTTGACGGCTCTCCTTCGGTACTATAACGACTGCTGGATTAAGCGCGAGCTACCAACAGCCTGGAAGCACTCGGAGGTCTCATGCTACCCAAGCCTAACAAACCCACCTCCATCACGAATCTCCGCCCCATCTCCCTTAAGTTCCGCGCTAGGAAACTTTTTGAACACGTTGCCAACAAGTGGCTCATCCTACATCTGCAGGAAAACGATCGCTATCCGAACACCATGTCCGGCTTCCGCCAGATACTCTCCGCACAGGACATCCTCTTCCAGCTAAAGGAAGATTTCTTGACCATTTGAGGAAACACAGCAAGTCATCCATTCTTGCTCTAGATGTAAAGAGCGCATTTGATAACGTGAGTCATGAAGCGATTCTTCATAACCTAGGTGATATCGGCTGCGCCACCAAAACATACGCCTACATGGGCGCTTTTTCTCATCAACCGTACGGCCACGGTAGGGATTGCCAAGTTCCGGAGCAAGAAATTTCACCTACCTAACAGGAGCATGCCGTATGGTTCGGTAGTCTCGCCACTCCTCTTCAACGTGCCCCTCCTCAAACTTCCCTGCCTCCTAGACACCGTCCCAGGGATGTGCCACGCTCTATATGCAGATTATATCACGTTGTGGACGCGAGGCGCGAGCACGGGCGAACAAGAGGACCGTCTTCAGGAGGCGGTCAGCATCATCGAACGGTACCTCAACAACTGCGGGCTCCACTGTGTCCCGGATAAATCCGAGCTGCTAGTGCTTGGGGCACGCACCCGGGGCAGACCCTCAAGCCACGACGCACCTGAGAACATAAGTCCTTCTACAGAGTCCCAATACCGAAGGTCGACTCGCTTCGAATCCTTGGACTCCATATACAGAAGGACGGCCCTGGCTCCGCCACACTCCCCAGGCTACAGAACACCGGGATACAGCTTACTCATCTCATACGACGGGTGGCCAATCGCCGCAATGGCCTCAAAGAGCACGACACCTTGTGAATGGTACAAGCCTTTCTTTACAGCCGCATTACATACGGCGTTCCTTGCATCCTTGCAACCTGCGTCCCCTCTAGAAGCATAGACTCTTCGACGCAGTGCTCGTACAAGGAAACCTTCCGATTGGTACAGGCCATGAGCATAGTAGGAAGGAGTGTGGTGTCATGCGCAGCGCGTGTGGCGTCATAAAGATAGCGCATCGCTCAACGCTATATAATCGCTGTGAGCATGGGCGCTACGTATTATTTTTGGATGAGCACTCACGTACTAATAAACCGTTACATTGATCGTCCCCTTGGCTCTGCCTCATCACTCACGGCTACAACAGAAAGCAATTATTTTGCTATTCTCTTTTCAAAAATGGCGGTTAGATACCGATCATGCTTTCGTAATGCTTGTGGTATGACCTCGAACCCGTTTTTATTCTTTACGTTTTCTTATCATGATACGATTCCTGGTGACTGACTGACCTAGATAAATGTACTCTTGCATAGGTTCGAGGAGCTGACTGCCAATCACGAATTTTTTTTCTTTTGCCAGGCTATTGAACATTATCTCAGTTGTCTGGCTATCTGTGTATTAAGCTTCAACATGTTTTTTTTTTTTTTTTTCACTTTGGGCTAAGGTTCTCCATCGTTTGCTTCAAGCCATCTACAGCGTCGCTCAACAGCACAGTGAGAGTGTGGTCGCGTGTTTGAACACCTGTGAAAACGTGTACTAGCTCAAGTCTGTGTGGTATTTATTGCTTCTAAAACATTGGTGATAATTAGTTTGTGGCATTTTAAGGATTTAGTCTGTGGGTATCGGCTTTTGCTACAAGTCACGTGCTCTGAAAGCTTCGGTGTTTGCATTAGAAAAAGCTAAGTTCAGCACATGGCAAGAAACTAAAGCGTGCAGTGTACGGGGGGTGCCTCAAGGTAGACGAGGGGAAGGATGAGAATAGAGAGCAAATCGAGTCAGTCGGCAGACACTGATGTTGATGCTAGGCCAAAGAGAATGGAGGATTTCCAGCATGAACTTGTGAAACAGGTCGAATAGCTAAAAAATGAGCTAAATATGGAGCGTGATGCACGGAAGGCGGTGGAAAAAAACGACTCTAAGCAGCCGATGAATAGCTGAACAGGGCGGCCATCGGGTACGAGCATGGTCGTGACAATGGAACGCAGTCTCCCAACGAGACAGGGCAGGGAATGTCGGCAAAGTACGTGGAATGCGTAGAACGTGGAGAGGGGGTAGCTGGAAAGACCTGCACCTACCTTGAGGCGGCCACCAAGGAAAAGCAGGAACGCAGGGATCAATGCCATTTGTCAAGTCCAAATCACGCGGAAAAGGATGACGAAGGGAAGCAGGGTAAAAGTGAGCCTTTCACAGCCTCTCCTACTGCCTCGGCAGTAGGAGAGCGTGAAATGGCGATTATCGCCGGCGTCTCGAACCTGAATAGGTTCTCAGAAGCAATTGTTCAGAGGGCGAAAGGCCATAAAAGAGTGGCGGTAGGGACATTTCCAGGACAGACACTGGGTTGTGTCATGGAGCGAGCAAAAGCAAAGCTCGCGGAAAATGCCCACGGACGCAACCTTGTCGTAGTAGCAGGTGGGATAAATGACGTCGTAAAGAAAAAAAATGGCAGAGGTTTAGCTTGGCTAAGCCTAGTGGATTGCGAAAGCAATCTTCTGTTCAGGTTGTAGAGTTCCATACTGCTCATCAAACGTGTAGATGCAGTCTCGTCGCCATTTAAAGCATCCATAAGGCTTGCTGTCGAACGATCAGGTGTCGCCAAAGTCGCGTCAGCATTGAGAGCTTGCATGATACTTGTAGATGCACTCAGATTAAGAGATGTTGAACGCATTCGCCTGGCTGCATAATATGCATGCCGTTTAGCTAAACGTTGTTCCCGCTCTTCATCCGTTTCTTCCGCACGCCGCCCCTTCTTAGCTGCAGCACATTGTTGCAGCTTCACCTTATACACATCATCCGACATACCGTGGAGGATTCGCTGGGACGACAGCGACGAGACGAGTTGGGGGGCCGCTTTTCCACAGCTGGCATGACGTCACGTAGAGCGAGCGCCTCCTCCACGGCAGTGGACCTGGCATACCTGAACATCGCCCCCGAGGGCTCCGTGGTCGCTGCGCATGCGTTAGCTGAGAGAAGGTGAGAAAGGAGGACAAGTTGGCTTTACCGGATGTGACGTCACATTGTTGTTTGTTTTTGCTTTTATGAAATAACTACTCTCGAACTCAGGCGGCGTGGCTCGCGTCTCGTTCGCGTGCGTACGCATGGATGTGGTCCGCTTTTAGTTTTTGGCGAATGCTTAGAAGCTTCAAGTTGCGGACACTGCGGTGGGCCAGGGCTTGATGACATTTGTTGCCCAGCTGCTGGTGCTACCGCGACGTACTTGGAACAACGGTAAGTGTTGTGCGATTACCCGTTCTCTTGCTGACACGTAAAAAACCGGTTGCGCATTCGAGCTGTGGTCGATGTGATCTCGAAATTCGAAGGAACACGAAACGGTTGTCGCAGGTCCCGCAGTGATCGCAGTATAATTTATTCGTTCGTGCCTTCAACGCTGCAGTTCCTACGCGTTGCACCGATGTAAAAAAATGAACAAAAAAACAGCGACATCTTCCACGCGCCAGAAATGCATGCACTCAACTAGCGTGGATGTCGTCCTATGATGTTTATCGCGTTCTTAAGTCTATTTTTCTCCATCTCTATAGGATGACTATGCTATGCCCTTCTTATTTACCCATGCAGCGCATTGCTGCATTTAATTACCTTTCTCACTGCTGACCGCGGTATGGGCGTCAGAGGCTTTCATTCGTTGCAGTGAGATAACGAAAGCGTATTTCCTTCACTTAAAGCTTCTTAGTAGCTCCTTTGCGAGCCGTGGAGTTAAATCATACAATGCGTACGTTGTGAGCGAGCTGGTAAACGAAACCACTTTACTGCTGCTGCTACTATCACTTTTACGGGAACTTTCAAAATTAAACATATATGAGTATGAATCGGCTCACCAAACTTTATATGCACGTCCGTTGCTTTCTTTCATAGATCATGTGCGTAGCTTTGCAACCGTGACCGATATTGTAAAAACAGCAAGAAGACAGATGACACAAGTAATGTGTCTGCTTTAATTGTTGTATGTACTGTGTTTAGAATATCAACCAACCCCGCGCAGTCGTGCTGTTTACAGCTAAAACGTGTTTTTTCTTGTTGCATGAGGAGCATTTGCTTCTAATTGTGGCAGTAACGTTGTGAATTGTCCTCGGCCCAGATCGCTGACTGTCTGCAAACTTGTCTAATTTGTTTCACTTTGCTGCTGTCTTTACAGCTTCTGCTTATTTCCTCTGCCTGCACCTTATATTTGTTGTGTTTGTCGAGACCTGGCCTGTCTCTGCCTCGTTGAAGACAAATGGACACAAGTACTGGTTGCTGTTGGTTTGTTTGGTTTGCTCAGTCTGAGCGTGGTATGTATATCCATTTGCTAAAAGGGTATGCAGCTGCGTCTAATGCAGGTACTGCTCATCTAAAGGTAGATTTAATAAGTAGTGGTTTGAGTGAGAATTAGTTGCTTTGAGTGATGTATGACACCAGAGAGTTATTGTTCTAGAAAGGTGACAAAGCTGGTCCACAAATTTAAGGTATGGAGTTGCTTAACCATTTAAGTGTTCTAAGTTGCCATGAAGTATTACACACATTTAAAATTTCAGTTGCAAAAGACATAGTAGAAGAAGAATCCAGAGGATTTGCTGCCAGATGTCTTGCGACAATAAACTAGAGAAAGCATTATAGTGTGAGCTGCCAATGATTGTCGTCAGCTCTAGCCCATTTTTCTATATAGTCACTGTTGCTTCATTGTCTGTTGCCATCACATGCTTGTTATAAACAAAAAATTGAGCTGCATGATTCCCCTGATTTTTCTCGCTCATAAGATACAAATGTTTTGATTTCGGCTGCCTTGGGGCCTCATGAGTGTTTATTAGCCAGTTGTCAGCTTCTAAGATCATGTGCTTTGTAATGTGGGTGTTTTAAAGGATACTACACGTCTGCCATCATAACTGTGAGCGCTGCTGCCTAGCACTCCCACGGCTTTGCTTAGTACATATGCGCAGCTATCCAAGAAAATTGACATTTGGACAACTGCCGTTGAAGCTCACTTGGTAGAGCGTTGCAAGCACAAGGCAGAAAACGTGGGTTCAGCTTCGTTGTCTCTTATGCAAAGCATTATCATGAGCTGTCTCCTGGCTTCTTCGTACATCCAGTCAGATAGGCTCAATAATAGTTAGTAACGTGCCTGATGGTGGGTCGTTAATCTGGGTCCTTAGTGCAGCAGCCCAAATTTTTACCCATTAGGCTAAAGATGCATGCATAGCGCGCCAGATTAATCTCATTGGTTCTCTCGTAGCAGCTAATTTTTTCAGATGTTATGTGACACAGAGTTTGGGATTCACCCGTTTCAGCTCAGATGCAACAAAGCAGGTGTTGTGTCTATTTCGGTGAGAAGTGTGTGCAGTTGTTTTGGTTTCTCTGTGTTGACGTAGTGTGCTTTGTATTTCATGTGGTGTTAGGCATTACCTCAATTGCAGCTTCAATGCTGTGCCCATAAAAGCAGTTGTAGGTAGGTGCTCAGGAGTAACGGGAAGCTCATTCTTCCCCATTCTCTCTTGCATACAGCAGGTAGTGCGTCCAGTTTAGTGCCATGCACCTGTGTGGGGCATTTCCTCGTTCTTATTCTGTTGATGTGTTGTACATAGGGGGAAAGTCAATCCTCTACATCATGGTTGTCAGTGCCGCTGAATACAGTGCAGTCTCAGTCTCGCTGCCTTGAAATGTCATAAGAGGTGACATCTGGAGGTAAAGTAGCATCTTGCTGTACCTTGTCATCGGGCATAGCCAAGGTTGTGGTTGCGCA
This sequence comes from Dermacentor andersoni, assembly GCF_023375885.2. NCBI lineage: Eukaryota > Metazoa > Arthropoda > Arachnida > Ixodida > Ixodidae > Dermacentor > Dermacentor andersoni. The sequence continues at coordinate 236,437,281 of NC_092815.1, forward strand.
ACCCAAGGATCCTGGAACTTTCTGTGGGACCAATGGCACCGATGTTGAAAAGTGGGTGGCTATGTACGAACGTGTGAGTGGAATCAACAGATGGGACCCCACGCGTGTGCTAGTTAACCTGTTGTTCTACCTAAGAGGCACGGCAAAGGTGTGGTTTGAAAACCACGAAAAGGAGCTAACCAGCTGGGACCAATGCAAAGAGAAGTTGACGGAGTTGTTTGGCAAACCAGCCGGCCGTAAAATTGACGCAAAACAGGAATAGGCCTCCTGTACCCAATCTCCCACGGAGTCCTATCTCTTGTACATCCAAGACATGCTGGCACTTTGTCGTAAAGCAAACCCGATCACGACATGACAGAAGCTGAGAAGGTCGGGCATGTGCTTAAGGGTTGCTGACGACGCCTTTAATCTCATGTGCAAAAGCTGCTCTACAGTTGATGTTATCTTTAAAGAGTGCCAACAATTCCAGCACGCCAAAAGCCGATGCGTCTTACAACCATTCGCCAGACTTCCCACTACTGCTGCAACGCCAACGTGTGAAGATCAACCCACACAGCAGCATGCGTAGCCATCGGAGGATGTGGTGCGAATCGTTGACGTGAACTGGATGCGATGGCGCCTGCATTTCTGTTTGCCTATCCCTGATGCTACAACATTTTCAGTCCCCTTCTTACAAGCCATCATTCACCAGGAACTTGAAAACATTGGCTTACGTTCTGTCTGTGCTGTTGCCAATCCCAGAGCTAACAAACGCCCTTCTACTATTTTTGCTCCACCCCGACACTTCTCTCCGCGTTATCGCAACCCGACTGAGTAGAGAACTGCGGACGACCAGCCGATATGTTTCACCTGCTGCCGCATTGGTCATGTCGCCTGATACTGTCACAACTCGTGGCCCTTAACACTTCGCATGCCGACCAACCTGAGCCGTTGTGATGAAAATGCCCGCAATGTTTCGCCCACCGCCGAATCTAACAGCGCCAACTCTGCTAGGAACATGTGGTACAGTCGCTCACCATCGCCGCACGGACACCAGTCTCGTTCACCGCAAACACGTCGCCCATCTTCGCGTTCGCCACAGCCACGTCGCCTTTCGTCCCCTGTGGCGTTTGGCCGCACCCGTTCGTAAAACTAAGAAGTGCAGCCCTCAGAGGTGGTGCTGCATTGCCTAATGCTGCAGCAAATCCTCTGTCTATGCACACAAGGAGAAGTGTAATTGGCATTAAAATAGACAGCAGAGCTGTCCAAGCACTCATCGACAGTGGAGCCCACATACCTGTGATGAGTGCTAGCCTGCGTAGTCGTTTAAAGAAGGTCCTCACCCCAGCAGCTGCCCGAGTGCTTCATATGGCTGACGGTGGAATGCTGGTTCTTGGAATGTGTACTGCAAGTATAGCTGGCCGCCCTACTTCTGTTCTCTTTACTGTGAGCAACATCTTCCCTCACAACGTTATTCTAGGATTTGACTTTTTATCCACTCATTCTGCTCTCCTCGATTGCACGGCCGACGTTCTTCAGTTAGAACTGCCTCAACTCGCTGATGCTCCGAGCACCGCCCCACCACACTTGTGCTCGCTTCGTGATGTGCGTCTGTCACTCGAAGCAGTTACTTGCGTCACTTTGACCACCCAGCCACAGTTTCCTGATGGTGAATATGTGCTTCGCCCCATCATCGATGTGCTTTGAACCGGTCACGGTTACTAATAATAACATTGTTTTACCTCTTCTGAATTTGAGCCTGTGCCCTCAAGTGATTCCGGCCAGCATGTTCTTGGACAGCGTTTCTAGTGGTTCTGAATTTGATATTGTGAGTCTGAATTCTGAGAGTGGTTTATTAGTGCCAATCGCAGCGCCCAGCTCTGGTTCCTTAACGGACGACTTTGCGAAAATGACTGCACTTAACCTCACCTCTGCACAGGCCAGGGACATACGTCTCCTGCTTGAATCGTACAGTGGAATCTTTGATTTCGGCAACAAGCCTTTAGGCTGAACATCTGTTGTTCACTACCATATAAACACTGGAGACACAAATCCTATTTGTCAGCGTCCCTATCGTGCATCGCATGCTGAACGTCGAGTCATCCAATCAGAGGCGGGCAAAACGCTCCGCAAAGGGGTCATCGAGCCATCAGCCAGCCCTACGCCTGTCGTCCCTGTGAAAAAAGAAAGATGGTGCCGGGCATATTTTCGTCGATTATTGCCACTTAAATGAGATCACGCGAAAAGACGTCTACCCACTACCATGCATCGATGACGTCTTGGACTGCTTGCACAGAGCTAAATACTTATCGTCCATCGATCTTCGATCCAGCTACTGGCAGATTTCGGTTGATGAAATGGTTGGAGAAGATAGCCTTCATCACACCGGATGGCTTATATCAATTCAAAGTCATGCCCTTTTGCCTATGCAATGCTCCTGCGACATTTGAACTTGTGATGGACTCTCTTCTGCGATGCTACAAATGGACCACCTGTCTTTGTTACCTTGACGAAGCTGTTTTTTCTCCCATGTTGGGCAGCTGCCTTACCCGACTCACTGCCATTATTGCGGTCTTCTGAAAAGCTGGCCTCCAACTCCACGAGCCATATTCTGCTTCTGATGTGCGCTGCTTCTTCGGCCTGTGTTCTTACTTTCATCGTTTCATCAAAAACCTTGCCAACATTGCTCGGCCTTTGACAGATCAAAAAGAAGAACACACCATTCTCATGGGGCCCGGAGCAGGCTCATGCGTTTGCCGCTCTCATCAGGTTTCTGACCACCCTTCCCATACTTGCCCACTTTGATCCATCTGCACCGACCGAAGTCTACACTGGCGCAAGCGGCCATGGCATCGGCACTGTTCTCGATCAACAACAGAATGGTACGGAGTGCGTGATAGCTTACGCCAGCCGCCTGCTGTCACCTGCCGAGAGAAATTACCCCATCACCGAGTGGGAGTGCTTCGCTTTAGTTTGGCCTGTCGTCAAGTTCCGGCCATATTTGTACGGCCATACATTTTCGGTCGTTACAGACCACCACGCACTCTGCCGGCTGTCTTCCCTCCGGGACCCGACAGGACGGCTTGGTTGCTGGGCTTTGTGGCTCCAGGAATTTTCGTTTATTGTCAATTACAAGACTGGATGCCTCCACAAGGACACTAACTGCCTCTCGTCACCCCGTGGATCCACTTGATCCTTCTGTGCAAGGTCCGGTGACCTGCGTGATGGCTTTCACTGACATGACTGACATGCGCACTGAACAACAACGCAACGAGTCCTTACAGTCCATCATTGCCGGAGTGCAATCACTCCGACAGCACTGACGGCACATGCCGCATGTTCTTGCCACGCAACGGCAACCTCTACCACCGCAATATGAACGCTGATGGCCCTGAGTTGCTCCTTGGCCGTCCTCATGATCTGAATCTGTTGCTCTTGAACAACTTCACGATGCACCGACGGTGGGAAACCTTGAAGTTTTGCATACATACGATCATGTACAACGCCGGTTCTTCTGCCCAGGTCTCTACTGCTTTGTGCACTGTTATGTCGCAACTTGCGAATTGTGTCAGTGCCGGAAGAAACCTCCCCTACCACCTGTCGGATGACTCCATCCAGTTGAAGTTCCCTGTGAACCGTTCTCTCGCTTAGGCCTTGACTTACCTGGCACTTTTCCGACAACGACTAGAGCTACCAAGTCGACTACCATCGCTACTGATTACATAGCACGCTATGCGATAACAAAGGCGTTGCCGACTAGCTGTGCAACAGACGTCGTCGATATTCTCCTCCACGACGTCATTCTCCACCATGGTGCACCTCGACAGTTATTACAGACCGCAGCTGCTCATTCTTGTCTCTAGTTGTCGATGGCCTCGTCCGCTCTTGTGCCACTGAGCATAAGCTGTCCACCGCCTACCACCCACAAAGAAACGGTCTTATGGAATGTCTCAACCGAACAGTCACAGAGATGCTGTCGATGTAGGTCTCCAACGATCACCGCGACTGGGACACGACACCACGCTGGCCTTATTGCCGTTTGTGTATAACTTGTCCCGACGTGACACTGCAGGATATTCACCCTTTTATCTTTTGTATGGTTGCAACCCCACTTTGCCCTTTGACATCATAATCCCTTCTGTGCCACGTGTTGCAACTGACCATGCTCATGAAGTCATCGATCGCGCTCACAGGGCATGTCAAGTGGCCCGATCTCGTTTATTAGCCCCGCAGCATATACCAAAAGAGTTATGACTGATGCCATCGCGATGTTAAGTTTGCACCAGGTGCTTGGATGCTCCTTTGGTCACCATGTCGTCGGGTTGGCCTCTCCCAGAAGCTTCTCTCTCACTACACAGGGCCTTATGAAGTCCTAAGTCAAGTTAACAACGTAAATTACGAGATTTCGCCACTTCAGTTTGATGCATCCTCAAGTCTGACGCCTGTTGACGTCGTGCATGTTTCGCGGCTGAAGCCATACTTCGCTCGCGATTCTTTGCCTACCATGAGCCAAGACGGCGCTCCACCACCCGGGGGTCCTGTTACGGAAGGATGAAAAAAGAGAGGAAGAAGACCGCAGCACGCTGGCTGCTGCGTGCTGTTGGTGGTCAGCCATCTTAACTACTCTGCCTCATCTTGTATATTGACACGTGTACTTCTTTATCTTTATTGGGTGACCACTTCTCACCGCCTAACAAATGTTATCGCACAGCACAGGACGCGCCTGCATGTAAAAGAAGGTTCTGGAATGTTATCGATGGTTCCGTCCACTGTCTTTCACTGCAACTTGTGTTATCTGATTGCATGTGTGCGTGACGCGAATAATGTGGAACATTGTGGAAGGCACGCAGGTCCCAGTGACTGCTCTGGAACATTCGACGACAGATGTATAAAAGCCGACGCGCTTGACCCGCTCATCAGATTTTCGACTACCGCCGATCGTGTTCGCCGCTACTATCCTTCTTTGAGTGTAGCCTCTTTTGAGGGCACAAGTTCACCCAATAAAATGCTTGTTTCGTCAATCATAGTTTTGCTGCCTTCTCAACCGTCACTACCATGTGACAATATATATTGTAAATACAGTCTTTCTATACTCCCAACATCCCCGTAACAGTATGCTTTGCCTCTGGCATGTTCATGATCTCCGATGGTATATAAAACTGATGCAGACTAAGCTTCACAAAGAATTATGTTCCGTCTCTTCCTTACAGGCTGCTGTGTTTCACCTAAATCTGCTTTTCCTGTGTCCAGTGGTCTTGTCGCTCAATTAGTGCTTGCCTATTTCTGTTACACTGCAACCTCTCTTCTCCTCTCTCCTCTTGTCCTCCTGTCCTTTTACACTGCTGCAAACTTTTAGATTTCAATACTCGAATGATTAATACAAAGATTGATGCTACCATATAATATGTGACGGCTGTCATGACGGCAATAATTTAGGTGGACCTGAAACTAAATGAAAAAACAAAAAACAAAACAGGCATGTGTGAATAGGAATAACTTCCTTGTGACAAAACTGACTCCATGCTAAACTTTGCCTCAAGGAAATTGGTCTTAAAAGTCTCAAACCCATTTGCGCATACTGCATAAGCCAAGTTTTCCACTCGTCAAAACAGCAGCCGCCACAAAGTGTTAGGAAAGAGGCAAAGAAACCATGCCTTTGCATTCGTACTCTCCTCACAAAGCTTGTGTCATATATGCAGTCACTCACCATACACAAACACATTGGTCAACACTGCAATGTTTGGAAGAACCCGAACCAACACTATGTAGCCATTTACCTGCAGTATGCCTCCTGTAACATGAATCCCCACTGTGCTTGGAATCTACATAACTTTTTTTAATTTCTCAGGCATTTGGTGGTAGAGGCCAATGCATTAGACAGATATCCTGCTACACGGCAGCAATGTTCAGAATGTAGTATGAAGTACTCTGTCTGGCTGGAAGTTGAAGATAGAAATTGTATTAGTCGTTAAAATATAGTAGCCAGTATTGAAACTACAGATGCACTCAAGGCTGAGCCACATCATGAGAACACGGAAGAGCAGACACACACTTTAGCTGCATTGTGTAGCTTTACCAACAAGCCCAGCTGTACACTGAAGTAAGGCATGTTTTGGGCTAGTCGCCTCGTAGCTTCAGCAAAATTTTAAACTCTGCGAGGAAGACAGGACATGAACAAAAACATAGATGCATGCACAAAGTTTAGACTTCCGAGTGGCTTTGTTTGGTGAAGGCAGAGAGTTTATAAGGTTCTTCAAAATGGCAAAACAAAGAACATTCGCAAAGAAATTGTGCACGAGGCAGTGACAAAAAATAGCAAGGCCACCTGTGCAATAAGAGCGCAGTAGAGTCCCAATGTGCCCATCTAAGAATTCTATTTCTTTCCTTGATAGGGATCAAGAAGGTGAGCTAACTTAGTTGTCACACCTTTTAGCGATGTGGAATGCCTTGATGACTTCACTTTCGGTTCTCGAGTTTGCCTTCGAAAGGAATTTATTCTGTTCCTCATAAGGCAGGCAGCTTTTGCTGTCGCAGCTCCTGCACTGCAAGAGGAGATTCATAAGGAAAGAATTGAAGTCTTAGATGGGCACATTAAGACTCTCCTGCACTCTTAATGCATACATGGCCTTGATATTTTTCGTCAATACCTCGTGCACAAATTATTTGCAATTGCTCCTTGTTTTGCTATATTGAAGTACCTTATATATTCTTTGCTTTCACAAAATAAAACCAGTTGGAAGCCTGTGCTTTGTGTGTGTCTATGTTTCAGTTCACGTCCTGTCTTCCTCGCGCAGTTTAAAATTTTGCCTAAACAGTTGTCTAGCTTGTGTATACGATGAGTAATTAATATTATGATGACTGCAGCACAGCAATGGTCTAGTGGCATAGTGTCGACATAGTATAGAGATGGTACTAAGTTAAAAATTTGGAAATGCCATAAATTGTGCAATCAACCCTTATCCCTCGGTTTCCTACAGCTGCAGAGCACTTGACCACTGCAGCAGTCAAGCATGCTGTATATTGGGCAGTGCCAGGAATTGCGAGATCGAGACAGGCTGCCACTAGAAGTTCCTTGGGCCAGGTGATAACTCAAATACATCCAAATATTTCTATATTTCACTATACAAACCTTTGTAGAATGAGGAGAGAGAGAGAGAAACTTTATTGAAATTGTAAAGATTTGAAGGAGGGGTGGTCGGAGCCTCTCAGTCCAGGGCCCCACTGGCCTCTGCCGCCTGCTTGACCTGGCTAATTAAGGACTTTTGTCCTGCCAGGTCGGAGCTGGCGAGCTGTGCCTCCCACTGCTCCATTGTCCTACTGGTATTTGGCCTATGAGGGTGCTTAGTGCACTCCCAGGTTATGTGTATTAGGGTAGGTATGCCACCGCACCAAGGACAGTTGGCCCTATAACGAGTGGGATACATGGCGTTTAGCAACTTTAAATGGGGGAAGCACCCCGGTCTGTATTTTACGCCAATCGGCGGCCTCTTCCCCGTTAAGTTGTGGGTGAGGCGGCGGGTATTTTCTTCGGACTCCACGCTGATCAGCAAGGATGTCTTTGGCATTTAAATTGGTGGAATTTTGTGAGGGGTAGTGCGGGTGGTTGGGGTTAGAAGAGGACGCCGTCGCTCGGTTAGTGAACCCTCGAGCTAACGCGTTAGCCTTTTCGTTCCCCTGTACCCCCGCGTGGCCCGGGCACCAGAGTAGGCGATGATGGTGGTTCAAAGATTTGGGGATTATCGCGAGGCTAGCCGCAGTCACGTGCCCCTTGAGAAACATGCGACATGTCTCCTGGGAGTCCGTGACCACGACCGAGTCCCTTTGCGAACGCTCCGCGTGAGCGAGTGCGATTGCCACTGCTAATATTTCAGCCGAGGTGGGGGATCCCGCCGTGGCCGACGCGGTAATATGCTGTTGGCTGATAGCGTTCACGACTGCCAGGGCGTACCTCCTTTGGTAGCGCTGCCCGGTCGCCTCTGCATACAGAGCTGCATCTGTGTAGTACGTGTTGTACCTATGGTTATTAGAGTAGGCTGATTGAATGTGTTGTGCGTGTGCTTTGCGCCTTTCTTTGTTGTACTCGGGATGCATATTCTTTGGAATTGGGGCTACTGTAATTTTGGATCTCATCGAAGGAGGGAGAGGTACGGCCTGCTCTGTGAGATAAATGGGGTATGCTGGGATATTGAGTCTAGCCAATATTGCCCTACCAGTTTTTGTGAAGCTGAGGCGCTCCCTCTGTCGCATCAGGGTGGCCTGCCTCAGTTCGTCGAAAGTATTGTGCACTCCCAAAGCTAACATGCGCTCCGTTGAAGTACATTTAGGCAGGCCCAGAGCAGCTTTGAAAGCGGTTCGGATTATTGTGTTAGCCTGCTTTTCCTCCTCCCTGTTCAGGATTTGGTACGGTTAGCCATACGTTATTCGACTAACCACTAAAGCCTGTACGAGCCTTAGGGTATCGTCTTCTCGCATTCCCGCTTTTCGATACGTCACGCGACGTATCATTTGGGCTATGTTGTTGGCTGTGGATTTGAGGGTCTTAAGTGTCTGTACTGCTCTCCCGTCGCTCTCCCGTCGTTAGTTAAAAATTTACTAATCCAATTCGTACTCCTGTCAATTCGAAGTTTATTGTCGTTTGTGTATCGGACCAAGCCGATGTCCCCTGGCCTGGGCGGTCCCTGGCGCTTCACCTAGTGGTGGCCTTTGAAAATAGCAGTGTGGCACCAGTGGTTGCATCAGGATCTAGGCTCATGAAGATAGACAGCAACGTGCACAGGGCAAGGAGTTTGGTGGCCTGGTACTCGTCACATTTGTGGAGAACACTATAGTTTTTGCAAGTCCTAGCCCCTACCTAGGGTACCAGTCTGTGCACTGCGCGTGTGTATATATATATATATATATATATATATATATATATATATATATATATATATATATATATATATATATAGTATGTTGTGCAGGATTGCTCGTTGGCAGCACGTGCTCATGCAGCAGCTGACGGGCCTTCGATGTGTTTCGCCCTGGTAGTGCGGTCATCTTTGTGGTTCTAGAGCTGCGCTGGCATTGCCCAAGAACAGGATATATCGGCATGGTGCAGAATTGCAGAGTGGGGCGCTCCATTCTATTCCCACTTCATTCCTTCAGAGTTGTGGTTTATGTGATTCCAGTCCTTTTGTTGGGGTTCTGACAGTTGAACCATTCCCACTCCTTGAGTGGTCGAACTAATCTGCTCCAATCCTCCAATTACAGTAAATAAAATGCTTTCTGTATAATTACTTACTACTTGCGCCCCGATGCGATAGCGTAGAGGTAGAGCATCTGCCTCACGTGCAAAAGGACTGTGGTTCAAATCCCGGTGCCACGCAATTTTCCACTGGATAAAAAAAAATCCACATGTTGATACAGCTGTATAAACAGGACTGGTGGCCTGACCCCGGTGACCAGAACCGGTAATGCACTCCCTCACCAGAGCAGGATTGACCACCTTGGTGCAGTACTTGGCCAGTACTTGGCCAGTCCTTGACCTTCTGTATGAATAGAACAATCAAACCTCGGCCCTCAGTCCCCAGCAGCTACTAAGCAACTGACCATTGCGGCGGTCAGACCTGTGATGCAGCAGAGCGTGCTAAGAATCTCTGGATCTGGACAGGCCGCCATTGGAATCTGAACCTGGCAATGTTTAACGCTAGAACATGTTGTAGTGAGGAGAGTCTAACAGTGCTATTGGAGGAATTAGCGGGCATTAAATGGGATATAATAGAGCTCAGTGAGGTTGGGAGGACAAATGAAGCATATACAGTGCTAAAAAGCGGGCACATGCTGTGCCACCAGGGCTTAGCGGAGAGACGAGAACTAGGAGTCGGATTCCTGTTTAATAAGGATATAGCTGGTAACATACAGGAATTGTATAGCATTAACGAGAGGGTGGCAGGTCTTGTTGTGAAACCTAATAAGTACAAAATAAAGGTCATACAGGTCTACGCCCCTACATCTAGTCATGATAACCAGGAAGTCGAAAGCTTCTATGAAGACGTGGAATCGAGCTAGGTAAAGTCAAAACAAAATACACTATACTGATGGGCGACTTCAATGCCAGGGTAGGCAAGAAGCAGGCTGGAGAAAAGTCATTGGGGGAATATGGCAAAGGCTCTAGGAATAGTAGGGAAGAGTTATTAGTAAAGTTTGCAGAACAGAATAATTTGCAGACAATGAATACCTTCTTCCGCAAGCGGGATAACCGAAAGTGGACGTGGAGGAGCCCTAATGGCGAGACTAAAAATGAAATAGACCTCATACCCTGTGCTAACCCTGGCATCATACAAGATGTGTATGTGCTCGGCAAGGTGCGCTGCAGTGACCATAGGATGGTAAGATCTCGAATTAGCCTAGACTTGAGGAGGGAATGGAAAAAACTGGTACATAAGAAGCCGATCAATGAGCTAGCGGTAAGAGGGAAAATAGAGGAATTTCGGATCAAGCTATAGAAGAGGTATAGGGCTTTAACTCGGGAAGAGAACCTTAGTGTTGAAGCAATGAACGAAAATCTTATGGGCATCATTAAGGAGTATGCAATAGAAGTCGGCTGTAACTTCGTTAGACAGGATACCAGTAAGCTATCGCAGGAGACGAAAGATCTAATTTTAATACCACCCCTATACATAGCTTTCATTGATTACAAGAAAGTGTTTGATTCAGTCAAAACCTCAGCAGTGATGCAGGCATTATGCAATTGGGGTGTAGACGAGCCATATGTAAAAATAGTGAAAGATATCTACAGCAGCTCCACAGCCACCGTAGTCCTTCATAAAGAAAGCAACAAAATCCCAATAAAGAAGGGTATCAGGCAGGAAGATACGAACTCTCCAATGCTATTCACAGCATGTTTACGGGAGGTATTCAGAGACCTGGATTGGGAAGAATTGGGGATAAGAGTTAATGGAGAATACCTTAGTTACTTGCGATTCGCTGATGATATTGCCTTGCTTAGTAACTCATGCGACCAATTGCAATGCATGCTCACTGACCCGGAGAGGCAAAGCAGAATGGTAGGTCTGAAAATTAATCTACAGAAAACTAAAGTAATTTTTAACAGTCTCGGAAGAGAACAGCAGTTTACGATAGGTAGCGAGGCACTGGAAGTGGTAAGGGAATACATCTACTTAGGGCAGGCAGTGACCGCGAGTCCGGATCATGAGACCGAAATAATCAGAAGGATAAGAATGGGCTGGGGTGCGTTTGGCAGGCATTCTCAGATCATGAACAGCAGGTTGCCATTATCCCTGAAGAGAAAAGTGTATAACTGGTGTGTCTTACCAGTGCTCACCTACGGGGCAGAAACCTGGAGGCTTACAAAAAGGGTTCTACTTAAACTGAGGACGACACATCGAGCTATGGAAAGAAGAATGATGGGTGTAACGTTAAGGGGATAAGATGAGAGCAGATTGGGTGAGGGAACAAACGCGAGTTAATGATATCTTACTTGATATCAAGAAAAATGGGCATGGGCAGGGCATGTAATGAGGAGGGAAGATAACCGATGGTCATTAAGGGTTATGGACTGGATTCCAAGAGAGGGGAAGCGTAGCAGGGGGCAGCAGAAAGTTAGGTGGGCGGATGAGATTAAGAAGTTTGCAGGGACAGCATGGCCACAATTAGCGCATGACCGGGGTAGTTGCTGTTTATTCAAGCATTTTGCAAATGTGGCTCGCTTCTAAGCACCCCTTCTTATCTCTAACAAAAAACAGAAATGAACATCCAGTATTCTTTTTTAACTTTCACTAAGCTTATCGTATAGCTCAGTGTTAACATACAGGTTAACATACAGTATTTACAGGTGAGGTTACAGAAAGCAGTAATAATTGACAGTAAACACTGCTTGGGTGGTGAAAAACATGGGAATCAGGTCATTTTATTTTCGACAATTTTTTTTGGCATAGGAGGCTAAGCAAATGGTGATGTAGCAACACTGTAAAGGCTGAATAAGATGGATGTGGAATGCCTTGATGACTTCTCTTCCTGTTTTTTATTTTGCCTTCGAAAGGAATTTATTCTGTTCCAGATAAGGGAGGCAGCTTTTGCATCTGCAACAGAACATTGGTGGATGTTGTGTGAAGCACTTTCTCCATGCTTTTTCACTACCTGAGCAAGGTAACTTTCTTGGTGCTTCATCACGCAATTTATACAATCAACTGCCATTAATTCTACCCTCACGAGACTGACGGGTCGAACTAAGATGCAAAAACCTGCTGAAGCACCGTTGATTCATTTGGCAATATGTGCTTGAGTAACACGCCTCTGAAACGAATGTGCATCAAATTTCTATTTGTCCACAGTACAAAACTAAAGTAGAAATGACTTAACTCCAAACCAAAGTAGAAACCTACGCGTACCTCATTTTTTAGAATGCCAGCTGATTTTCCAAAGCCAGCTTCGCCGTATTACAGCCATGATATGTGGTAAAGCATATGAATGGTGCAACCACGGTTTTAGTTTCGCAATCGATTGCACAGCTAGGCAATTTTCGTCTCAATGTCCTTCGAAAACAAAAAGTGTTCGTTAGAATCAGATAAGTACCACAATCGGACATTGTCAGCTACCGTTACTGCTTGAAAATCTTTGTCGGGTGGGTCAAAAATAGGCATTTCAGAGAGATGGCATTTGTTTAACGCATTCACTGTCCCCTAAGCACTACTGAGACATGGGCTGCCACTAAAAGGGGTCATTATTGGGGTCTGGTCAAGTTCGCATTATCCGGCGAATGCCAGTTTTAGGATCGAAATGATGAATGTTTAATTCCATAGAAATGCATGGGCGTCGGCCAGGTTCGAATTAACTGAAAAAATTAAATTAACCGGAGTCAGATTATTGGAAGTTTACTATACACCCTTTTCTGTTCTCCAAGAAGTTGCCATTTTAATATGTAGTTTTCTTCTGTCAGTGTGGCAATGGTGCTAAATTTAGCATTTGTTTGAATCATCTATTGTTCCAAGGACAAGCTACAAAGTAGGGGCACACTTTGAGACTTGAAACATTTCCACATATAAAGGCAGGGCATGTTAACATCTGTACAATTAACATAAGTTGGCTGTATTGTCTGCATAGTATGTGGTTGCTTTTTTGGAATGTGGTCTTTCTGTAAAACAAAGTTGCATTTGTTTCAAATAAATTGCTGAACCATTGCTTGTGTGTTTTCCTGTGCTCTCTGTGCTGATTGCGCTTTTGAAAGTGCAGTGAGCAACTGCAGACTGAAATGCACAAGGCTTCACTTTATCATGCCAGGAAGCATTTTGGCTTGACAAAGGAGCCTTAATTAACCCCTTCCATGCACACACTTTTTTTGTATAAACACATCAAATGAAAGACAGTGACCTCCTCTCATGTATTTTAAAGCCTGGCAGTGTTAAAGACAGAGTGAAGTTGTACAAATACAATTTACTGTTAAGTATTGTTGCTAAAACCTCATGTTTGTGTATAGTATATGCATGCAGTGCTGGCTATGCTGTGGTAGAGCCGTGAAACACCTTTCACTACACTGTTTGCTATAGCATTGCTGTGTTCTGCAACCTGAGGTCAAAACTATAAATCCCTAGATGTTCAGCAGCAAAATTGACAGCTATTTCCGTATGTTCGATGCACTTCTGGCCAGGGACTTCTCGTCCTGTAGGCAAAATAGATGGCTGCCTTGGACGCTGTTTTGGAAAGAGCGCAGCGTACCTCGAAAGCTTGCTCACAATGCTTCACCAGCAGGTTTTGCCAGCGAGAGTGGAGGGGGGCACAATAATTTGACTTTACATGGTGTGGCACAATACCTTAAAATACTGCTGCTTCTGGCTTCCACTTACTTGTATGACATGCTGGTGCACCTCAACATGGAGCAACCCCATTTTACTAAAATTCTGAATTCTTCTACCAACATGGTGTGGTGTGGCTATCTATGATCACTGTATAAAACCGGGGCAAACAGCATGTCTAAAAAGTACAAAAGCTGGTATAACTGTAATGAATGACCCGCAGTCATCCGAAATGTGCAAAATCGCAAGAATTGGTCAAACTCAAACACTGCAGAGTTTAAGTAGTCCTGGCACAATTTTTTTTTCTTATGCGTGTGTAGCTGTCATTCAGTTAACTACACTACAAAACTTCAAATTCCTTCTATGCGCAACAAATATATCCTTAACGCCAACATTTAAACATGTGCCAAAGGCAGTGTGGCCCCATAATCTGGTGACAACATTGCATGGTAGGTCACAAACAAATGATGCATGCTGCAGTTGTTCATGAGTAAGCCATGCCATTATTAGGTCATTGAAAACTGAGCATGTTAGGACCACTATGCAGCACAACATTGGTCTTTCTGTCTTGGTGCACACTGTGGAGTGGGTGCACGTTAAAAACCTCAGGTGATTAAAGTTAAGCCGGAGTCTGCAACTATGGCATGCCTCGTAATCGTATCGTGGTTGTGCCTTATAGAACACTAGAAGTAAATTAATTTTAATTTAGATGTTTGAGAAGAGTCATAAGAAAATTTATTTAGTGAAGCAAGTCTTAGCACACATTAAGAATCGCTCAAAGCACATGCAGCTTTCAGTGGCATGGTGTGGCCATAAAAGCTGCCATTTGGAACCAAATTAATATAAAAAAATTCAGTCCAAAAGTTTAATGTCAGTGCTCCTTTACATGTAAGCATGAGGGACACATCTTTAAAGGCATCATCTAAATCCTGTGGAAGTATTTATTGGTGAATATCAAATGGCCCTACATCTAAGGAAGTTATAGGGTGTTATGATAACAGGAAGCCACAAGATTTTTGTTGTGCACTCTTCCTATATAGGAAGAGTGCACAATATAGGGCAGCAACAAAATAGTTGGGCCTAGTGAAGAATTCATTCAAGATCCTTGCCAATTTGGCAGGTTCACTATGATTAGAGATAATGAAGGCCAAGCACCTTGAAATGCATGCCCAAACCTCATCAGCATTGCATCACTTATTTCAAATAACTTTCATTTTGTAATTTTGCCAGATTAAAAGTTCTCAAAAACCTGCTTGACTGGTTTCAAGAACTTTTCGAGAACGGTTTGGTTCCATTCGAATGCAGCATTGTCAGTCTTTAGTGAACTAGACCCATCTTTACTGATATGCAATTAGGTAGATCAAAGCAGATGCTGTCAAAGTGCATGTGCAAGAGTGTTTGGAGTGGGCATTCCTGGGTTATGTTGCCAAGAAGGGAGTTTTGAGCTTAATGCACACAGCAGCTATAGATATGAAAACCAGCACTTTATTATTTTTTTAGATACCACGGACCTTTAGCAGGGCTTGAGCTAATGCTGGTCATAATCTACTTGTCATCACAAGTTTTTTTATGGTCCTACAGTTTATTCCCGCTGTGTACAATCAAAATCTCTGCCAAAGACAACAGAAACAGTATGATTGGAAACTGCAGAATTCTCCATCTGCTGAGGTGGCTGGCTGATTGCCGTATTAGATGCTTTGTGAGCTGGCATTGATGTGTAAATCTCAACTCATCTGCAAGCATACAAAATAGGCTTTGGGATACTTTTACCACAAGAAGAGAGACTAGGATGACTGTTGCCTGTGACATATGGCACATACCCATGACGAGGGATCGGCTAGGATTCCCCATGAATACAACATCAAATAGCTTTATATCCCCACTAACTTGATAGTACATAATACTGATATGTAAGAAAAATAAACAACAAGGTAACTGAAAAACGAACAGGTATACTACGATTGAGCCACAAGGGGAAAGATGGAAACATTTGTGTTAATTGTATGAAAAAAATGTGCCTAAGATGTCATCTTCCCAGCAGCAACAATGTGATCATGCACAAACTAGCATTGCTCTTCAGGCACACACCAGGCTGCTCACACCATTTTCTACAACATTTGAAGCCCAACAGGCAAAAGGGGTGAATACCTTCAGCATAAAAGAAGAAAGTTATTCTATTCCATATCCTCACATGAAACACAGCAATATTGTTACAAGCCATTTTCACACATTGAAGGCATCAGCCATTTGATGAAGACAATTGAAGCACTCATGTTCTTATTTCCATTGCAATACAAACCTACACTTGGTCATATGAAGGTGCATGTGCCAAATTCAACCGTGTACTGTTATGAGGCACATGGAACAGACATTCCAAGGAAGTGAAATATTTGTAATGCAGTTACTTAATTTGTCCAGTCAGAAGGGCAATGCGCTAAATACAAAAAAAAAAAAAACCCTACAGGCCCACTATGCAATGCTTTTGCCAAACTATCCAAAACTTCAATGTGTGCAAGTCCACAATGACCAGGAAAAGAAGTAAACAAATTTCTTGAAGATGGAATGAAAAAGAAATGTTGCAACAATTGAGAAATGAGTTCTTTGCTTTCTAGTGGCACACGGATAGACAGTCGGTGGGCACAATTTGAACTTGAACTCATGGCAGTGTTGCAGGGGCAAATACCACTCATACTTCCGAGAAGCGTCAGTTACAATGCTGAGTTGGAAGGGAAACTTTACAAATACTTCTTCGGAAGTTCAAGCATCTGACCAGTAAGTAGTTGAGCATGACTAGGAGAAATATGATCAATTTCACAAATAGCACCATTCCAAAAGAACTGGCACACTGCATTGATTTCTCAGGTGACAACTATTTTTCGAAAAGCCTCTGAGCGCGTTAATACAACCTGAGGCAGCTTAAGTCTAGGTCACATGGAATCGAAAAATACAGCAGCGGGTGTAACACTTAAATTTGCTATCTCGCGAACATGAGCGAAAACTTCAATTTGAAAAGGTTTGCTCGAAAGGAAAACTCACGGCCGTAACCCTGCTGCCCATCGCCAGTTGTGTCAATAAAAAAAAAACATCTGCACGATCAATAGACACTTCGTCGATATTTGAAGCAGATCGTTAGTGAATATCAAGAAATGTGCACTGGATAAGAGCGAAACATCTAACCGACTGACTGACGGAAGTAAGGCTCACAGGATAAGTTTTCTCTATCTGCACCGATAATGCAGCACGCACTGTGCAATTAAATCGCCCGTAATGCGCAGCAATTACCGCACTCGATTGAAGTCACCATCGCAGCGAAGCGCTATTTATTTCAGTACCACGAAAAACAAGGTATTCACCTAAGTACAGCGGCGGTTTACCTGTCGACAAGCCCCTAACTCGCATATGACGAAAGCAAATGTTACGGAGTCCAAA
Source organism: Dermacentor andersoni (assembly GCF_023375885.2). Classification (NCBI taxonomy): domain Eukaryota; kingdom Metazoa; phylum Arthropoda; class Arachnida; order Ixodida; family Ixodidae; genus Dermacentor; species Dermacentor andersoni. Next base: position 236,454,482 of record NC_092815.1, read on the forward strand.
CCCACGATTGCTCAAGTCAAACTGCGCTCGCACGAATATCGCGCACGTTATACGCTTTCGACACGCACAAAAGCGCGCCAAGCGCGCGCAGAACGTCTTGCAGCCGACACGACGGCAATGGCTAATCTACGTTCGAGAGTAGCTCTTTCAAAAAAGTAAAAACAAGCAACAATGTGACGTCACATCCTGCGAAAAAGAGTTGTTCTCCTTTCTCACCTTCTCTCACCTCACGCATGCGCAGCGATCACGGAGCACTCGGGGGCGATGTTCAGGTCGGCAGTGGCGCGTGGAGGATTCGCTGGGACGATCGCGACGAGCCGAGTTGGGGGGGCCGCTTTTCTACAGCTGGCATGACGTCACGGACAGCGAGCGCCCCTCGCGGCAGCGGCGCGCAGCTGCAGCATGGAGGATTCGTTGGGACGATCGCGACGAGCCGAGTTGGGGCCCCGCTTTTCCACAGCTGGTATGACGTCACACATAGGTCACGCTAAAGGTCAAGATTGTTCTCTTCTTGGGGGAAGAAGACGAAGTGACTGCGAGCCAGGACGCGTCGCGTCGAAGCCCCGCAATTTGCTCAAATTAAGTGTGATTTTTGCGAAACCAGTGCCATTGCGCCGCGGCATCACGTTTATGAAGATATATGCTTCACTTCAAGACCGTTTTCGACCCTGTGAGTTTATTTTGTGCACTACCGCGAGGACTTTTATGCCCGAAGCGGGCGCTACGTCGGCTAACCCTAACGCCGTACCCGCCGACGATTTCGTCGCTTGGACGGACGCCGGGGCTCCCACCGGCACAAAGACATCTACTCAAGTCTTGCCAACGGCACTACAATGAATTACGAAGTGATCGGCCGAGAAATCGACCCCTCGGAGGTTTCCGTCAGGAACGGGTGGTGCGACATCGCCCCACGAAGAGCGACCAAGCCTAAGTCTAACCTCAACATGGCTGCCAACGTGGCAGCCTCCGGCGCCAGAGCGAAAGCAACCAAGCCCATGTCGGCCCGTAAAGAAATCATCAAGGCAAGTAGAATGCCCTTACTCCCGCAAAACGAGACCAAAGTAGTAATTCGCATCCGCGGCGGACTGAACATCGCCAAAACCGGACACGTGGGAATTGTGCAGGCCATTCAAGAAGCAGCCGGACTCGAACCGATGCAGTGCGACGGGGACACGATTTGCCCCAACCTCAAACAGAACATCATGGTCGTGAGTTCCCCGCTACCCGAAAACGTCAACGGATATTTGAAAATTCAGAGCGTCACCATCGCCGGGCAGACGTACGAGGCCTTCTCCTACCAGACTGCACCGTACGACACGTGCAAGGGAGTCATTCGCAACATTCCGCTCCACCACACGCAAGAAACGATAACCAGGTCCATCGTCAACCCGAGAAACCCACTGGCACTGGCGGCGAAGCGCATTAAGGAAACCGGGACGGTGATCGTAGTCTTCGAAGGGCACAAAGTTCCCAACCACGTGATGTACGGATGTGCATGGGTAGAGTGCTCGCTCTACAGGAAGCAGATCGCCATATGTCAGGCTTGCGGCAAACTAGGGCACCGAGCAGACGTATGCCCCACACCGGAGAAGCAGACTTGCAGGGACTGCGGCATTCCAGATCCCGGAGAAGATCACGCTTGTGAAGAAGTCTCTTGCGCGCTTTGCGGCGAGAAACACCCCACGGCCAGCAAGGAATGCAAGAGCAGATACCAGGTCCCGTACGTGGTACGCAAACGAAGAATCCAGCACAAGCAGGCAGCCATTGCGTCCAAGAAACTTCGAGAAAAAGCGACGAGTCTCTTAAGGCAGAACGGCGCAGGTGCGGCGCAGCATCCAGACGGACAGCGCGAGCCCAGAGGACGCTCCAGATCCAGAGGGAGCTCGGGATCCCGATCGGCCAGCAGAGGTCGCAGGAGCCGCTCCCGCACACCCGGGAGCCGGGGCCGCTCCACCTCGGGCGTGCGCTTCGCACCCGCGGCCGGAGCTAACAGCTGGGCCCAGCGAGTCAAGGCGACAACGGGATGCCAGGCCTCGGCAACGGCAGGGACGCTGCCCACTAACTCCGGGCCACTGAGGGACCAATCTCAGGTGAGCTTGCAAGCGCGGCCAGAGAATACTGTACACAAAGACATCTTAGAGAGAATCAAAGCACTCGAGCACGAAAACGCTCAACTCAGACGCACAATGACAGAACTGGCTAACGAGAATAGATTGCTTAAAACGCAAATTAGCTCACCAACTGCACATACACAGGACATGCACATGGACACTTCACCCAGTCCGAATCCCTCCAGCGTAGCGGAATCAGAAACGACTAGTCAAAGCCCACCCGCGGGCATACCAGTTACCAAGAAACGCAAGGCCAAGACCACGGAATGCGACACGCCTGCCAAGGACATAGACGGTAAATTGGACAAGATCCTTAGTACCCTAGGTCAACTACAATTCGATGTCGAGTCACTAAAGAAGGGGCACGGCAGACTAGTAGAGGCGGTCGATGGCCTAACGAGCAGGGTAGAAGTGATGGAGAAGGGCTTCGGTGCCAGGATCGAGGGCCTCGAGAGGACCGTCTTCACTCACTCCACGGTACCGGTCAACTCCCCTGCCTCCCCCATGGTCAGAAGGAACACTGCAACAAGCGATATCGCCACAACCAAAATGGCGGTAAAGTCCGCAACCATAGTAGAAAGCAAAAATGGAGAAGGCAAATAAGCAAGAACCAGCCGAAAGGCACCAAGCGCAAACGAACAATCAAGGCAAGCTTATAATCTGGCAATGGAATTGTCGCGGGTTCCGAAACAAGAAATCGGTCTTGCAACAGCACATCAGACACACTACAGACAAGCCGGACATCATACTCATTCAAGAGACCAACACCGACACACCCACACTTCCGGGATATGAAACAATTGCCGTTCCACCAACAAAAGCCTGCAGCGGCGTAGCGACGTTTGTCAGTAACAGGCTCGCGTGGGCCGAAATTGACAGAAGTAATCCGGACAGCAAATGCGAGCACTTGTTCATCGAAGTCTTTCCCAAAGGCAAGAAGGCTAAGAGCATACTAGCACTGAACATGTACAGCAGCCCGAACCACAGAACGCAAAGTTTCAGAAGACTGTTGAAGAAGGCCAGGGACAAAGCCGGGGACAACCCACTGATTATTGCCGGAGATTTCAACGCCCCAAACGTAGAATGGGGCTACGGCATCACCAGCGCCAAAGGCAGAAATCTGGCCACCGATGCGGAAGAGATGGGCCTCAACCTTATCACGTCCGCGCTCTACCCTACCAGGATGGGCAACTCGGTCTCGAGGGACACCACCCCAGACCTCACGTTCGTTCTCAACACCGAGGGGGCCACCTGGCATAATACCGGCGAAGACCTCGGCAGCGACCATTACATTGTGGAAACGTCAATAGCAATCGCCTTGAAACCACTACGAAAGTGGAGATACACGGATTGCGATGCGTTTAGACAGATAAGAAAGGAACGTACCGACAAGCCCGCTACACTAGAACACTGGACGCAAGAACTAAAGGAGGACGCCCGCAACGCGACCAAGGAAATAGAAACAGATGCCCAGACAATCGGGATGGACGCTAAGCTCGCTCACATGCTGGAAGCGAAAAGATCCATACTGCAGAGATGGCGTACCCAGCGACTCAATAGAAGACTTAGGAAAAAGATTGCACTACTGAACAAGGACATTGAGCACCACTGTGTAGTGCTCTCCAACCAACAATGGGACGAAGTATGTGCAAGGGCCGATGGCAGCGTGACATATGGAAAAACTTGGAACCTACTCAAACACCTTCTTAACAAAGGTCAAACCAGGAGCTCCCAGACCAAGGCGGCTGACAAGATAGCGAAACGTGAACTCAAAAACTCCAACGAGCAGGAATTTATGGCAAGACTTGCCGAAAGATACATGCCACTCTCGAGCAGCGAGGAAAACGAAGCCGAGGCATCCGGTTCCCCGTACACGGGAGCGGACAACCCCGACCTCGATGAACCCTTCACCCTGGAAGAAATCAGGACCGTCCTTCAAAACTTGAATGGCACATCGGCCCCAGGTCCGGACGGTATTAGTAACAAGGCCCTTCGTAACTTGGACGAAGACTCCGTCCAGTTCCTAGCGGATCAAATCAATCAGGTCTGGGCTTCCGGCAGGGTCCCACCGGAATGGAAGAACGCCACCACGGTTCTCATTCCAAAGCCCAACAAGCCCTCGGGCGTCGAGAACCTCAGACCTATATCACTGACATCGTGCGTGGGTAAGGCGGCGGAACACGCCATTCAAAACAGAATCTCCAGATTCCTCGAAACCAAGGGACTGTTACCACACACCCTCATCGGATTTAGACCCGGTCTATCAACTCAAGACACCATGATTTTAATCAAGCACCAAATCATTGATGACCCCATTAGAAACGCCAAGGCCATTCTTGGTTTGGATCTAGAGAAAGCGTTCGATAACCTCTCTCACCAATACATTGTGGACACCATTTCCGAACTCAACCTCGGAGCTAGGTTCCACTCGTACGTCAAGTCATTCTTAGATAACAGGACGGCTACGCTCCGATTTGCCGACCTCTCCACGGAGACACTCTCGCTGGGGAGCAGGGGCACCCCCCAAGGCTCGGTCATCTCCCCTATGCTTTTCAACCTTGCCATGGCGGGACTTGCTGAGAAACTGGGGCAGATCCACGGGCTCGAGCATACCATATACGCAGATGACATCACCATGTGGGTGTCCAAAGGAACCCCGGGCATGGTGCAGGACATCTTGCAAGAAGCAGTGAACGCCATAGAAGAATTTCTAATTCCCACAGGACTCAGATGCTCGCCTACCAAGTCGGAGCTGCTCGTACGCAGACCCACGCAGAAAGGCCGCAGGCCACACTCGTCAGACTTCGACTATAATCAAGAAATTATCGTACGAACCACTTCGGGACACGCCATACCGTGCGTCGACAAAATCAGAGTCCTGGGTATGATCGTAGAGACTAAAGACGTCAATGCCTCTACGGTTCAGAAGCTCATCACCAAAACCAACAACGCTATTGGGCTCATCAGAAGAATTGCCAATAGACACAGGGGCCTCAAGGAACATAACCTCATCAAACTCATACACGCGTTCGTCACCTGTCACTTCGCATACGTTGCGGCAATGCTCAATTGGACACGATCCGAAAGAGACAGACTGAATGCCCAAATCAGAAAGGTCACCAAGCAAGCCCTCGGCATTCCAACCAGCACCAGCAACGAGAAGCTGGGGCACCTGGGCATGCACAACACCCTGGAAGAAATTGCCGAAGCCCAGCAGCGCGCCCAGCTTGCTAGGCTTTCGACGACGCCTCCGGGGCGCACGATCCTAGAGAAGCTAGGCTTTGCACAAGGAGACATAGAAAAAGACTTTGCGGACCTCCCACGGGACATACGCGCCAAGATCACGGTCCGCCCTATACCCAGAAACGTACACCCCGAAAACAACAGGGGCAGACGACAAGCGAGAGGACAATTCCTTCTTAACCAAGCCTTGGCGAACCGTGAACGCTCAGCTTTTGTGGACGCGGCGGCATACACGGGAAACAAAGCTTTCGCAGTGGCGGTTGTGGACGGCCGCGGATCCACAAGATATGCAGCCACGGTAATTGCAAGGAAGCCTGAACAGGCCGAACAGGTTGCGATCGCTGTTGCGCTCACCGACGACAATCTTTCCCATATCTACAGCGACTCCATAGCCGCTATCAGGGCTTTCCAGAAGGGCACGGTCTGCGCACAGGCTCTCAAAATTGTTTCAAAGAAAGAGATTAAGAAACACTTCATATACTGGTTCCCGGCACACTTAGGACCAAAGCTCGGCGACGTCCCCAACCTTAACGAGGCGGCACACGAGGCTGCGCGCGCGCTCACTGACCGCGCGGCTTCACCCGACCACTCGGAGAATAAGGACGCGCCCACTACATACAACGAAGTCACTAAACACTACTACCTACAACGCAGACAATATAGCACGCCACACCGCACGCTCACTCGAGCTCAAGCGGTTACACTCAGAATGCTACAAACAGACACATACCCCACTCAAAACAGATTACACCATTACATGCCTGAGCTCTACGACAAGTCTTATTGCACCAATTGCAATACATCCCTTAACGTTTATCATTTACTCTGGCCGTGCTCGCAAGCTCACGTAAACTACGAACAGGACAAGCGCAAGTTTGAAGAGGCAATCCGGAGCGAAGAACTCGCTCCCCAACTCTGGGCCGTCCAGCAGGTCCACGACGCCGCCAGGATACTCAACCTCCCGGTTCCGTCGTGGGAGACGCCCACTCCATGAGAGCCCAAAGCTCTCGTGGCCTGCAGGACCTGAATAAAGTTGATTTCCTTCCTTCCTTCCTAAAGGTCAATGGTGGATTCTCCGGAACGACGGCCAAGAGCGGAAACCTCGAGCAGTATTGCTTTCGCAATAAAAAGAGATTGGACTAGCCCAGCACATGGCGAAGGGGGTCGACTACTTGCGTGAGCTGTCCCCTCAGGTGCAGATCGTGGTGTGCACGGTGCCGGAGGTGCCTGTACGTGGCAGTAACGTACAAAGAGCCGTAGTAGCTCCTAATGAGGCTGTATGGAGAATGAGCCGAAAGAGGGGTTTCGAGGTTGTAGAAGTAAACAGAGAAGGGAGAAGGTGTGGTTTTCAACGAGACGGGATGCACTTCGCTCATAGGCTTGGACGAGGAGAGGGCTGGTGACCTGCTGGTCGCGCAGTTGCTTTTTTGGGGGCCCCACGGGTGCTCAGGAGGGCAGTCTAGGTAGTAATGTAGGTAGGTAGCCAGTGTAGGTATTTCCCTTAAGGGAACCTCACAATAGCATTGTCATAAATAACAGAAAAAGGAGGAACCCATGAAAGAGAGCTCGCCATGCAATACCCTACATAAACATTCAAAGCGGCAGAAGAAAGCAAAAGTGGGTAGAGAGTAGGGATAAGTTAAATAAAGAACAAATAGGGGTGTATGCGGTTACAGAAACGCACCCTAGAGACTCGCAAGAGCCGCTAGCGATGGAGAATTATGTCTGGGAAGGGTGCTACAGAACAAAATCGGAATAAATGTAGGAGGAGTCGGAACGCTCAACCATCAGGGAGCCAAATTAAAAAGAGTATTTTCAAAATGCCGGGAGCATCTTTGGTGATCAGGTACAATGGGTGGAAAGAAAACTTGGCTGGGCGTAACGTATTTGTGGGCCGGAAATAATTGCACGAGAATAATCAAGAATTAGTGGAATGCCTAAGTGCTAGTATTAAAGGGTCTCGGGAATGATGACGAAATTATTATTAGGTGACATGAGTGCCCACATACAGGATCTAGATGGCTATACCGACAACAACGCGAAGTCAATGCTAGATCTTTGTGAGCAACATAACCTCGTTATCGTGAATACAGGGCCTAAGTGTTACGGGAAAACCACAAGGGAAGTGGGAAACCGGTAAACTACCATTGATTACTGTCTGATGACAGAAGGAATTGATAAGTCGAGAGCAATGGTCATTGACGAGGAAGGGTATAGCAGCATAGGGAGTGACCATATACGTATAATTTTGAAGACGGAATATGTACTTTGAAAAGAGAGCAAGGAGCGCAAAATCGCCAGTCCAAATTTGAACGCTGAACAAATATGCATTTATTTACTTATTTAGAGTACCCTCAGAGTAAGTATACATTATAGAGAGGAGGGGCTACATAAAGGAAGTTAAAAATGAGATTATACAAAAAAAGTCAAATCGCTGTGACGTGGTAGTGACGGTGAAGAAAGCAGCAAATCTGGGAGTTACGAAACTAGCGTTGTATTGGGCGAACTTGTGCCCTCAAAAAACAGGCTACAATTCAAGAACGGCGACAGCGGCGAACACAGTCGGCGATCGGCGAAAATCTGACCTGCGGGACAAGCACGTCGGCTTTTATACATCAGTCATCGAAGGTTCCAGAGTAATCTCTGGTGTCCACGCGTCTTCCAGAAAGTTCTACACCATTCGCGCCGCGCATACATGAAATCAGATTACACAAGGTTGGGTGACACCAGACAGCAAAAAGAACCATCGATAACATTCTAGAAACTTCCGATACATGCAGGCGCGTCCTGCGCTGTTCGATAACATGTGTTAGACGGTGAAAAGCGGTCACCCGAAAAAGACAAACAAGCACATGTGTCAATATGTCACAATGAAAAATTATGCTAGCTCTCTAATTTACACATCATAATAAAAAATATAGGTAGTTCACCATATAAATCTGATTATACACTTTTCAATACACAAGTTAAGAATTACAGATCAATACATAGATAGCTAAGCTGGTGTAACAGGGAGCTAGGAAAAGCGATCGCCAAACGACAGAAAGCATTCCGAGAGCACAGGCAGGCAAAAAAGACGCGCAGAAAATGGGAAATATGCCGCGAGAAAAGAAATATATGGTTCAAATACTGGTGCAAGCCAAGATAAAAGGTGAAGTGAACGTTGTTTGTCAGAAATACGTGAGAAAAGGAAGGCCGCCCCTAGAATATTCTGGAACCACATAAAATTATTAGGCAGGCAATCTGGAACAATACAACAGCTTATCCTATACGAAGATGGAAACAAACTGGAAGGGGACGCGGTATTAAACTACATCCGAAAAATAGCAGCCGAATCTTTGCAAAGCAATGACGAGGTTGTATTTGAAGAAAAAAAGAGCATGAAAGAAAACCAAGAAAACCAAGGAGCTGGTGCTGACAAATTTCAAGTGGAAGAAAGCGGAAGAGATAATTCCTAAGCGCACAGCCGCAGGACTAGACGAGGTTCGCGCTAGGCTGAATAATGAACTAGGACCAAAAGTAAGGAAGCTCTGGTGAAAGCAGTGGAAATAAATTTAAAACACAGACGAATACCAGACAGTTGGCGGCAAAGTAGAATGAATTTAATTTATAAAGGTAAGGGGGAAAAGATAGAATTCCTTCATATAGACCGCCGACCATTACATCGGTAATATACAGGCTGGCAATGCAAGCAACTAAACTAAAGCTGCAAGCATGAGCAGAGAATAATAGCATTTTAGGAAAACTCCAGAATGTCTTCAGTATAGGTAGGCGTCTGCATGATAATTTATTTGTCCTTACTCAGTGTAATGAAATATCCAAAGTAGAAAGCAGACCGTTATGAGTTACTACAGGAGCGTATGACAACGTAGACCGCAACATTTTGTGGGATATTCTGGAAGGAGAAAAATTAGGCGACGACTGTCTACAGCTTTTGAGAAAGATTTACCTAGAAAATACCGCTTGCGTTGAATAGGAAAAAATGAGGAGCGAGGAGAAAGCTGATATCAACAAAGGACTGAGGCAGGCGTGCCCTTTATTCCCAGTGCTCTTTAGGATGTACACAGTGAGGCTGGAGAAGGCGCTAGAAGGAACTAATATCTGGTTGAATCTCTCATACAAACAGGCGGGTACAGTAGTAGAGCAGCAGCTTCCAGGTTTGTTTTATGCTGACCACATTGTGTTGCTAGCTATCAAGCAAAGTGATACGCAACATCTGGCTAATATCTGTGGACAGGAAGGCGAGAATTTAAGTCTGAAATTTAGCGACAACAAATAAAATGTTATGGTATTCCATGAAAACAGTGAACAGACAGTGTCAATACAGGGATAGAAAATACCTCGCGTAAAGGAATATAAATGCCTTGGTATATGGATAAGCGAAGGCAATAGATATATGGAAACACAGTGAAAAACAATAACAGCAAAGGGGAAGAGAAACGCGGCCATGATGAAACATAGAGCGCTATGAGGATACAATAGATACGAGGTGCTCCGGGGTATGTGGCAAGGTGTAATCGTTCCAGGACTTAGATATTGAAATGCAGTTGTTTTCTTGAAATCAGGGGTACAATCAGGATTCGATGGCAAGCAAAAGTCAGTGGGACGGCTCCCATTGGGCGCTCACGGGAAGACTGCAAATGAAACTGTGCAGGTTCATATGGAGTGCACAAGCTTTGAAGTGAGAGAAGCTCACAGTAAAATTGATTATGAAGAGCGACAGAGGAATATGTAAGAAAGTAAGTGGACTGGGAGCGTGTTCAGGTATTTGCATAGAAAAAACATTGATTCACAGTGGAGGAATAGAACTAGGCAGTTTGCCAGCAGGTATGTGACTAGTATGGTGAGCAACATGGCAACAAAAATCGTCAAGCGGAAAGTCAGAGAGGCTGACATACCGTACTTTCGCGATTTGAAGCATTCCCCGATTCTAAGCACCTACCCTCTATTATCGTGAAAAAAATGGGGAATAAGTTTGCATGCGAATCTAGGCATCCCCCCCTCGTTAGGAAGAGCGCGTAGCCAAGGCCGCCAAACTCGCTTGCTCACTCTGTCATCGAGCAGGAGCCTTCGGAGCCCCGAGGTGGCACGGCGTCCGCGGCGCGATCTCGCCTCGCAGCCGGACTGCAGAGCCGCGAGGACTCGTGACGCCCGCGCGCCTCTGCGTTTCAGTCAACAAGCTGTTCAAAGCCAATCTCCTGCAGGAGCACGAAAAGGGGGTGCGAAACCCTGACCGGAAGAAGACGCCGACGGGAAAGCTGCAGAAAGCGTCCCCATCAACCATCGCAAAGTGGATTTCGGACGCGTGGAAGCGGGTGTAAGTGGACGTTGTGGTCAAATCATTTAAGTGCTCGATCACAAACCAGTTCGACGGAATGGAAGACGCCCGACTGTGGGATACCAAGAGCGGCGGTTCAAGCGGTGCGACGAACTCGAGTGGCATCCGACACAAGCGGTGGGTTGACGGTCTGCACCGATTTTTCTTTTAAATATTTGCAAAATAAAATGTTTTTTTCTCGCACCCGTCTTGTCGTGATGTCGCAGCGAAAAGAGGGAGGGGGGTTGTTCTAGATTTTTTTAATCTAAGCAACCCCCCTCACTTTGGGCAACGTGATCGTGAAAAAAATGGGGTGCTTAGAATCGAGTAAATACGGTAACCTCATGGGTGTCGGCCATTGAAAAGAACCCTGCTGTGAGTAACTACTTCAGAGGAAAAGAACTACATCAGGAAAGAAGCAATTTATAATAACTCAAAGGGAAGCTCATTACTTTGCGAAGCGATATTAGGATGTCTTAGAACACGCACTTATAAAGCGAGATATAAGGAGGAAGAAGAAGCATGTGCTTGCTGCGATAAAGCTAGGGAAACTATGGAGCATGTTTTATTAGAATGTGAAGACATCTGCCCAATGGTCGATTTACGCACCACTGTCCTCCTTGAAGCCCGTGGGTTCAGCGAGAGCAGGGGTAAAGCAAACTTGTCCGCAATGGAGATTAGTAAATGGAGATTAGAAGATTGGTGGAAGTAGAAAAACCACAAACAACGGAGGCGTACAAAAACAAAGTTCACAATAGGGGTTCAGAGACATTGGTTATGGGAATTTATCGTGTGTTTTTTTTTCCTTTTTCTTTTTTAGCAAAGGTAGGACATTAGGCAATATTATGACGAGATCTTGGTGGCGCAACCCACCGCGCCGTTCCAAAGAGGGCCCTCATAGCACTCATCCATTCATCCATCATCTACAAACAGTAAGTCGCTGAGATTTTTGCTGTTGATCCTCACAATTAATACTTTGCCGTCTATAATAGCTTGAATTCTTCTTGTAGGCATACAGTGAAGAATAGGATTAGAGGAATTTCGCCTCCGTGCCTTACGCTTGTCTAAGTGGGTATTTTCCCTATTTCCATGTCGTCTTTTATATACTCTAATGTACAAATCTTTATAGATTATTTGCTCGAAAAATCAGGTATGCTTCCGGTACTCGTTGACGACGCAATGGTTACATGAATACTGGAATTTCTACTGAACCGAGCGCGTTTTCATAATCTACGAAATACATAAAGAAAGACTGGCTATATATCTCTCGTAGATTTCTCAATTCTCTAATTGATGACATGAATGTGATTAATTGGCGAATATCCCTTCCTAAATCTAGCCTGTTCTCTGTGTTCACTACAGTCGAGCATTGCCATAATTATAAAAAAAAAGTTATCGTTATGTATATATTGTGCAATACGGAAGACAAGCTTGGGGCCTGTAATTTATCAGTTCTTTAACGATTTCATTTTTGTGGATTAGCACAGTGTATGCATACTTCCAAGTCTCTATTTCCTACACCTACCCACAATACTCTCCGACAGTGTTGCCGAATCTTAGGAAATATAAGGCGTCTGAAGAAAAAGGGAAATTTATTTTTGGGCAATGAAAAACGTGGGAAATTTTCTTGAGGTGGACATACGTAGTTTTCTTGTCATTTATTTTTTTGGTGGCCATTGCGCCAGCCGTCGCAATAATAACTATTTTTTGAAGCAGCCAGTTGAATTCAAGTTGATCCCAGCCTGTCCATAAATCTTCACGCAGGCGCTGTTTTGCATAGTTTCGATATCCGAGCATCCTGCGTGCTCTTTGTTCACACTAGTGGCAGCTCGATACAAGGAGTGTTTCAAAGACAGAAATTTCCTCAGGTTCACGTAAGTGGCCCCACAATAAACTTCCAGGTTATCACGACGCATGCACGTAAAATTAAGTGTTGAAACTCCAGCAAAGCTGGCTGGAGGATCCTTCATTAAAGGACCGACTTGCTCCTATGATAGCTGACTACTATTGGAGCTTCATACTTTTTAGTAGGGGTGTGAGAATAATTTTTGAGACAGAATCGAATACGAATCGAATAGTGCCAGAAGCGAATACGATCGAGTGGAATATGGAATACTAGCTTTTCAAATAGGTTGCTAATAATGAGCAGTCATTTTCCCATTGATGTAAAACGGTATTCAAAGCTTAGTATTCACAGGGTTACCAAGTTGTTGCCATTACGTTGCATGTTATCAAGCGTTGTTTGTCAAAAGACACAAATGGAGCATAAAAAACAACTGCAGTTTTTTCGCACATGCAAGACCCTTCGTAGAGTGCAGTGGCGTAGCCAGAAATTTCGTTCGGGGGGGCTAACGTTGCAGCTCGGCCTCCTCCTAAGAGGAAACATTAGGTCGGATGCTCTTATCTAAATACATGTAGAAGGAGAATCGGTTTTTCTCGGCAACCACTGCACCAAATTTGATGAGGTTTGTTGCATTTAAAAGAAAAACTTAGATTCTAGAGACTGTTTGTTTCGAATTTTCGATTTAGGTAGTCAATATTTTATTGAAAAGTGGCAAAATCGAAAATTTTCAGGAAACGAGACAATGCAGTTTACAACTCTGTATATCAGCAAGGAAAATTGATACAATTCTGTGATTTGTACATAACAGGACATCTGCAGCGGACAAAGTTGATATGTTACACATGAGTCTAAAAAAATGAAATCTTATGGAAATACGGCTTTTGCAGAACCCTTGTACATAACATAACCAATTCCCGTAAGATACAAATAGACATATCGAATTTGTCCGCTTTGAATGGTGCAATGGATGCTGTTTACAGAAGCGGGATATCTGTTCTTGATGCAGAGCTATTAATTTGCAAACTTCGTGTTTCTATGTTTTCGAAGTTTAGAATTTTTCGAAATATTTTAAATAAACAAAGTTCAGGCCCTAAATCGAAATTCCGCTTCCAACAGACACTAGAATTTAACTTACTCTCTGAAATACGACAAATTTCATTAAAAGCGATTCAGGAGTTATCTCAGAAAAGCGTTTCTACGTTTTACATGTATCTGAATAGGCCACGTCGGAGTTCGGCACGAGCTAAAGCTTCCTCTTAAACAATTTGCCTATGGATCAAATACATGAATAATAACTGCATTATCATTGCCAAAGATGCTGCAAAACGAATTCTTGAACGCTACGCACTGTCAATACAAGTAAAATATTGACACGTGTGCTTATCTTTATCGGCCGACCACGTTTCGCCGCTTAACAACTGTTATCGCACAGCGCGGGACGCGTCTGCATGTATCCGAAGTTTCTGGATAGTTATCGATGCTTCTATCCGCTGTCTGTTGTCGCCGAACCTTGTGTTATCTGATTTCATCGCGTGACTCGAATGTTGTAGAACTTTGTGGAAGGCATGCGGGTCTCAACGATTAGTCTGGAACATTCGATGACTGCTGTATAAAAGCCGACGCACTTGACCCGCTGATCAGATTTTCGACGATCGCCGACCGTGTTCGCCACTATCGTTGTGCTATAAGTGTAGCCTGTTTTTGTGAGCACAGGTTCGCCCAATAAAAGTTAGTTTTGTCTTTCACAGCATTTGCTACTGTGTTCTTCAACGTCACCACCATGTGACATCTGGTGGAGGTGCTTTTCGTTCATGTACCGGACGCCCCCGGCAAGCCGTGATCCAAGCCCGGACCGCAAAGAGAACACCAACGTAGTCCCGGAGCATCGAGCAAGCTGCCGTCTTCAACAGCTGCCCCCGGAGCACGGACTTCTACCTGAGAAGACCAAGAAGATTGTGGACAAGGCAACCCCAATGGCAGCCCCAGCGTTCCCCATCGTGCTGCAGCAGCCCAGGGAACCTCCGACGTTCCGCGGATCAACATTCGAGGACCCGGAAGCCTGGCTCGAGACGTATGAGAGGGTCGCTACGTTTGACAGTTGGGACAGCGACGACAAGCTGCGGCATGTCTATTTCGCACATGAAGACGCCGCCAGGACCTGGTTCCAGAATCGAGAAGCCATCTTAACGACGTGGGACCTGTTCCGAAGCGGCTTCTTGCAAACGTTTACAAGCGTCGTGCGAAAAGAGCGAGCCCAAGCACTACTAGGAACCAGAGTGCAGCTGCCAAACGAGACGGTCGCGATCTTCACGGAAGAGATGGCCCGTCTTTTCCGACACGCCAACCCGGAAATGTCACAGGAGAAAAAAGTCTGTTTCCTGATGCGGGGCGTCAAGCAAGAACTTTTCGCAGGACTTATTCGTAACCCGCCGAAGACCGTAGCTGAGTTTTCTGCAGAGGCATCGATGATCGAGAAAACTCTGGAGATGCGCACCCGGCAATATAACCGCCAAGTGCTCACGCCACAGTGCGCCATCCAAGCACTGGGCTCCGGTGACCGCCAAGAGACCATCAAGGCCATTGTGCGCGAACTGAGCAAGATGTTTGCGTCGTCGCAGCGTTAGGTGTCCTTAGTCACTGACATCGTCAAGGACGAACTGCGACGATCACTGGGCGTTTCCGAAGTGCAGCCCGAATCACCGCTTCCCGTTCCAGAAGCGATGACCTACGCCGCCGTCACCCGTCGTCAAGATCCCCCTCCGGCCGCGACCGCGCCAGGGCCCTGCAACGACGCAATTCCGTCGTACGCCGCCGCCGCCGCCAGCACGCCCACCCGTCGCCCAGCGCACCTACGCGAGGAAGACGGACATTTGGCGAGCCCCCGACCACCGTCCGCTCTGCTATCACTGCGGAGAAGCCGGCCATGTGTATCGCCGATGCCCATACCGGGAGATGGGACTGCGAGGTTTCGCCGTCAATGCTCCGCGCCCGCAGCGAGGTGAACGCCCTCGCGATATCGCCGACTACCTCGCCGCTACTCAGTGGAGCTCTCGACGACCGTCGCGTTCGCCATCACCAGGCCGCTACCTGTCGCCGCAGCGCCGACCATACACTGGCCCAGCCCGGGGCCGGTCAGCGAGCCCGTATCCGGAAAACTAAAAGCAGCAACCGATGGAGGTGCGGTTGCTGTTCGTCGAACTGACGAAGATCCTCCGCCGCCGACGAAGACGACGAAGAAACCATCTCGACGACCTAATGACGACGCGCCGCCGTCCCGACGAAGTCAGGAAGCCAAGACTACACCGACGAAAGACGACTCGACGACGCGACGTTCCAGCTTCAGTTCAACACGACGCAGCCGTGATCCGACGCCGAGACCTAACTGTAACGCAAGACAAAGAACCACCGACCTCGACGTGCTTCTCGACGGCCACGCAGTCACCGCCTTAGTAGACACAGGAGCCGATTACTCCGTCATGAGTGGACCCATCACCGCCCAGTTGAGGAAAGTTAAGACTGCATGGGAAGGCCCTCAAATTCGCACCGCTCGAGGACACCTGATTACGCCGACTGGGATCTGCACGGCAAGAATTACCGTTCATGACCGGACTTACCCTGCCACCTTCGTTGTCCTCCAACAGTGTTCACGAGACGTCATTCTCGGCATGGTCTTCCTGAATCAACATGGCGCAGCCATCGACCTGAAGTCGAAATCGATAACGCTGTCACAAGATCAAGCGATACCGCCGGAGAGCTGTCGTAGTCACCACGCCTTGAGTGTGCTCGAAGATCAAGTGAGCATCCCGCCGCGCGCCAGCATTATTATTTCCGTCGGCACTGAAACACCCGCTGATGTAGAAGGCGTCATCGAGGGCGACCAACACCTACTGCTCGACCGTGAAATTTGCGTCGCAAGAGGGATCGCTCGACTCCACGGAGGGCAAGTGGAAGTTATGCTAACCAACTTCAGCCAAGAGTTCAAGCACATCAACAAGGGCACGACGATCGCATACATCGAGGAAATTGTGGAAACCAGCAATGCCTTTGTCCTCTCGGATTCAGCCGCATCTACCCCGATGAGCATTGTCCCCGAACCAGACTTCGACGTGAATCCAAGTCTTCCTATGAGTAAGCAGCAACAGATCAGAAGTCTTCTCCGACGATACAAACACTGCTTTTCGACGTCATCGAGGATTCGACAAACACCAGTTGCAAAGCATCGCATAATAACCGAAGA
This sequence comes from Dermacentor andersoni, assembly GCF_023375885.2. Classification (NCBI taxonomy): domain Eukaryota; kingdom Metazoa; phylum Arthropoda; class Arachnida; order Ixodida; family Ixodidae; genus Dermacentor; species Dermacentor andersoni. The sequence continues at coordinate 236,471,233 of NC_092815.1, forward strand.
GAGCGCTCGACCACTCCGCCAGAGCCCTTACCGAGTTTCGACGCGAGAACGTGAAGCTATTAGGCAACAAGTCGACGAAATGCTGCGCGACGACATCATCCAGCCGTCGAAAAGCCCGTGGGCATCTCCTGTAGTCCTGGTAAAGAAAAAGGACGGAACCCTACGCTTCTGCGTCGATTATCGTCGACTGAACAAGATCACGAAGAAGGATGTGTACCCCCTTCCACGGATAGACGACGCATTGGATCGGCTCTGCAACGCTAAATACTTCTCGTCGATGGACCTCAAGTCTGGCTACTGGCAAATAGAAGTCGACGAGAGAGATCGCGAAAAGACTGCCTTCATCACGCCAGACGGCCTCTACGAGTTTAAGGTCATGCCGTTCGGACTGTGCTCGGCGCCTGCAACGTTTCAGCGCGTCATGGACACGGTGTTAGCCGGACTGAAGTGGCAGACGTGCCTTGTTTACCTGGATGACGTCGTTGTCTTCGCCGGAAATTTCGACGATCACCTTAGGCGGCTTGCGACAGTGTTAGAAGCCATCAAGTCATCAGGGCTCACTCTGAAGCCGGAAAAGTGCCGCTTCGCTTACGATGAGCTTTTGTTCCTAGGCCACGTGATCAGCAAATCAGGAGTACGCCCCAACCCACAGAAGACAGCTGCCATCGCAAAGTTCCCGCAGCCAACCGACAAGAAGGCAGTGCGCAGATTCCTTGGCATGTGTGCCTACTATAGGCGCTTTGTCAAGGACTTCTCACGCATCGCGGAGCCGCTAACACATCTAACCAAATGTGATGTCGCGTTCAAGTGGGAAACGCCGCAGGCCAAGGCATTTCAAGAACTCAAACGACGCATGCAGTCGCCGCCGGTACTTGCACACTTCGACGAGGACGCCGATACCGAAATCCACACTGACGCCAGTAGCCTAGGCCTCGGTGCCGTCCTAGTCCAGAGGAAAGAAGGACTTGAAAGGGTGATATCGTATGCTAGCCGGTTGCTGTCAAAAGCGGAAAGCAACTATTCTACGACTGAAAAGGAATGCCTCGCCATCATTTGGGCTATAGCTAAATTCCGCCCTTACCTCTATGGCAGGCCATTCAAAGTCGTCAGTGACCATCATGCATTGTGTTGGCTAGCTAACTTAAAGGACCCTTCAGGACGGCTGGCGCGGTGAAGCCTCAGACTACAAGAATATGACGTCACGGTAATATACAAGTCCGGAAGAAAACACTCCGACGCCGACTGCTTATCGCGCGCCCCCATCGATCCCCAGCCGCAAAACGACGAGGACGACGACGCCTTCCTTGGGATAATAAGCGCGGAAGACTTCACTAAACAGCAACGAGCAGACCCGGAGCTAAAAGGCCTCGTCGAGTATTTGGAAGGAAACACCGACGTTGTCCCTAGGGCATTTAAGCGCGGGTTGTCGTCGTTCACGCTACAAAACAACCTGCTCGTGAAGAAGAACTTCTCACCAGTCCGCGCCAGCTACCTTCTTGTTGTACCATCAGCGCTGCGTCCAGAGAGAGAGAGAGAGAGAGAGAGAAAACATTTATTTATCAGGAGTTTGGGCGACTTCCTCGCAGGGTGGAGCCCTTAGTTCAGGGCCCCATTGGCTCGCGCCACTCTGCGTGCCCGCCGGATCAGCCATCGCTGCTCTTGCGGGTCTGAGCTGGCCAGCGCAGTCTCCCAGGAGGAAGGGGAAGGTGAAGGAATAGGGGAGTAGCCCGGAGGGTGTGGGCACTCCCAGGTGCAATGATATACTGTGGGCTTTGCTCCACAATAGGGACAGTATGAGGTATATTGTGTGGGGTGGAAGAGGTGAAGATAAAAGAGGCAGGGAAATGAATTAGTTTGAAGCTGTCGCCACGCGACGGCATCTTCTCGATTAAGGGAATTATGTGGGGGAGGGAAGTGTCTCCTGTTATCTCTGTAATATTGTAGAGTTTCAGTGTAGTTCAGTGGTTCTGTCGGTGCGTCGTCTGGGTTGGACAGCTCTTCCAATGGCGCCCGGTTAGCGAGCTCTCGGGCTACCGCATTAGCGCGTTCATTACCATGGAGAGAGGCGTGTCCAGGTGTCCAGACGATACGCACCCTGTGTAATGCTGTGGGGTGTAATGATGTAAGGATGCGGTGTGTGTAGGGTGTCACGCTCCCTTGTGCCAAAGTCCTGCAGGCGGTCTGAGAATCAGTGACCACTGTGATAGGTCCATCCGGCGCTGGCATGGTTGAAGCGTGTACGATGGCTAGGGCAATAGCAGCCTCTTCCGCCGTGCCACTCTCCACAGTGTTGAGCGTTGCCGAAGCTCTCAGAATGTCTGCACTATCTAGTACGACTAGGCATAGGGCACGTTTCTGTGGGTAGCGGGCCACGTCGGTGTATAGGACTGGAGTGTTTGATTTGTCATCGCCAAATAGGCGAGCGAGGGCTTGTGCTCTTGCCTGTCGTCGACCTTTATGACGGTCAGGGTGCATATTCCGGGGAATTGGGGCCACGTGAATTTTGTTGCGAATGCTAAGCGGAAGAAGTTTGCGGTTTTCCTGTTGTGGTTGTCTTGGTATTTGGTATCCTAGCCGGGATAGAATGTGGCACCCTTGCATTGTTCGTTGCAGACGTTGCAGTTGGCTGTTAAAATGACCTTCAACTAGTTCGCGGATGGTGTTGTGCACCCCCAGTCGTAGTAAGAGCTGCGTAGACGCATGTTGGGGTAGTCCCAGCGCTGCCTTTAGTGCCGTACGGAGGAGGGTGTCCAGCTGGTGCATCTCAGTCTGAGTCAGATTATGATAGGGCAGGTGGTAGGTTAATCGGCTAATTATGAGGGCTTGCACGATTCGGAGTACGTCTTTTTCTTTCAGTCCTTGTCGGCGGTTTGTAATGCGCTTTATCATGTGCGTTATTTGGGTAAGTTGTTGGCGGAGCATGTGTAGGGTATGTGTGGCCTTCCCGTTGTGTTGTATGTGAAGTCCTAGTACACGTAGTCTGTCTACCCTTGGAATAACGTTGCCATCGAGATGCAATGTGATGGCTGGTGGAAAATCGGCCTTGTTCCGTTTTTTGAATACAAGCAGGAGCTCCGACTTCTCAGCTGCGCATGTGAGTCCTCCAATACTGCACGCCCTACACGACGATCCAACCGCTGGGCACCTCGGATTCTCCCGGACGCTGTCGAGAATACAGGAAAGGTATTACTGGCCGCGTCTGACCGCCGACGTCGCCCGTTACGTCAAGACATGCCGAGACTGTCAACGACGCAAGACACCACCGACAAGGCCAGCAGGATTACTACAGCCGATCGAACCTCCTCGCCGACCATTCCAGCAGATTGGGATGGATTTGTTGGGGCCGTTTCCGGTATCAACATCCGGGAATAAGTGGATCGTCGTGGCGACGGACTATCTCACCCGCTTTGCTGAAACTAAAGCTCTACCAAAAGGCAGCGCAGCCGAAGTGGCGAAATTTTTCGTCGAGAACATCCTGCTACGACATGGTGCCCCAGAAGTCCTCATCACTGACAGAGGAACGGCTTTTACAGCAGATCTCACCCAAGCCATTCTGCAGTACAGCCAGACAAGCCACAGGAGGACAACTGCCTACCATCCGCAGACGAATGGTCTCACGGAGCGCCTGAACAAGACCCTCGCCGACATGCTAGCAATGTACGTCGACGTCGAACACAACACGTGGGACGCGATCCTGCCGTACGTAACGTTTGCGTACAACTCGGCGGTGCAAGAAACAACACAGATCACGCCGTTTAAGCTGGTTTACGGCAGGAACCCGACGACGACGCTTGACGCCATGCTGCCGCACGTAACTGACGAAGAGAATGTTGACGTCGCTAGCTATCTCCAGCGCGCCGAAGAAGCCCGACAGCTCGCCCGCCTGCGAATCAAGAGCCAGCAGAGGACCGACAGCCGACACTACAACCTCCGACGACGCTTCGTCGAGTACCAGCCTGGCGACCATGTTTGGGTCTGGACCCTGATACGCCGACGAGGACTCAGTGAGAAACTACTCCGACGCTATTTCGGACCCTACAAGGTCATCCGACGTATTGGCGCTCTGGACTATGAGGTCGTGCCAGACGGCATTTCGCATTCACAGCGGCGCCGCGCACGATCTGAAGTGGTCCACGTGGTGCGCCTTAAACCCTTTTACGGACGCTGACGAACTTCGTTATTTTTTTCTTTGCTACGAGTGCTTTTGTTTATTAACTTCGTTTGCAGCATCGGGTCGATGCTTTTTAAGAGGGGGGTATTGACACGTGTGCTTATCTTTATCGGCCGACCACGTTTCGCCGCTTAACAACTGTTATCGCGCAGCGCGGGACGCGTCTGCATGTATCCGAAGTTTCTGGATAGTTATCGATGCTTCTATCCGCTGTCTGTTGTCGCCGAACCTTGTGTTATCTGATTTCATCGCGTGACTCGAATGTTGTAGAACTTTGTGGAAGGCATGTGGGTCTCAACGATTAGTCTGGAACATTCGATGACTGCTGTATAAAAGCCGACGCACTTGACCCGCTGATCAGATTTTCGACGATCGCCGACCGTGTTCGCCGCTATCGTTGTGCTATAAGTGTAGCCTGTTTTTGTGAGCACAGGTTCGCCCAATAAAAGTTAGTTTTGTCTTTCACAGTATTTGCTACTGTGTTCTTCAACGTCACCACCATGTGACAATATGTATTCTTTTCATAAAATATTATACTCGTATGTGCCAAAAATTGTGCCCAACATAACTGGTGTCAATGCTTCCATGTTTTTCGTCTATTTAATAAGTAAAGAAAATATCACAAAAACTTTAGAACTACATCAGTTCGAAACCACCAAAGCATTCCATGCCGCTGATATGAAAAATGTAAAGGCCATGAAATGAACAAGTTGAGGACAAATATGTTAATGAAACTTTGTCATTTAAGATCCTTGTTTACATTCTTGTACATATGCAACGGCCAGTGAAAAATCTCAATGACGCTGTCATTTGTTCCAATGTATTACGCAGGAGCAGCTGTCACCGGTCGTGTATCGTGAGTAATTGCACCGAAATTATAGTCGCAACAGAGAGCACGTATAAAAAGCACGAGTTTTGCAGAATATACGAGGGTGAGTCAAATGAAAGTGAGCCAGTGCAAATATATGAAAAATGGGGTACTTTGTTTAAAAGTAGCCTTCATTTGCATTCAGACATTTGTCCCATTGACAAACGAGTCGCGTAATTCCCGTCTCATAGAGTTGCTTGGGTTGCTGCTTCAAAACGTCTGCAACTGATATTCACGTCATCGTCCGGGACAAATCTGGTTCCCTTGAGCTGTTTTTTCGGTTGCCCAAAAATGGGGAAGTCGCGAGGCAACAGGTCTGAGCTGTCTGGCGGATGTTGCAGCGTTCGCCGCTTGAACTTTGCCAGTTTTGTATTAACCACATCAGCGACGTAGGGACGGGCATTGTCGTGGAACAAGATGACCCCATTCGTCAATTTGTCACGTAGTTTGTTCTTGATTGCGACACGTAGCCGATCCGGCGTTTAGCAATATCGGAAACAATTGATAGTCTCTCAAGATTTAGCAAATTCTATCAGTAATGGCCCCTGACAATCGAAAAATAAAAGTCAGCAATACCTGTCCGGCGGAAATGACGGCCTTTGCTTTCTTTTGGGGTGGTGAATTCAAATGTTTCCATTATAAGATTTGCTGTCGTGATTCAGGCTCGTAGTAGTGGCATGATGGTTCGTCCCCGATCACAATTGCAGACAAGAAATCGTCACCCTTATTGTCATACCGGATAAGATGAGTGAAGGCAGCGCCGAACATCTCCGTATTCTGGCGGTGGTAATCCATTGCGCATACAAGAGCCGATAGCCGAAATGTTCATGAATTACGGCGTGAACGGTGACGGTGAACCGAACCGTGAGCGATGTTCACACGCTCTGGCAGTTCATCGATGCTTATCCTCCGTTCTTGTGTCATCAGCTCATCAACCTTTGCAATTTTGTTAGGTGTGATTGCACGATGGCTTTGGCCCGGTCTGGGATCGTCTTTGCAACTTTCACGTCTTTCTTTGAACGGTTTGTTCTAACGCTTCACAGTGGCCAATGAAATGCAATGTTTGACGTACACGGCAGCCATACGGTGACTTAATGTCTTTTTGGGAAACACCTTCAGCTGTCAAAAACCTCACGGCACTACGCTGCTCCACTTCTGGAGCGTCCATTACGTCACGCAACCATGTTCATCCCAGTGTATGAGAGCGTTAAAGAACATTTATCCTCAAACCTGCGTGTCACTTTTGTAAATCACAGATGCCTGTGTGCTACGCGCAGGCCTTGCAGATAATGAACAGAACCATAATTGCGCGGGGTGGGTAGGCTCACTTTCATTTGATTGCCCTCGTACATTAGAAATGCGAAGATACAATGGAATATACAAATGCGAAGACACAGCTTGATAACGGGCAAAAAAGTGCCACCGGAAACATAGTTCACTGCACGTATACACAAAACATACGTATAAGTCTCCAACAAATCTAGGTATCTAAGAAAGAGTCACGCTATATTATGGGTCAAACAAGGCAAATAAACATGTTACGCAATCACAGATTCACAGAATCCTAGATCCCGCCCCCATTCCATCCACTCCCCCCGATGTATTGTGCGCGACCGAAGGCGGCGCGCTTGCTCCTCACTTTTCTCCCTTGCGCACGCAAGACTGAGCCACCATCGTCGGCTCACCCATTCCCCCTCACCCCCCACATGCTTTCACTCGCACATACAGCATGCGGTGCACGGTCACGATGCTATCGCCCTTAGAATTTATGCGGAACATGAGGGCAACGGCGACGGCAGGAATGCGCATAGAGTCTCCATATAATTGCTATTGCAATAATATAATAAGAGTATCCGCAGCTGAAGCGTCCCATGGCCCATTACTTTCCGCAAAATAAGTAACAAAATAGAACTTTCACCACGCGACAATTCGCTGCGCCTCAACGTTTTTTTTTTTCCTTTTGTGGGGCGGGGGCACCATAATGAAAAAAAGAACGCAAAGGAAAGTATGTTGGTCACAATCGAATGCCTACTTTGGGCAACTAATGTGGCTATTAAAGGAATATCGAAGAAAATACAAGACGCTTGGTCCACCAAGAACCATGCGCATACTGCTCGGTATCCTACACCGGCGAGGCAAGACATTCTGGAGAGGTTGCGCTCAAGCGAACGCGGTGCAATCCGTCGTCCCCACAGTGATGGCGGCGAGCGACCATTGTTTCTTTTCCTCGTCCGCTAGCCAGAAAGCGTCTAAAACTGCCAGACGAAAATGCACTCGGCCAGAGAAAACCGAATGTGCACCGAAGTTCGCCGCGCGGTGGTCGGGGCAACACGAGAAAAATGCATGCGCTCTGGCTGGCTCTCGCAGCCCGCGGGCAGGGGAGCGAGAACAAAAAAATTGAAGGGGATCAATGTGTCCTCGCGATTAAAAGTCAAAGTAGAAAAAATAAATAAGAACGTAGTTACCTTGGCTGGCTTTAGTGTCTTCACTGGATGCTTTGGCGCAGGTGAAAAATATGTTGATATTTTTTTATGTGACATGACGGCAGGAATGAACCACCACAACGCTTCGTCGCATCGGGCCTCGCTGCGGGCTTTGTACAACTTGTCGGAGAGTGTGTTGATTTGGCTTGTCTCGTTGTATGGCCCGATGTGTTACTTTGGAAAAGTTAATGCACCTTTGGCGTCAAATATTTATGGGAACATGAAACTTACAAAGTTCCGCAATTGAAAATCTAAAGCACATGTTTTGAAATATCAATGCACCTTTCACATCAAAAGTTTATGAGAACTTTATACCCATAAAGTTTCGGAATTGACATCCACGCGCTCCGTAGATTCCATGATAGAGTGTAGATTCCGCGGCCTCCACGAGATGCCGCGCCAGCCCGTTCGCCATCAAAAGGTCCTTGAAATTTTGTGCTCGGATGGGGCTGCTAGCGTTATGTGACTCCCGGTGCATGGGCGTTGCCGCGAAATCCAGCCCGAGTTGGCAATTTTCGCGGTGAAATGGCTTTTTGAGCGTGAAAAAGACGTTCTAGACAAAATCCAGAATGATTTCCGGCGCCGGGGCTTGCTTTGGTCGGCGGTGAATGGACAGCACGAAAAAATTTCGGGGGGGGGGGGCTGAAGCCCCGTAAGCCCCCCCCTGGCTACGCCCCTGGTAGAGTGCGAATGGTACCTGCAAAGCCACTCAACCCTGGTTCGCCGAAGGATGTTGTCTGTTCCACTATGTAAGTTCAAGCTTCATGCCTATGTTATTTATGGCTGCAGGGATAAAAATTAGCATGATTTTGCTCAAATTTTGTTTGACTGCACACAGTTGGCGTTTCAAAATATTTGAAACCTATTAAAAAACCTTCGTATTTATGAATATTCGAATACCGAATCGGATAGGACGCTGTTCAATTAGTTATTCAAACGTTTTGAATATTCGCACACGCTCTTTTTCTTGCTATCAGCATTTGTCTTGTAAGGACCTGCGCGTGTATAACTGAACATCGAGCAATATTTTTAAATTCGTGGCTTAATATCACACTTGTAACGGGGTAATGTGGAGCGCGAAGTATAGCTGCTTCTTTACGGGCTGCAAGCCGGATTAAGGTAATGAAAAGTCTGGATGCGTGAAAAGCTACGTGAGAGGTTTAGAAAACAGACGTTTCCTCAACGCCTTGTACATGGGTTTTACACTTTTGTTCAGACTGCTGCCAACGCAGGGACGTATGTGGGACACAACCGTGCCTGTTGGGTTATTACTAGCCGAATGTGCCTTCATTTCCTAGGTCATCTTTCAAGGAATCGACTACAGCCGTAGGCGCTCATAGCGACCTTTGTTTACAAACAAGCATAGGATCGAAAGAACTACTTTTTCAATTCCTTAGAAACTTCTTGTAAACAAATTTGTTCATGTGGTAATGAAAGGCGAATGTTATTCGTTGAACATGGGAACAAAAAAATATGCACCGGTGATTACGATACTCCCCAATGCGAAATTTGAGCGCAGCTGCATACGTGTCTTCATTTCGCGATATATTGGCAGGCGCGGACAACCTGTCCCGTGCGGCACATTGCAAGCGCAGCGAAGTGTGGCGCGACTGCCTCGTTAATTTGGAGATCGCGAGAGCCAGCGCGTGGGTGACGCGTGGACTGAACAGAAGCCACGCGGGACGGATGAAAACCAGGAAGGAAAGACCAATAAACGCAAGGGCAACAAAACTCGCATCGAGCGCAGACGTGAAAATGCAAAGAGCGGTGAGCACATCAGACAGGCGTGCTCCACCTCGCCTCCAGAAATTTAATCTTCCTTCGCGATTAAAACAACTGAACGTACACTAATGCATGTTTCAGCGGCATTCAGAGTGAAGAACGATTCCTTATTTCACGCGCCAGATCATCCTTGCGTGTAAAGAAAAGAACGCATTTTCGAACAATGGCGAACAATTGTTCGAAATTGCTAAATGCGATCATAATTTGCGCCTAAATTATCCTCATGTTTCCTTAGTCGTATATTAAAACATCGCCTTCTTTCCCCTTGTGTTTCACGCCATCTTCACATTATCAGCGGCCTATGCAGAGGACAACTGCTACTCCGGCTTTCTATAGGTGATTTTTCAGAGAGCGCTACGCGCTGACGATGTTTTCAAAGAAGAGGGATGCTTTGTTGTCACACACGAATCCTTGCTGCCGGAAAACCTTAAGGTATGCGTCTTTCAGATAATGATTAAAAATATAAAAGCGTGACGAGGACAAAAATACCAAAGACTTCCACCTGGGAATCTTTATTGCCCCCGAAATATATATATACACGTTGTAAAGCTTGAAATTTTTTTTTTACCACATCGGTACAGACAGACAGACAGACAATGAACTTTTAATGAGGTCCTGAGGGACTAGCCGGTGGAGACCCGTTGGGGCCCCCGGCTCGCCGCTGGCTGCTCCCATGTCGGAATCGGGAGGCCAAGCCTCTCCGCTCTTTCACGGGCCCTCTGGACGGCCATGGACTGGAGCTTGAGTTGCGTGCTAGATATGGCCTCGTCCCAGTCCCGTTCGCTGGTGAGGGACGTATCCCGTAACGCAGGACACTGCCAGAGCATATGAGGTAGAGTGCTAACCTCCCCACAATCCGGGCACTGTGGGTCAATTTCTGGATAAATCCTGCTTAAGAAACCTCGCGAGGGATATGACCTCGTCTGAAGCATCCTAAGCGTGATCGATTGTGATCTGCATATATAAAAATTGTTCGCGGGTGGTAAGGATAGCGGGGAAAGCCCTGCGTTACGGCAGCTTGACTGGCCCCACCCCCTCTTTCAAAGCACAAAGACAGCTGCAAGCAACGGTGCAACACGTTGCATATTTCATTAAAAAAAACACAATATGAATATCTAACATTTACAATGTTCCACAAACATCTACAATATAAACGCCTGCAAAATTTTAGAAAGCTAAATCACAACCAACAATGTTGTCTTTACAAGATACAAGAAAGTTAATAAACGGTAGATTCAACTCAACATTCTTGAAGGTGCCCTGAACCACTTTTTATCGAAGTGGAGAAAGACATTTGAAGTGAAGATAGGCTATTTCAGAACCACTCTGCCGCAAAAAGTAATTCAATGCGTTCAGCACAAGTGGAGTTATCGGCAATCGAACACGGCCTCAGCTGTGCTCCCCTTCCTCCTCCAATGCCTTGCACTGCGAAGGCTGCGGCGGAGACGTCACCGTGGCGCGCAGTTCAAAATTCCGATTTGGTGCCTATGCCGCGCTAAACGTAAGCCAAACGCGGCTGTCCTCGGAGAGCCGCACTGCGCTTAGCCACTGGACTCGTGGCGGCACCTCGCGGCGGCCGCGGTGTAGCCGAGTGCAGCGACCAATAGCAGCCGCGTATTGGAGTGTACTTTATGACGAAATAAGGCACAGAGAAAAGAGCGAGGATCGTGGGGTTTTAGAAACGAGAGCTTTTGAGAAAAAGGTGACTTCGCGCTCCGCTTGCGAGCTCCTCAGGCCGCGTACGACAGCAGAACTTGGCTGTAATGTTCACAACAGCGTATGCTACCCGCGGGCTATGTTATTTCACCAAGCCCGAGAGGTGGTTCAGAGGTGGTTCATTGTACTCATAAAGAGTCGCAACATATATTACTATAAGTATGTCAAACAAGTCAGATGTGTATGCATTTTAAGGATTCAGGCCGTCAATTGTTTATTAAAAATTGCTGAAAATCGCAAACATTCAAGAAACGAGAATTCCGGAAAATCGCTAATTGTCAGAAAGCGAGAGTTGCTGAACACTTCTGAAAAGAAATGTTACGAGCCTGTAACTCAGCAATGAAAAGTGCTATCACAATTCTATAATTGCATTTAATAGTAGATGTAAAGAGGACAAAATCGATGTATTATACATGGCTCTCAAATCTACGGCTATGTGACCAGAACTTTTGCAAAGCCCTTGTAAATAATGTAACACGTTCAGGTAAGATATAAATTGATAACCAGAATTTATCCGCTTTGAATTCTCTAACGCATGCAGTTTGCCGAACTGTGACATCTGTTCTTGGTACAGAACAACGAATTTGCAATCTTCTTGTTTATATCATTTTAAACCTTACCAATCTTTGAAAATTTCTTTTAGTAAATTCAGGTCTTAAATCGAAATTCCCCTTCCAACATTCGCTAGAATTTAGCGTTTTCTTTCAAATACAACACATTTCAATAAAATCGGCAGGGTGGTTATGTCAGAAAAGTGCTTATGCGTTTTACATGTATTTGAATAGGCGACATCGGGGTTGAACCCTAACGAAAGCTTCCTCTTAAATATAAACTAAGGAGATCGATAACAAATATATTAGGCTCAATTTTTAAACCACCAAAGTAGCAGAAAACATCATTGCCGTAAGTACTATCCAACAAAGTAGCAAGGTATTCATTAAATTGGTTAGTCAGTCCTTTTCCTCTGTAGACTACCTTTTACTAGAAAAGCTCCCTTCAAGCATGCATGACGAATAAAAGTAAATGATTTCATTAATTTCGTTTTCCTACGTTTTGGGAAAGAATAAAACATGTTAAAAATTTAACACGACGTATACACAAAGATAGCTAGCCTACCTGCCTAGGCTTCCACGATGCGTTCTGTCCCAGGTCTGCATCCCATGTGACGTGCAAGTCGGGCGTGTTTTCTACTTTCCACATTAGAATCTCAGCTAGTGACATCCACATAAATGTACACCTCTTCTGTCGCTTAGCTTGCCCGACTGAACAAACATTTGTTTTCCATACAAAAATGCTGATTGAAGTAAATAGGATCACATGGGCTGAAACCCAAAAGACTCGGGTTTAGCCAAATTTTCGTTGCTGCAGACAGCAATTTGCCTTTCACAGCGCACGATGTACAGTCGCGGTCAAAAATACGCGGCCCACGGCTCCAGTCGGCGGAGCGGCCGCGAGCCGCACCGCGGCGCTCGCGTCGGCGCTGCGAGAGTTTGCGCTCTGACGACAGGTATCTCCCTCGCTCTCGGGCGGATACGTAACGGACGATACGTAACGGGCGGATACGTAACGGATACGGACGATACGTAGGGAGATACCTGTCGTCAGAGCGCAAACTCTCACAGCGCCGACGCGAGCGCCGCGGTGCGGCTCGCGGCCGCTCCGCCGACTGGAGCCGTGGGCCGCGTATTTTTGACCGCGACTGTACGTACAACATCAGTATCATCACGGGTAATATTTGCGTGCGAAGCCGTTCAAATTTCATCGACGGTTTTCTCCAGGTTCTAATCCTGAACTAGTCAGCATCTTCTTTGAAGCTCTCAGGTTTTCCATTCATGAATTCTATGGAATGCCGAATGCCTTCGAACTCGACACGTATTTCGGTGCTTAAGTTTCAAACTGAGCGATATAATTCTTGACGTCTGCCGCAAATGTACCAAGCTTCATTACCAATACACTCAGAACCTTAACTACCTATTTTATGCTACTTGGCTGTTTCTCAGCAAAAGCATTTGCAACATCGTCCAAACAACCAGAATTCTTATCCCACGATAGTTTAGTGGGGAAACAGCACATCCAAAATACAACTTGCAGAGAATAAACAAAAGCAGGTACTGCACTTGTTCAGCAGTGATTTACTCTTGGCAGCAGCAACGAAGACATATGGTACATACTTTAGCCAAAGAGAAGTATTAACCAACCTGCAGAAGAGTCGGTCATTCAGAGTCCTGCTGCCGTCGTCGCTGCTTCCAAGTAGCATAAAAAGTGTAAAGCAACAACAAATGAATAAACGAGAAGAGCCGTGCAGGCTAAAATGACAGTGAACAAAAAATTCGTCAGCGATTACGATTCTCTCTAATGAGAAAGTTGAGCGCAGCTTTATAGATGTTTTCATTTAGCGATACATTTACTGGCGTGGGCAATCTGTCCCGCGCGGCACGTTCCAAGCGGAGCGAAGTGTGGCGCGTCTGCCTCGCCAGTCGCGAGATGCAGCGCGTGGCTGAGGTGAGGGTACGATTCACGGCAGCCGCCGCAGACAGATGCAGCGCTTTTTCTCCAAACAGTCGACGTGCGCTACTCTGGCGCCATATCGTAACCATCGTCGACGCACAGCCTGTCTTGGGCGGCCCTACGCTTTTCTTCTCACGCTTTCGTTCCACCAGCGACGAGAACGGCCCTTCGTCGCGGGGAAGTCGTGCCACCAATGGCAGCGCCGACAACATCGAAGGGAGCGTCAAATCGGGTCTCACTTGTAGCCGCTCGCTATCGCCCCTTGCAGGAGCAGTGGTCCTCGTCACACACGCTGGTACTAGCAGCAGACGCGGCGGACGAGCGCAGCCCTGTCCACCTGATGGCTCCCCCCCTCCCCCCTCCCTCGGAAGCGCACATGAAATCGCCCCCGCGGCTGCCGCCAGCAACTTGGCGCATGCGCAGGCCGTCTCGGCTCCGCTTCTCCTCTGCTTTCAGCCTTGTGGTTCCGCTGCACCGTCATCCTGCACTTTCCTCCTATTCTACGGCCTTTCTGCCTACCGCTGCGCTACGCGCTCGCTTTCATTCTGCGCGACGCTCGTTGGCTCGCCGCCGCCGCTCTCCGCAGGAAACAACAGTGAGGGAGCATGACTTGCTATCACATATATACGCGCGCAAGTGCTCTCCCCAAAAATGAGTTTTTAGTGCGCAGCGCCCGTTCCTGCGGCGAGCGCCGTTCCTGACGGTGAATTTGCCTTTCTCTTTTCGGAAAGAACGGTTTCTGGGGACAGGTACGACAGTTTGTGCGGCGCGATGAAAGCTAATTGCACAGTAAAATGTTGCGCTGTCTTCCTTCATCGTTGGGAAATCCGATGCATGTAGGGGATCACGGAAACCTTCTCTCGCGAGCTTGCTTTTGCACGTGTTTTTTTATTTTCCATTTACCTGTTTGGTTTCTGTTTTCTTTTCCTGTGCATTGCTACTGCTACCGACGTAAGTAGCACCTGTGGGTAGCCTGCTGCTTTGAGGCAGTAAACCTGCGTGACCATCTGCGCGATCACAATAACAATGTGCGCACTGGGAAAGAACGCTTTTTGGCCATCCCTTGCCTGAGAAAACCAAGGTCATCGGCAGTAGCGTAGCAACAGGGGTGGCCGGGGGGCCGTGGGCCCCGGGTGCAAGGGGCCAAGGGGGGGGGGGTGTCATATACGCCTGAAAACACCCCTCTTTCCGCCCGATACACCCCGGGGGGGGAGGGGGGCGTGACAGAAGACCTATGGGCCCTGGGTGCAGGACGACCTAGCTACGCCACTGGTCATCGGCAGAATTCGGGATCAGCGTCCACGCGAAATTATTAAAGCTCCTCAAATGTTGCATTCTGGCACTTCGTGCGTTAGTAAATGATCCATCAATGTATCACTGAAAGCTGTTATTTTTGTGGGAGCACGGCCACGCGGAATAGGCAAGCAAGTCGTGTACTTTCACGGTTTTTTCTTTACATTGTCATTTTAACTTGTGCGGCTCTCCTCGCTTACTCATTTGTTACTGGTTTAGACTTCACGACGTGTATATACATATATTCCCAGTTGAAAGTCAGCGCTTATCCTTGTATGTGTTTCTTGGTATTTTTCTCATCGTTCAAGAAGTTACGCTGTAGTATCTATAATCTATTTGAAGCCAACAGCTAGCTCAATCTCTGACGCAAGTTACACCTGGAAAACATTGGAGGACGCTTAAGCTTGGCCTTTAAAGCAAAACGCGATAGCTTTCATATATCTCTGACTGCTTATCACGCTTTCCGATAACTGCAGCTTATGTAACCGTAATGTTTATCGGGAAACGCTGGCGGCGAATGGTTTGCACGAAGGTGAGCCTTCTGGCCGAAACGCGGCCTCTAAGCTCTTGCGTGGGCCGCGATGAGGCGGAGGTGAGCGCGACCTGGAGCTGTTGCAAGGAACCGGGTGCGCCGCTTTATGGCCTGTGAGATTGAGGCCATGACAGCTCTATGAATGGTAGAAACGCTGGAAAAGGCGTTTGAGTTTGAGATCGCGCGTAACAGAATTATGTTTTCACGTATATTCAAATTACAATCCGAAGCTATCATGTCCGTAGGTTGTGCGTAAGCAGTGCTGGGCACTATCGAAGACACATGTATGTACCTTAGATACTCTGGGTATATTGTATCTGTATCATAGTACGTCTGGCAAGACGTGTATCAGTATTTGTATTTTCGATACACGAAAGAATGTATCCTGTATATTAAGGTACAAGATACTGGCTGTATCACATCACCGTGTGAAACTATAACCGTTGGCTGAACTCCGCTTCTCAAGCTCATACTGCTGCTACTGCAATGAGGTCTGCGCGTCCATACTGGAGGAGGAGAGTCACGTGGTGGCGCTCGCGCCGTCTGGACAAAACCAAGCGCGCGAACGTTTGCGCGCAGGCGACCTTTTGTTCTTTTTTTGCTTTTAGTTGCGTCGGTGCCATGACACTTACTCGTAGCCACCGTACTGTACTGCGCACGCCATCTGTTTTGTTACAAAGTCTGAAGAATGCAAGAATGGGGTTGCCTTGCGTCTAGTGGATTTCACACATCAGCGATCTGAAGGATCTCGTGGATGTAAGTTTGACTTGCGAACCAAAGCGTGGATGGCATTGCTTCCGGGAGACTTCCGCGTAAGACGGCTAGCTTGTGTACGTGATTGTTGCTCGCAAGCACCAAAAGCAATTTTTTGGACTACGTTGCATGCGTAAACGGTAATACGCTTACGGACAAGGTTAAACTCTACAGGGGTATTTGCGCCATCGTGCAGATGCTTCTTATTGGCGTTTTTATAATAAGATGACTTTAAACGCATGATATTCTGCAGCCCCGGTCCATTACGCTCGGCCGGGAAGGATCAGGGAGATAGAGGCGTCAGCCTGCTGCCGGTGGTTGGCGGGCCACTTAACGCACCGGTGTGCTTATGAAGATGACGACCCACTACCTGGTCGACAAGCTCAACAGCGACTCCCATCAATTACAAATGCGACAAACAAAAACCACTGACAGCGCAGTGTATAAAGGGGTTTCATGTTATACGGCTAGAGCAAACCCAATAAATTGTTTCGGAATGAAAATCTTATACTTTGAACCAGACTGTTTTTGACACTTAGACATTTTATTCAAATGAAACGAGGTTGGTCGGAGTTTAGAAATTTCCAAGCAAAAATTTTTGGGCGTACGTGTTTGCTGCGACGGCATATAGATCTATCTATAGCTCTGCGTGCGTGTCGCTCTCTCGTGACCTTGTCCTTTTTCCAGTGTAATAAGAAATTTGCGGATGTAACGAAGTATTTTAAGATACAAATGGAAAGTATGGTATCGGATATATCAATTGCGGTAATACCTGGTATCTGTGTCTCAAATACTTTTTGCTCGAGTATCTTGTATCGTATCATGATACAAGTGAAAAGTATCTTTGCTCGGCCTTGTGTGTGAGTCGTACCTTACGATTTTTCTGGCGCATTTTACGTTGAGAAATTCAATTAGTTCAGTAACGTCATAGCGCTACACGGAGGGCCTGCGTAGTTGGGCATGCATGGTTTGGAATGATCTTTCGCTCACACGGGACTCCTACCCGGTTATTCTGTGATACGGGGACCTTAACGCTATCGCGTTGAAAACTCGGCCTGCCTGTTCCACTCGGTGCTGACTGTAGTGCTGTAGGCGCCGGCGGCACGCCAAGCGTCAGAGCATCACAGCGTAAGGTGCAGTCGGTACAGAGTGGCAGAGTATGGCGATAGCCGGTGATGCGTCTCTACCGCGGCTCTCAGTTTGTATACTCACATTTACGATAGACGTGTCCGCCTTGCTTCCGGCAGCGGACGATGACAGTTCCGCTTGTGTCCCAAGAACTGGTGCGGTGGCACTCGAGACACCGAATCCTTTTTCGGGGCGACTGCTAGGCGACGTGGCTGAGTACATCGTCGCCAGACTCGAGCCGACTGCGACCTGAGCTGCGGGGACCGCAGGAGTCTGCGCGGGCGCGAGCGGCGTCGGATGTAGTGACGACGTCAGACGCTCTTCGGAAAACGCCTCTGCCGACGTCTTGTGTCGATCCGGGGTCGGCGAAGCCCCGGACCCTTCCTCGCGAGTCTGGAGCGCAGCATGCGGCGCCCACACCGCTGGCGTCGACGCGGCGCTGGCGGCCGCTGTGTACCACCACTCGCACTCGGCGGCGCTCTCCGGCGGCGCTTCGTTCGGTTCCGGAGACATGGAGGCCGTTGCGAGGCTGGATGTGGGAAGCGCTCGCGTCGCGTCGTCGCCCGAAGCAAACGGCGTCCGCTGATGAGCGTCGGCGGTGGCCTGCCTCGTCCCGTCAGGAATGCGCTGGCTGACCCGTTGGAACGGCGTGGTATCTTCTCTCGAGGGTGGCGCCACGCTCGTTTCCTCGGCTGACTGCTCTTTCGAGCCGCCCGAGCACGGAGCCCGCGGTTCGACGTGAACTTCGCTGCTCGGAAGAGGACCGCTAGCGTTCGCGCGACTGACGGCGGCCGGAGAGTCCTCGGAAGCCGTCGGCGCACGGCGAGTGCGATTCGACGGCGTCGTTACGTCCGCGGGTGAACCGCCACACTGGTCTCCGGGAGCGCGCCGTTCCTTTTCATCGTCGCTGCCACCGTTGAGGACACCGTTGAGGATAGAATGGCTGCCATCAGGGATCTTTCTGTTTTCGTCCGCTGGCACTTCACCTGCATTACGCAGAGGGTGGGCTCGTGCTAAGGAATCGCAATTTATTTTGCTGCGCGCTTTGCATCTATGTAAATCCTTGCACTATATTGTCCCAAGGGCAACGGAAACCTTTATGCATATACATATTTGATTTCTCGTTATTGAGGTGTCTGAAAGTTTTGTGGTACGATTAACTAATAAGAAGAAGTAAACAAATTACTACACGGCAAGTGATACTTATGGGGCATTAAATTGCGTAGTTAGATACTGAAGAACAGCTTCAAAAGTACTGGCCTGCAAAACAGTGTAAATTGTTCGATAATGGAAGATAATCGTCGATGCCCTGAAGTCTGAAAGACCGGCTGTCCCGATCAGTGAGTATGCCAATCAGAAGTGCGAAAATGCTTTCCCCAAAGCGGGCTAAGCATTTCTTACCGTATACTTGAATATGTCAAGGTGTTTCAGCGTATAAACACAAACTTTTTTCTCAGCTGCAGAGTCTCCGGAGATGTGTTTCCCGTTCGAACTGCTAAGGAGCATGCACAAACGCACTAGCTGCGTAAATGCAAACGCGAATAACTGTACAGCGAAATGGGCGCGTTGTTAGTTTCTGACATTTGTAACAGTGGTGTAATTGAAAAGTAAAGTGGCAATACATATGCGACTGCACGACGCCAAAAACCGGCTACATGATCGCACGTCGCACTTAATTGAACAGGCGTTTTGTTTGTCGCGCTTAAATTTCTGATGATGGCACTTACGCGATCACGTACAACTGTAGTAGTCGTTAAGGTAGTTAGAATAATATGTCGGCAGTTCTGACCAAGCAGTGCTGCCGGTTTCATCGCCATTAAATATCCCATGTGCCTCATAACCTTCCTATCCAATGGTACCTTATCACCTTGGAGGCAAACGGGATACTTAAGTAGAGATTCTAGCGACAACTGTTCAAAATAAGTCTGACCTAGTATGTGGCAGATAAACTCAATTAATTTTCGCCCACTTATTGACCACTCAGCGTCGCAAAGCTGAGCTAGTTGGCATGGTACGAGATGGCAAGCGTAGGAAACACAGGAAGGACGCCGACGCTTTTGTTGTCTCTCTCGTTCTTGATGTAGTCATCCCTGCTTCTTCCTGTCATGCACCACAGTGCTCCACTACGCCTACTGCACGTTGCACCATTTTGCCTGGCTGCAGCCGTAGGACTGGTATTGTTTTTGGCAGCACAATATGAGTGAATTTAAAAAAATTGGAATTTCAGATTCGCCCTTCAACAGAAAATTTCATACTCGGGAAACTATGGAAGGAAGTGTGGCGCGCCAGAGTGCCTACGTGAACCGTTTGTGCGAGCTTATATAGAACCAGCATGGGAATGACGGGAAGTATACAGACTTGCTTAAACTTAACCCTTATGGTTCCGCATTACTTTCAGAAACGTTACTGATAAAATTACACTAGTTCATTTTTCATCGCCAGTTTGCTGTACGGCCACAGTTAGCCCCTCGTAGAAACCATTATTTGTCCGCTTTCAAGCCATTTTTAAGAAAAACATTTGTATGTAGGTTATATAACCCAATTACGCATGTTTGCAGCTGTTACCAATCATCAGCTAGTTTTACCGGCACGCACACTCGAAAGTGCACCGACTTATTACGCGCTGGAAATTACGCAATAAAGTTTATTATAATTGCGAAGCAAAATTATTCTGAAGAAACGGTGTAAGTCTAGTACACAAGGCAGTTCAGCCGCAAAGAATAATCAACGCGCTTCATTTTCACAATGCGCTGCCAAATTGTAACAAAAGGAATTTCCTTGTATACTAGCCGCGATTCCCACGATGGCGGAATGGTTGCGGCGACAAGTTTCCCTCCAGGAGTATTATTACGATGAAAATCCACGGTTAAGACGAATAAGTAACCAGTGCTTTCAGGCCTAATGGATACTAAGCGAACGAGCCCAGTGGAGTTGTCGCTTACCGTGCAATGGGGCATCCTCCGAGTGCGGGCCTTGACTCGAGGCTGCGCTGGCCTCAAGCGGTAAACTCGCCAGCGTCTCCAGTTCTTGCTTTCCTCCGGGGCGTGCTTCCTCATCATCCTGACGTCCTCCAAGTGCGCCTTTACCTGTCGGTTGGGACATCGCCCTCGTCGCGGTTCTGCCTGGACTTGCTTCTGGCGAAGCTCGTGACATACACTGAAGATGACGATGTCCCAGTAATATGGGGATTGGTGACGATGATGATGAACCCTCAATTAATGGCACAAACCCACTGTGGGGCATAGGCTAAGAACCGGGTGGCAATGTCATTGAAAACTGAAATAACATAGTTAATAAGAGAATAAATAATAAAACAGGAATTGGCCAAGAATCGGGCACCCGTAGTTTTACGTAATATTGCAGGAAACAAGTAATGTGCAACTGGGCAATCAAAACACACAGATAAAAAATTTCCCTAAAGAGTACAATTTATGATAGTAATGCTAGGCTATAACACACAAATGCCTCTGAGACAATTTTTAAAGTAGCAGTTTAAGATACTATTCGTACTGTTGATTTAATTAAACCACAAACCGCATCAAAGACGTCCCTGTGGCTAAAGCCCAGTACTGAGGCACCGAACGTTAGTACTATTTCTGATGTTATGTTTACCCCTAGTTTATCAAGCGGAATTTAATGAAGTCTTTTATGACTTTTTCTCTCTCTCTCACGATGTCTTTTTCTTTTGTAGTTTATACCGACGACATATTAAAAAATTGTGTTCTATGGTTTCTATTTCAAGGGAAAATTGACACAATGGCGATGTCGCCAGACCAGCCCTGCGTAAATATAGGATTAAATGGGGGACACTCCAGCGTAATTTGTGATCGTTACTTCCGATTGTCATGATGGGCACCACTGGATATTCTATGGAAATTTTTGGTGTTAAAATTCAGTCAATGATGTTATTCTTTCAATCTCTGGAAATGGAAAATGTTTGATACCTAATCACTGTTATGTGAGCCACTACTGGAAGAGCGGATGTTATCGGTCTACTCAGAGATGCTCACGCTAATGAGTTGGCCATTTCGTTTTAATGTAATCTACAGTTACCTGGTGCCCATAATAGTTTTGCAAGATTCCGTTTTGGAGGAACTAATATTAGGAACGTCTTTAGGGCTGGTGAAATGGCTGAAGCTGTAAGCGAATTACAGACGGAAAGGGGATATCTGTTATAATAACCGCACTGATTGCATTCAAAGGGCGTTTCCGCAGCGCTAGAATCATTTCCAAAAGCTCATCTTCAAGGACGGCAGTGAAATCTAGCAGTCTGAAAGAGAATCACCAGCCAAGCGAAAGGGAGAAAATGCCTACGCCCGCCTTATCATTCACGCAAGCATCTGTAACTATTACCTTATTTGAGTGAACGTGTGCAAGGTAATCATGCAACCGGTTATTTAGGAGCCTGACTGATAAACTTATGGCTTCGGGGGAAAATGTCATCATATTGAACCTTAACATTCTGGTTTTAGTCATATGAGGGAATTACATTCCGAATGTTCACATTTAGACTATCTAATTGCTTTTGTACAAAATCAATCTGTGCACTGTGAAAACGTGGCCAATGAACAAGAAAGAAGGACTTTGGATTATTGTAAAGGCGTACTCAGATCGTCTAAGCGGAAAGCTGCAAAATTTTAGAGATGTTTATATCATTAAGATGCGAAATATGCAGGGCAATGCTGGCAGGCGCACTTCCTGATAAAGAACATTGTTTGCCCCTAACCTAGGAAGTCGCAGACACAGGGACAGGGCTTCACGCTCCACAAGAACCAGATGCTTAGCTTTATAATCAGGGCCGCCTGCAAGCAATAAACGCCCGAACTCCATTATTGGGTGCATTTACATTTTGTATATAATTAAGAGAAAGTCCCTACGTAGCCCGTGTTTTTAGTTGTTCAGTCTGCACAGTAAACCTAAAGTACATTGTGCCTTAAATGCTACGTTTTCTACGTGTGAAACATCACACGTAGAAACCGTCACAGTTTTCCATCATAAATTATTCCTAAATATTTAAGAGGCTCAACCTGAGGAATGGGTTCTTGTTTATAAAATACAGAAGTGTACTTTTACTGACTGAAACCAGTTTATTGTCTGAAACCATACCTCAACTTTACTCATGATCTTTGCAATTTTTTGTATCCAGAGTAAATGTCACTGTCGATACAACATAGAAGTTCGGGCTAGTTGGTCATAATGGAACTTGGACATCATAACCAGCGCCATGGAATGCGAACAGAAGGAACATACATATAGACAGCACGGACGCTATATGTTCACGTTTCTTAGCACTTGCTATGATGTCCAAGTCACTTTTGGCTGCGAAGAACGCGATGTCATCTGCATAAACGTAGACTTGTACGCCTTGTCTAGCTGGAACGGAGCTCATTAATACGTTAAATAATATTGGAGATAGGACTGCTCCTTGGGGAAGACCGCGAGTCTGTTTGAATTTTAGACGTGGAGCAGCCATCCTTAAAGTAACAAAATACCCTTGATCTCAGAAATCCTGCCAACCATGCAATATTATATTTCGGGATATTATGACTATGTAGGATAATCAGTAAAACGGAACGTTCAACGGAGTCATATGTTTTAGCTATATCTAGTGTCACTGAAGCAGCATATCGTCTTCTTTTTCTAGCAAGTTGTATGCGACTCTCTAAATTTCCAAGAGACCTTACACGTGTATGCTTGTTCATTATTCCTGTAATTTTGTTTGACCGCTTTTTTGTTTGTATGTTTTGAAAGGAAATCGTAGTGTTTCTTATCACAATATTCTTTAGCTTGAGCGACCGTGCGTTTAAATACAGCGGCATGAAATTTGTCGTCAGAACAATCTTTCGGAGACTGGTTATAAAGAAGCTGCTTCCAAGCTGCCTGTCGTCGTCGGTGGTCTCGTGTGCAATATGGCTTCCACTGAGGAATATGACAGTCTGTCTTGGCAAATTCAACGATAAATTCAGCTTTTTTGTATGATCATTTCATTACACCACAAATGTTTAAAGCTTTGGTATCTTCGCGCTGTTCAGAATGGAAAGCCAAATGTGCTTTTAGATCACTTTTAAATTTTCTGTAGTTTACAAATGCTTGGACCTGAGAGCATGATGGCATAACCGGGCAAGCAATTTCAAACATTACTGGAAAGTGGTCACTGCTGGCGACACAGTCCAATGCTGTCAAAGATGAACTATTTAGATACGAACTTACAGAACTTAAATCAAAGGCTGACCGGGACTTATCCAAAACAAATGCAGGTATTCTAGTATCGAAACAAGTCAGACCAAACCAACGAGAGTTTGCCATATTGGTCAGTTCCAAAACCCGAACACGTGTGATGGGAATTGAAATCTTCACCAAGAATTTTGTCCTTACACCATGAGGTCACAGCGGAGCCCAACATCGAGTGTCCTGTACGCCCGCAGGAAAGCATAAGTTTAAGAGAGAAAGGTAGGTAACCTCGTGAGGCTATATCTCAGGCGAAAATTTCACTTTCAGGAAGCATATGCTTATAAGAAATCTTCGCCTTGATGCTAATTCTATTAATGACAAAGAATGCCAAACGTCCGCCTTTCGATGGACGGTCCGATGGAAGATAGAAGGTTATTGTTTGTCAGGTAGTTATTGCTCGCACGATTTCCCTCGCTAGAGAGCGCGCGAACTGACTGTGCTGTGCTAACTGTTCTAATGCGACAGCATTCTTGAGTGCTTCACGCACTTTTTGGTGGCTATCTATCTATCTATCTATCTATCTAACCATTTTCCCGCCTACCTGGGTCACTGGGTAGTTCATTGTCGGATGAGTAGCACATCGGGCTGCTGTTCTTAGGTAAGATGGTTTGAGGCCAAACATCGGACCAACTTGGGTCACTGAGAATGTGACAATGTGTTCATACGGGCCATTCTTCAACGAAGCCCTCTCACGCCGACATGGGTCACTGTAGATGCGAGAGTGGATAGGCACCGTTGTTCGAAGGAACTCTTTCATGCCAACTTGGAGCACTGGGTATGTGCCACTCGGTCCGTGCTGGTCTTCAACGAACACCTCTTTGATGGCAACTTGGGTGACTGGGTTTGTGCGAGTAGATGTGTGCCACTGTTTGAGCGCATTTGACGCCAACTTGCATGTGTCACTGGGAATGTGCCCCTCTACAATAATAAAAAAAAAGCATCCCTTAAGTTTCTCCGATGCTGAGCAGAATCGAACCCACGTCACAAGGGTTCCTCCAGGACAACGACCCGATGCATTAGCAGCCTGTGCCACGACTGCAATAAGTATGTGCCACTTTTCAATGAGCCTCTCGCCAACTTGGAACGCTGAGTATGTGCCACTGAATGTGCGGCAACCGAGCGAACCATTCTCAGCATTGGCAGGCAACGGTGTGCTGCGCTTCTTGTCTCCCAGACCATGCACGGACTCCTCCGCAGTGCGACTAGGTGGCGCACGTGTGCAGAAAAAAAAACGCAATATAGGAGCCCGGTCGCCACACGACGCGTTTCTTAGCCAGTGCGCCATGTAATTCGGAGGCCACGTGCAAGCCTCGAAGCAGCGGCACCTGATGGCGTCGAATGCGCTTAAGGAAGCGCGAAAGACGAGTCCCGCTGCAGTACACGCCTCATACATAATTCGTTTTGACAGTGGCAATAAGTTGTGTCGCGCAATACCGATTTAATGGTAACTCGTTACCGTTGACAGTAATCATATGATTGGTTCCGCCGCCTTCTTTTTTTTGTTCGATAGATGTCGGGATGGTTAGTGGCTAATTGAAGTCGACGAAAGGGTACGAAATATTATTGCCGTTATCACGCCGAACCGCATTGTGTAATTAACGTCACGCAATTCAGTCTGCACAGCACTTGCAACATCACAGCGCTTGACGGACACGGTGTTGGCAGACTTGAACTGGCAGACCTGTCTCGTTTATTCAGATGACGTCGTTGTGTTTGTCCCAAAATTATATGGTGACCTCAGAACATGGCCTCCAAGATTTGCGCGAGCCGGCTGGTTTCGCTCCGGCCGTCCCATTCGCCGCGCTCCCCAGCAAAAAAAGTGTAAACATACGTCCTCACTTGCGGAAGAAAGCGCGCGCAAGGCGGCGCGCTTAAAAACGTGGTGGTGGTGGTGAAAAATTTTTATTGATGAGAAGGCCAAAAGTAAAAACAAATTAAAAAATTAAAAAGCAGCGTTGTGGGCGGCCTTCAGGCTGCCGGTTGTGGCGTCCAGGCCATGCCTAGTCGCGACGTCCTCCGCCGAGTTCACCAGCCGGAGTTGGATATCCGGCTCGGTGCTGGACAAAGCAGCCTCCCACTGCTGCGGATTGCTTAGGCGCCAAGAGGCAGGGGGCAAGTGTGCCGGACAGGAGAATAGGACGTGAACGTAATCGGCGCGGGAGCCGTCACATAAGCGGCAAGCCGGCGAGTGCGTCCCGGGGTGGAAGAGGGCAAGACGTGCGGGAGTAAGATAGGTATGGGCCTGATGGTGGCGCCATAAGTGTTAGTGGGGCTGGGAAAGGGATTGGTGCGGAGGGGGGAAGGTGAGACGAGAGAGGCGATTGTGCTGCGTGATATCGCGGTACGTAAGGAGCGCGTCGCGCGTATCCATTCCCGGCGGGGACGGGCTTGCTCGGTCAGTCGAATCTCGAGCGATGGAATTGGCCGCCTCGTTACCAGGATGGGCCGCGTGAGCGGGCACCCAGATGATTTGGATGGGGCGAGAGGGAACGGTATCGGAACGCAAGATTCCGATGGACGGGTGGCACACCCGGCGTACAACCGCGTAGTTGTAGACCGCAGGTTTGGAGTCGCTGAAGATGTACTTCGCGGAGGTTTGCGTGATGGCAAGGGCAATAGCTGCCTCCTCCGCCTCGACAGAGGTAGAAGTGTAGACTGAGGCAGTAAGAGTGGGTCGGAGAGAATTGTCAGTGACGGCAAGGGCATGTGCTGGGCAGCGGCGGTACGGGGCAGCATCTACGTAAGCCACGGCGGCCTGCCGTTCGTACTGACGCCAGAGCGCGGAGGCTCGCGCTACTCTACGGGAGGGGTGGTGTTCGGGATGCATATTTTTAGGGAGGGGATTAACGGTTAGGAGGGGGAAGACATGGGAAGGGATGGGCAGTGATGTAGGAAGAGGAATAAGAGGGGAGAGATTAAGGGTGGAGGAAGGAGATTCTTGGTTGGGGAAGGAAGAATAAGTGCGCGACCCGGGCGGGTGCGGGAGAGACGGAGGAGCTGGGCCGTGCGATGGGCCTCCGTCAGCACCGTCAGGGAGTTGTGGACGCCCATCGACAGTAACCGAGCCGTCGACGTAGATGTGGGAAGGGACAGGGCTGACTTATATGCGTGGCGAATGAGGCTATTGACTTTGTCTTCCTCGGTACGAGAAAGGTAGAGATACGGAAGAGAATAAATGAAGCGGCTGAGAACAAAGGCCTGGACCAGGCGGCGGAGGTCGTGTTCGCGCATGCCGTGGTGGCGGTTTGCAATGCGGCGTATGAGGCGGACAGTGTGGTGTACAGTGTTTGTGAGTCCAGTGATGAGGGTGGTGTGCTTGCCATTGGACTGAAGAAAGAGTCCGAGGATGCGGAGGGTAGAGACGAGAAGAATGGGTGTGCCGTCAAGGCAGACGGTGAGTGGAGAAGGCGACAGGGGGGCCATCCGCCCAGGCCGAAGGAGCAAAAGCTCCGATTTGGTCTGGGAGCAGCCCAACCCGATGGCCCGGGCGTGAGCTGCTACCGCGTCCACACCTGCCTGTAGAGCGGTCTCCATGTCGCCAAAATTGCCGGTGGTCACCCAGAGGGTGATGTCATCGGCGTAGAAAGCATGAGACAGAGCTGGGATAGCTCGTAAAGCACGTGCCAGCGGGAAGAGGGTGATGTTGAACAGAAGAGGGGACAAGACAGAGCCTTGGGGGGTACCCTTGTTGCCAAAGGAGAAGGAAGGAGAAGAAAGTGGGCCGTATGAGATTTCGGCTGTGCGGTGGGCGAGGAACGCAGTGACGTAAGCATGGACACGGGGTCCGACATGGAGGGAGGAGAGAGCGTCCAGGATGGCGGTGTGGTGTACATTGTCGAATGCTTTAGTAAGGTCCAGCGCCAGGATAGCTCGAGTGCGTTTGTGGTGGGAGGGGTGTAGGACATCCTCGGAAAGTTGGAGCATGACATCCTGGGTGGACAGCTGGTGCGCCGCGTGCCGAAGGCCACATCACTGCGCGTTCGCGGTCGTGGAGGGCGGTGGGCAGGCGAGAGTTCTCGCCCTCTCTCGAGATGCCTTGAGAGCCCGCGAGAATAGTTCTCTCCTGGGGTACGTCACACAGAAAGAGTGACGTCATGTCACATGACCCTTACGCGCACGTCGGTGGTTGTAGTTTACGGCTGGTTGGCAAAACATTTCAGTGTTCCTTGTGTAGTAGGTCCGCGCGAGCGCAACTTCACGCCGGTGTCGCTTCGTTTTGCGGGCGTCCATCTACCATGTCTAGCATGGTGGTTACTTGTTGCCAAGCGCGCGGCGAAAGGCAGCGGCGTCGGTTTCTTTTTTTTTTCGTTTTCCGAAAGGAAACACTCGTCGCAAAGTATGGGTGCAAGCTGTGCGCCAAGAAAAATTGCAGCCCTCAGACAGCAGCAGGATTTGCGGCCTACATTTCATCACTGGTAAGTGGGATTCGCTTGTTACGTAGAGCTTTTAGGCACGCTACTGTTACATTCGTCCAACTGTTACATTGCCTGCATTTATATTTTATCAACTCAGGTGCTCCGTCTCCATTCCCGAACCACACGGACTGGGCACCTAGCATTATTGCCTTCAAGAGGGCTAACCGCGAAGCTGAAGAAAAGAAATGCGACAGATTCGAACAGACGTTCAAGCGAAAACGTTGGTAGGGTAAGTGATGGTTGCGAAGTCGTACAGTTGCGGCGCGCTGCAGGCCAGCGATGCTCACATTTCGCGTGCCCTCTGCTGAAGTATGCAGTCGGCTATCACTCAGCCTAAAGGAATGCATTCTCTCCCGCTACTTAAAATAACGTCGTCTTTTTTCCCATTTATGAAATCTGGAGCGTGTTATTAGCGGGACCTATGAGACATCGAAAGACTGGCGCCATCTAATATTCGTTATATGTGCGGCTCCTCGCAGGCAGGACGTTGTGTGGTGTTTGTAACATCCCCCAGTCCCGCAACTGCATACATATCGTTTGCTGCGGTGGTCAAGCGATCTAGATGTCTCTGTGATGAGCGTGGCAACGTGACAGTTTATGATGTCGTAATGACGCGCAAGAATTCGACATTACAGCGCTGGCAAAAGTGTTTCCTGTCAATGATAGATCGTTAGGTACGCCGTATTCGCAATGGTTCAGCCTCCGTTACCGCCAAAGGTTATCCATCGATTCAGCTCACTGATGCAATATCTGCAGCTTCTAACCACGGCTCAGTGGTCCACACAGGATGCGTTGTAGCAGCCTGTGCTGCTTATCCCAGCCGAGACAACGCGAACGCCGAAGCAGGCAAGTTCATTGCTTTCTATTCAGCAATGCTGGCCATAGTTTTCAGTAAATGAGGACAAGCCACACTGAGTCAGTCAAATTGGTTCAATTTTGTGCTTTTCTCATTTTGGGCAAATGCTTATACTGCTCCTGCATAACGAAGAAAATTATGGCATACGTTTTTGTCATCGGATGCATATCGTGAGAACAAAACAGAAATAGACGAGAGCATATAGCAGTAGTTGTTTACATTAGTTATGTGTAGCCATGGCAAATGTCACGCAGACCGAACATGACTGCGTTTTGCCTTCTATGTGTGTGATGCGTGTGGTTTGACTTCACAGGTGCAGCTTTTCGCAGATAAGGGAAGTGTCGCTCAGGTTATCTGCGAGTCACTAGAGAATGCTGCAGCATTTCTGCTGGGGGACACATATTGCATTTCATCAGCAACGTCCACTTACTCTAGTAGAAGCAGTCGAGTGCCGTAGGCATGCTGGAATGAGTTCACTCAATTTTCCTGCATTTAATTGAGATTTTTGCCTTGAACACTTGCCCAGCTTTCACACATGGCAATTTGTTGCCTCGGGTCCTGATGACAAGCGAGACAGCTCTGTTTTTAGCTTGTGTGCCTGTCTAATTTTTAACGTGTGATGCAATGTTTGTACTGCTGCTGCACAGCGCAGCTTCTTGCAGCTCGTTTGAACTTATTGCATCACTATTATTTTTGGCAGAATCCAATGGAGATGCCGTCGCATCAACGTTGTGGTTGGGAGACGTGGAACCGGATCCAACTGGTAAGCCATATATTATTTTCCATCGAAGCCTTAAGCTATGTGTAGCCATGACAAATGTCACGCAGACCTGACAGGACTGCTCTATGCCTTCTATGTTTGTGACGCGTGTGGTTTGGCTTCACAGATGCAGCTTTTCGCAGATCTGGGAAGCGCCACTCAGATTATCTGCGATTCACTAGAGAATGCTGCAGCGTTTCTGCTGGGGAAGACATACTGCATTTCCGCAGCAACGTGCACTTACTCTAGTAGAAGCAGTCGAGTGCTGTAGGCATGCTGGAAGGTGTTAACTCAGTGTTCCTGCGTTTAACTGAGATTTTTGCCTTGAGCACTGGTCTTGCTTTCACATGACTTTCTAGCCTCAGGTGCAAATCCAGACAGCTCCATATAGAAAATTGTTATCTGTAGGTTTCACTAGGGCAACAAATGTCCTACTGCAAGTCTTGTCACTTGTAAAATTTGTGTGCTTATTTCAGTTTTAGGACACCTGACATTGTGCTTATGACGCTGCTGGATAACACAGCTTATTGGAGCTGAATGAAGTATCAATTAATTTACTGCTCTGTTTGTTCATCAGATGGAGAGGACGAGATGGAACCAGACAGCATTGGTAAGCAGTAGTTGCTTTACATTAGATGACTTTGCTGTGTGCATGACAAACGCCACGCAGGCCTGACATAACTGCTCTTTGCATTCTATATGTATATTATTTGGGTGATTGTACTGCACAAGAGCTTGTTTTGGCAGATCAGCTATATGTCACCCGATATTATTTAATTTGTACTCGGCGAAGGTGTACGCTTTCTGCAATGAAGACATAGCATTATTGCAGCAAAATCAGAGTACTGTACTAAAAGTAAGCGAGTGCAACTCCCCTACGTTTAACTTGGTTTTTCCTCACAATTGAAATGACTATGCATGCTTGCCCTTCATACTGGCATCTTTTACATCCGTCATTCTCCCACTATGTTTTAGTGGAATTCAGTGTGCACTTTCCGTCCTTGCAATTACGTTAACACTTTGTGCTTGTGTGCTGCTGGTTGCACCCTGGTGCCACATTACACCTGAAATGCATGATTCCAGTAAAGTATGGTTACAAATAGCTTGAGTTGCATCACAGCAACATTGAAATGCTTGGCCACTTGTTAGCAACTGGGTTATCCTTCTCAGCGGTATAACCAAGTTTCGTTTGGCTATTTAAATTGTCGTTTCAATTCATAGCCTTCAAAAATAAGCATCAATAAGCATCGCAACTTTTCGATTCAAGGCTTGTGCGCTGCAAATTTTGAGACATATGTTTCGATGCGACTGCAAGCACTCCCTACCCTTTCTCAAATGGCGTACAGGCTCAATAAACGCTGGTTGGTAGAAAGCATGTTGCTCAGGTTTCAAGAAAGTGTGTCTCAGAGCCTTTTTAAATTACTGGAGTTAACACTATAGTGTGTTGCTGACTTGTAGTGAGCTCTGATGTCACGCTCAGTCATTGTGTAGATACCGAAAATGTGAATTTCTTGTACGATTATTGGTTTGATAACCTTTCTGTGCTTGTAGCATATATACAGCGCGTTTGTTACCCCTTTGCATGTCTGGAATATCATGCATTGTTATAGGACATTTGCAACTATGAAGGAAAGTAAAAAAAACCGAATCACTGTACAGTTTTATTTCAGGCAGAACATTTGCAGTGAAACACAATTAAGTGTCTCGTTGGTTTCGGCACATATAACACAGAGCATACGCAATGCCAACACTGGTAAAATGTCAGTTGCACATACAGTTACATACGTTTCTGCGTAAATACTAGGCAATACTTTGGTAAAATCTTTCCAGCGTGCCTTTGCAAAGTGCAAGTGATTCCAAAACACGGTGTGATGCTTATTCCTAAATCATTGCCATCTCAGCCAAAGTTCTGATTACAATCTTTTCTATGAATGCGTAATAGCTAACGTCACTGCATGTACAGCACTTTTATTTATTTATTTATTTATTGTACCTTCAAGGCCCGAAGACGTTATAGAAGAGAGTGGAACGAAATACAGAGCATGTGCAAATAACAGGGTAAGTGCGGATTAACAAAAGCATTCTTCAATAGTAGTTCTAAAAGCAGATGTATCGGTTATGTTAAGAAATTAGGCCGGCAGATGATTCCATTCATTGGTAGCTTTAGGAATAAATGAATAAAAATATAGGTTCGTGCGACAGTGTGGAATGCTCAATTTGTGCCGATGGTCAGTACGAGATGATACATACGCAGGTTCGGACAAAAGTTCACTTTTTAATTCCGGATTGTAATAATCTTGTGCATGTGCACAATATTGTGCATGTTTTTGCATGTTTGTGCATGTTTGTGATTGTGCATGTTTTCAACTTTGCTCAATAACTAATAACAGCCAATATTGCTGCTTCTCATCACTGCACAAGACCATATATAAGGTAGTTAAACTCCTAAGAAAAGCTTGATATCACTGCATAAGACACAACACACAAGATCGCTGTTGTCACTGTGAACAAGATCAGTTTTCACAATCCTACTTCTCACTGTGTTCTTGATCACACACAACTGCACAGGTCACATTGATGTCAAATGCCCCTATGCAAATAACATAGCCAACAAAATCATTTGAGACGTCCACTTGAAAAAAATGTTGCACACATCTGCATGGCACAGTCACGCATTAAGCACTGCACTAACCATGCTAACCAAGCAGCTTGCGCCACTTTATTTCTCAAAACTGTTTCTAATCAGCAACATAGAGCATATTGACAGTCTCCAGTGGCTACTGATTCCCAACTTCTTTTTTCAGGCCATGAGGCATCATGTGACTAGCCAGAGAGCATGCAATGGTTACAAGCGCAGTTGCCTGCACCATAACACCACATGGGTGGATTTTCAAGTAACCTGCAGACTCGCATGCAAAAGAAATACCTGGAGAAATGTCGAGCATATAATGCACTGCAGGAGCGATATTCAATCATGCGAAATGAGCTTCGAGACCTTCAAGCAAAAAGAAGTTCAGAAGCGAATGGTGCTGCTTTTGCATGGGGATATGCTGCCATAGCCGAGCACCCTGAAAAGGTTGCATAGTACACAGGCCTGCCAAATAAGGAGACATTCGCACGGGTTGTGTCTGTATATAGAACTGCTTGCCCTTCTGTGGAAACGATGAGCTACGAAGACCGCGTTTTGCTCTTGCTGACGAGGCTATGCCTTGATATTCACCTGTGCTTTCTGGCGGACCTCTTTAAGATAAGTAAAAATAATGTGTCAACATTATTTGAAAGTGCCCTCACAACACTTGTGAGTGAGCTAAAAGGGCTCGTTGTGTGGCCAGACGATGTGGCATTTCGCGCGTGACAACCGAAAATATTTCAATGTAAGAGGTTTCGTCACGTACGAGTAATTATTGACAGCACAGAGATTCGCCTTGAAAGGGCAAGTGCCTCAACGACACAGAACACAACCTGGACCCAGTACAAGAACTCCAACACTGTAAAGGTGCTGGTGGGTATCACACCTAATAGCATAATTTCGTATGTTTGGGAGTGCTGGGGCAGGAAAATTAGTGATAAGCATCAAAACTTTGATTAAAGAAACTAGCGTTTTATTGGGCGAACTTGTGCCCTCAAAAGCAGGCTGCACTCAAAGAACGATAGCGGCGAATACACTCGGCGATCATCGAAAATCTGATGAGCGAGTCAAGCGCGTCGGCTTTTATACATCAGTCGTCGAATGTTCCAGTGTAATCGCTGGGACCCGCGTGCCTTCCACAAAGTTCTACATTATTCGCGTCGCGCACACATGCAATCAGATTACACAAGTTCCGGTCACAGACAGTGGATGGAACCATCGATAACATTCCAGAAACTTCCCACACATGCAAGCGCGTCCTGCGCTGTGCGATAACATTTGTTAGGCGGTGAAACGTGAAGCCCGATAAAGACAAGTACACGTATCAATACCTCCCTCTTAGAAAGCATCGACCCGATGCTGCAAGCAAACGAAATAAAGAAAGCACTCGTAGCAAAGAAACAACAAAATAAGGAAATTCGGCAGCGTCCGTAAAAGGGTTTTAGAGGCACCACGTGGACGACTTCAGATCGTGCGCGGCGCCGCTGTGACTGCGAAATGCCATCTCGCACTATCTCATAGTCCAGTGCGCCAATACGTCGGATGACCTTGTAGGGTCCGAAATAACATCGCAATAGTTTCTCACTGAGTCCTCGTCCGCGTATCGGGGTCCAAACCCAAACACGGTCGCCGGGCTGGTACTCGGCGAAGCGTCGTTGGTGGTTGTAGTGTCGGCTGTAGGTACGCCGCTGGTTCTTGATCCGTAGGCGGGCGAGCTGTCCGGCTTCTTCGGCGCGCTGGAGATAGGCAGCGAAGTCAAGATTATCTTCGTCAGTGACGTGCGGCAGCATGGCGTTGAGCATCGTCGTCGAGTTTCTTCCGTAAACCAGCTTAAACGGCGTGATCTGTGTTGTTTCTTGGACCGCCGTGTAGTAAGCGAATGCAGGTGACCACAGTTCACCGCCTAACAAATGTTATCGCACAGCGCAGGACGCGCCTGCATGTATGGCAAGTTTCTGGAATGTTATCGATGGTTCCATCCGCTGTCTCTGACCGAACATTGTGTGATCAGATCGCATGTGTGCGCGACGCGAATAATGTAGAACTTTGTGGAATGCGCGCTGGTGCCAGCGATTACTCTGGAACATTCGACGACGGATGTATAAAAGCCGACGCGCTTGACCCGCTGATCAGATTTTCGACGATCGCCGGCTGTGCTCGCGGTTTTCGTTGAGCATTGAGTGTAGCCTGTTTTTCTGGGCACAGGTTCGCCCAATAAAGTTTGTTTTGCCATTCACAGTTTTCTTGCTGTGTTGTCACTACCGCGTGACATCTGGTGGAGGTGCGGGGTAGTGACAGTTGAGGACACAGCAAGAAAACTGTGCATGGCAAAACAAACTTTATTGGGCGAACCTGTGCCCAGAAAAACAGGCTGCACTCAATGCTCAACGAAAACGGCGAACACAGTCGGCAATCATCGAAAATTTGATCAGCGGGTCAAGCGCGTCGGCTTTTATAGATCACTCGTCGAATGTTCCAGAGTAACCGCTGGGATCCGCGTGTCTTCCACAAAGTTCTGCACTATTCGCCTCGCGCACACATGCAATCAGATTACACAACGTTCGGTCACAGAGAGCGGATGGAACCATCGATAACATTCCAGAAACTTCCGATACATGCAGGCGCGTACTGCGCTGTGCGATAACATTTGTTAGGCGGTGAACCGTGGTCGCCTGATAAAGATAGGTAAGTACACGTGTCAATATGAAATGGTGTCAAAATGTAGCAAAACATTTATCCGTGTAAATGAGCAACATTGGTCCTCCCTGAGACGATTCAATACGTGCGGTTGAGCCCCTTAAACAACGGCGACTGTGAACCAGATACATATATATTAGATTATTATACCCGATTCTCACTTTTCTTTACCTTCATCATAGTTAAACTTTGGGCGTTTCATGTAGTATCGTTAGAGAAAACTATTCGCACACAAGAGCTCATTGATAGGCCATGTAGTTTCTTGCGAAAATGTGGGTGCCATCGCCGACACTGCACGCAGTTGAGCCATGCGTTTGTTTCTGTTGCTGTACTGTGTGCACCGTGTCTTGTTTACCGTTTCATACAGAGGTAAACAGTGCATCTTTGGAACTAATAAATGTGTCTGCATAACACATACAGACCCAGCTATCTACGCAGCGAATGCGATTGGCAGCCTTCGGGAACGGTGACTACGTACAGCGCTGTGCGAAGAGTATTTCATTTCAAATCGCTATCCACTTGAAAAACACAACAGGAAAGTTTCAGGCTGCCGTATTTTGGGACGTTGTTTCTGTCATTCTGTTGTGCTGTCGTCTGTAGTTCTGTTGTCTGTAGTGTGACGTCCTGTAGTCGAAAGTTCTGTAGTTCCTGATCAATATTTAATTAAATATTGACAGAGACCTCTTTAAGGATATGTAAATTTATTAGTATTTATTAGTAATTGTTAGTAGTATTAGGACCTGAGGATCCCGAGCCCAGCATCTTACCACTGCTCCACGCCGAACTTTTTTTCTTCTTTTGCATGGAATTATCAGTAGTGTCAAACCAATACAATTACATTACATATGAGCATACATGAGAAACAAATTCACACATAGTATGCAGTACAATGACAGTTCAAAATTCTGGCAAACAAACACAAGCGTCCAGACGCGAAATTCATTCAGGTACGGGATCATATGTAGCCACCATACTACGGACTTGAACAGTCTCTTCTCGGAAGATAGACCTTGTCGAGCGAGGTGGCTCGGCATGTCTGGCGATCATTCGACTTCTCCAAAATGAATAAAGTCCTTATAACATGAACAAATCGTATGGTGTATTGCTGGCTGTCTTTTTGAAAGGAAGGAACCGGATACCATAATATGTTAGAGGAAAGTCTTTTTTGATAGTTCTTTGTAAAATGTCCCAAAAATGAAATGCGTCGCGACAAAGTATAAAGCAATGTTCTATTGTCTCAGGTTGATCGCAATGTCTACAATTTGTACTCCAGGGTACATACCGTCCTTTTTCCTGAAGCCACGTTTTAACTGGCAGTGTGGAGGTGTGCAGCTTAAAGAAAAACGTTTTCGCTGCTGGCTCAATGCGCATTCTACGGACATGGAAAAGAACATCTTGACCAAATAGATACAGATACGGCTTTCGGTACAGAGGTTCAGGGAAAAGGTTATCTATAAGTGCTACATTTAGCGACGTGCGATTACCTGTAAACAAATATTCAAGGGTGAATCTGGCTTTTAAGAATGAAATAGTGTCGACAAGTTCCTTTAGGAAGCCCCATAACGGCACTTCTTGAGCAAAGTTTGTCGTGACAAAAAGAAAACGGAGGTGGGACGCAAGACGTGCTCGATTAACTGCGAGAAGGAATGAATGACGGACACTTTTAAGGTAAAATAAGCGCATGACCAATTGTCGCACGAACAAATGCACAAGCCCCAGGCCTCCCTTTTCAAGCGGGAGAAAAAGGTTGTCCCTTCTCTTGGCTTCCCATGATGAATGCCAAATAAAACATGCAAGTATTCTATGAAATGCTTGGACATGGACACGTGAGCAGTGCAAGACCTGCAGAACATGAAGAAGCTTAGAAGCGAGAAATGTATTGCATGCCTTAGCTCTTGCAAAAGTGGAGAGATCACGTTCCTGCCATGTTGTCACCTTTCGACGGATAGTGGTTATCGCGGACGTCCAATGAGGTCCACTATTACGGAAGTTATCGAGAGGCACACCAAGATATCGCAACGGAGACTGACACCAATGAATATTCGCGAATACAGAGGGAGTGAGCGCCCACATGCCTAGCCAAAAGCCTCTGCTTTCGTCAAAATTTACAATAGCTCCTGCAGACTCACAGAAACGCAGGGTAGCGTTTATTGCCTTGGTAGTGCTTTGCTTATCGACGCAAAAGAAGGCAATGTCATCTGCATAAGCTAGTATTTTAATTTCCTCATCGGCATACCTGTATCCTTTAATGCTCGAGTCGCAAAGCACGCTTAAGCAAAGCGGTTCTATGTATATGGCGAAGAGTAAAGGCGAGAGCGGACAACCCTGATGAACGGATGACTGTACCTGTATTATATCTGAGAGGGTACGGTTCACAATTAACTTTGTAGTGCAATGTTTATAACAAAGTGTTATACCATTGTATAATACATCTCCTAACTGAAGATGTCGATGTCGCAGTAGTTGGAACAAAAAATCGTGTTGAACCTTATCAAAGACTTTGGCGAGGTCAATCTGGAGAAGAGCTACTTGAGCCGTAATACCCTCTATGCACTCAAGGACTGAACGTGCGATATGAACATTTGCCTGTATAGAGCGGTCTCGAATTCCGCATGTTTGATGATCACCTACTAATTTAGTAATGACTGTCTGCAATCGATTTGACAGTACTTTTGCAAATATTTTATAATCGACGTTACATAACGTTATCGGCCTATATCCATTTACCCTCTTCATTACTTCATCGTCAGTGCTCTTTGGTATTAAGGTTGTGTGGCCCTGATAAAGATGGAGGAAGCTCACCATATTGGTAGGCTTCCTCAAAAAGCTGCTCAAGAAAAGGACACAGGAATTCCTAAAATTTTATATAATATTCAACACTAAGGCCATCAGGGCCAGGCGTCTTGTTTTTCTGCAGCGTTTCGACGACAAAATTAATTTCTTCTCGAGTTATTGGTCCATCAACGCTGAGTCGATCATTTTCTAAGTGTGGCATAAGCGAAATAAACTGATCAGCTTTTTCTTCGTATCCATTCTGAGGCTTAACTGCAGTGAAAAGGTCCTTATAATGAGCTTCAAATAGTCTTATTATCTGGGACGTTTCTGTGTATATAGACCCACCCGACTCAATTTCCATATTTGCTTGGAAAGCGCGTATCGCTTTTCATCACCGAGAGCCCTTTTTGTGGGCTGCTCCTCTGTGAAGCGGGTTGTGCCTGAACGCACCATTGGTCCTTTGTACACTTCCGTTTCATATTTCTGTATTTGTGCGTGAACTGTATTTATTTCATCACTATACAACCTTGGTTCCTGGCTTTCGAAAGCGTGCAGCTTGTGAAGTAGATCATGAAGGTAATGCCTTTCAGCTTTTTTTCTTTGAGCCAGCTCACATGAAATGGCAATCGCCTCATTTTTTTACTCTATTTTTGAACATTCCCCATTGAGCAAACAATGGAAGCTGTTGACATTGTGTTATTTCTTGCAATAATTCTTTCACTTTGTTTACAAAACGTTCCTCTCGTAAAAGTTGTGTATTAAGTTTCCACAGTTCCCAGTTTGGAGAAAACTTGCGAAACTTTCGGGGACCCTATGAAACAGCTACTAACCAGTGGTCTGTGAAAAATACAGGCTTCACGGCGTAGTTGTGAATGTAAGACCAGATATTCGTCGAAACATACACACGATCAAGTCGAGCATGGGAGACGCCTTGAAAGTGGTGAACCGCACCCAAGAAGGTGTGTAGGCTCCCACGTCTATTAGATTGTGATCTTCCGTTAACTTATCCAGGAAAGTAGCACTTGCATCATAACGATTAGTTAGGTATGAATGATCTCTGGAATGACAAACACAGTTGAAGTCTCCCAACAGTACCAAATCTCTGTCAGTATCTAGGAGCGGAGCAAGTGAGAGGAAGAAAGCCTTCCTTTCACTCACTTTTGAGGGAGCATAAACGCAAATAAACCGCCAATTACGGGAATGAAAAGAGAGGTCGCAGCATATAAGGCGGCCTTCCCCATCAACACTTAGCGACAATGAAGAATGATTTAACTGCTTTCTGACTAACAAAAAGCATCCAGCGGAAGCACCACATGCTTGGCTAATACACACCTCATAGTCTGGTTGAAAAGTTTGCAGCGCAAGGTTGACATCACCAGCAGACGATATCTTTGTCTCTTGCACTGCGCCAACATCAGCTTCATGCTGCCTAAGCACGTGTAGTAACTGCTGCTGACGCCTTATATTCCTCAGCCCACGTACGTTGAGTGTCGCTACACATAAGGGGAGGGTGAAGGCGGCATCCATTTTGCTCACCTAAAGCTTTTGTGTTTCATCGCCCTTGGCCTCAGGCAAATCTGTGGTCTTGCTCCCTTTGGACTTCTTTGTGGCACTCTCCTGACTGCACTGATAAAACCGGCGCGGCACATTATCATCAGGAGAGGGAGTTCGCTGAGCACTAGGAGACACTTTCTCGGGCGCCTGTAGTGAACTTTCTGTTGCTTCGTCGTTGCATGGTGCCGGACGTTTCCTTGCCTGACTTATGTCCATCGCCTCTTCCTCTTCTTCCTTGTCATCAGGGGGCTTTTCTTTAAGGCTTGCTAGGCCAGGTGGGCAAACTGAGTCATCCTCGCCTGTAGCTTCGCTAGTGTTACTTGGGCTGTTGTGACCGCTTGGCATTGGCTTCAAGGACTCCTGGTCTTCGTCCCTAATGCCACCTCTAGTCTCTCCGGTGGCATCTACTACCTCTGTAGAATCCATGAGATGGCCCAGTTGTGGCTCGTGTGCGCTATATTGCCCAGAACGAAGCTTATTGGCGTAGGTGGACACGCAGGCGTCCGCTGAGTGACCAAATCGGTGGCACTGCAAGCGTCTCGGTGTTCTGCATTGTCGAGGAACGTGTCCCACACGCTTGCAACGAAGGCACAGCGGAGACCTACCGGGGATAAGTACGAGGCACTGGTGCCCATAAATGGACATAATGTGCGGTATTGAGCTTACGGTGATAGTATCCTTGAGCACCAAGGAAACCTTTCGGTTTATTGTCACCCACTGTTCAAGGAAACCTTTCGGTTTATTGTCGCCCACTGTTCCATACCAGTGCGTCTCCATACTTCTCTCTCCACCGACTTCACCTGACCATAGGCCTCGAACGCCTCTTCAACGCGTCGTGGTTCAAGGTGAGGTGGAAGCCATAGTAAATTAACCTTGATGTTTTTAGTCTCCGGATCTATCACCATGCACTTCAGCCCTTTGACACGGAGCTCACCACAGGCGACGAGAGTCTGTTTTGCCGCACTACTTGCGCTAGTAACCATCCATACATGGCTCATTTGATACTGTCTGACACCTACAATATCTGAAGTATTCACTACTTCAAGCTACTTCTCGGAAGTCAGAAGCCGAACACGTCTGTCAGAGTACATTTTGGCTATGCAATGCCTCCTTTACTAAATGCCTGCCGCATGAGCCGAGAAGCTGGTCCCTGTCCCTCTCCTCTTACCTCCTCTCCACCCGGGTCGGTTGTGAGCGCTAGCTGCGGTGGTCGCTGCAAACCTAAATCACGTAGCCCTGCCTCCGCAATTTTAGCGGCGTCTTTTGCGATCCCGGAGGCTGGACCCGCGGTCTCTCGTAAAGCCATTGGTCGAGCGCACGCCAGCCGACCAATGTCGTCACTTCCTCTGCAACAGGAAGTGGGTCGGCAGCAAGCGCCGTCTCTCCGCGACTACCCTGAACTACGGGAACCTCCGCTCCAATGGGAAGACTAGCAACGAGGCAGGTATCTAGTAAAGGAGGTATTAGGCTATGTCAACAGTAAAAATCGCTGTCTGCGTTGCTGTTTACATTTATATTTTAAAAGCCAAGATGCGCTTTCACTCCACCGCGTCAACTGCCGCATCTCTAGAAGAACAAAAGTGTTGTTACCATCGACAGGTACATCGTGGAGTGCGAGAACATCGATATTGCTGTACGATATCTATATTGAATAAGAAATTCTGAAATAGACAACGGTGACCAGGGACACTGTTAGGGCTGTTACTGCTAATTTTGACAGTTGTCTCTCGCTCTTTACACTTTTGAGCGCGCATATAATTCGCGTGTTCCATGCAAAATAGCTACATAAACACTTGTGGATTAGTCTTCATTCTGACAGCATACTTGCTTCTCACGGCAGCGCTGTACCAGATTAATGAGACCCGAGCGAGACAGCTTTTCACGCAACTTTGTGGAACAACCCAAAACTTCGTTTCCGCTTCGCATAAGCTTGTGAAATATTTCTGAGAAATTAACTAATGTGTCAATATAACTGCACATGCAAGTCCACAGGCCTGTGTGCCACATCTTAACAAATAAAACAAAACGGATACGCAGCCATTCCCGCAGATGGTATGATTTTGATCAGCGGCCGATATTGAGAAGGCCGGCAGGGCGTTGCTGGTGCCGCGTCGTCACGGCACAATTATAACAATTAGCCACGCCGACTTTAACACCGGTGTCAGTGCTATCAGCCCTGCCGGCTCCAGAGAAGCGCGATTGAATACCGCACAAAAAAAAGTAGTGTACAGCACCGATGCGAAACTGACATACAATTTTAAAGTGCTGCGACGGAAAGCGCTTCTGTTGCGACTTCAGAACTCTTTGCCGTCGCGACCGAATGTTTCTGTTGCGACGTCAGAATTGCTTTCGTAACGTCAGAGTCGCTGTCACGATAGAAAGCTGTTGTTCCAACTTCAGAACTCTTGTTGACGCGACAGAACGCTTCTGTTGCGACTTCAGAACTCTTGGTCTTCATTCTGTTGCGACATCAGAATTTCTGTCGTAACGTCAGAATGTCTGTCAGTTACAGAAACGTCAGGAATATCTGTCGTACAACAGAAATATCTGTAGTTGCGACAGGAATTCCTGTTGTCTTTTTCAACTGGGTTGGCTCAAAGTTCATGTGCATGCGGCCTGAAAGGGCTGAAGAAGTTTGTGCTTTTCAACTTCGAAAGCATGTTTCTACTCATTTGGCTGTGTCTTTGTCGGCCTGGTATAATAAAATGGTTTCAGGACACTGTGCTGTACAGTCCGCCAATCATCGGTACACGGTACGAGTGCTTGCAGCAGTGCACGTTTGTGTTTTCGGGGGACTTGCTCCAAGATCGGCTGCGTGTGCGACTCTTCCAATTTGTGACATCAGCTTGGGCAGGGCGAGTACACCGTCAGAAGGCAAATTGGCCGCATGACGCGATTACACATACTAAATAACCCTTTGCCTTACTTTGTGAAGGACTAGTTCGATGATATTGTGTTGCTGATTGCAGTCGTGTCACAAATAATTTGTTTTACCAGTTAGTGCTTTCATAAGGACCCCTGGTCATGACACAAACACTTGTAAAACAAAACTGCTTCACGGAAGGTTATTGTGATACATTATTTAGGGTACTCTGAAGCTTGCCATTATGGTTTTAGTGTTTTGAGATCTAGGATCAGTTGCGAATGTGATGTCAGTAATTTATGCATTTTAGACGCACTGCGTGACAGCTATGTGTTTCCATAGCTAACAAAATGTGCCTTTTGATATTGACTAGCACCAATTGCTTCTATAGATATTTGATGCGAATCAGACCTATCTGTTCCCAAATTACTACGTTATGTTCTGCCTGTCGTTTCATGTACATGTTCTTGTAGTTCTCCAATAAAGTTTCATGTTTCATGCTTGCAGATTGGTTGTGCCGCGTGTGCTTCAATCTGGATCACCACCTTTTGCATTGAGCCACTGCAGAGTAGGTTATGTTCTAGGTTGATTTGCCACCAGCAGAACTGGTTTTTCTTTAGAGGTACCAACAGCTGGTTCAACCCCATCGGCATGCCATTAGCCGATTTTCAATTTCTCAAGCTGAATCGCAAGTACTCCAGAGCATTAAAGATTAACAGGCAAATGAATTCATCTCTCAGACTTCAAGCATCACGTATTTTGTTGTCGTCATGATTTACCCGCGATGCTGTGTTCATAGGCTATCGGTATGATGCTTCATGGATAGATTTTTCGCAACAGCGCTATGAAAATGCTAAGTTTATGTAGCCTTTAAGTTGCAACTTTGTACTTTGCGCATTGCCATTTTGTTTCTATTTTCACGTACAGTATGTTTTATAAAGAGATCGCCCCACTTGGCGCTATTTTGTCTCTCAAGGTAGTGGCACAGAACTGCAGCAACGTGTTTTTGGTAGGCACTGGTTGTAGACATTAGTGGCCCAATGCCAAAAGGCACATTTTCACATTGGGCACGGCAGTGATCCACAGTTTACATTGCACTTGATGATGCTAGCATGAGCATTATGAACGTGCACATTCTAATTTTTACTCAACTGCGGATGGTCCCATACATGCATCTGAGAAGAGCACAAACTGCATGCACCAATGCTCGTCAAAGTGAAAATTGCCGTGTTAACATGCTGCGAAGAATTTACGTCTACACTAACGCCAAGGACCAGACATGGAGGGATAACGTAGAAAAAAGTGCACCTGTGGTAGCAGACCACAGCGCGAGATACGGATTTGTTAATAGCATCATAATTGTTTTTGAAGTTCTTAATGTTTATACTAAGCTAGATTAACTGCTGGCATTCTGTAAGGAACACAAATTCTCAAACTTGTGGAAATACAACATAGTTTATTTCATGGGAAGTATTCTTTGGTTCTATTCCCCATCAAAATTTTTCAATATAGTAGGCACTTTGTAAGCTTTTGAAAGCGAGAAAACAGGGGAAGCAAGCAATTTTTTCTGTTGGCATGTAAACAGAGTCTGGCTGTGCCTTGCAACCATAATTTTGATGCTCACTATGCTCAAAACTCTGGTTGTTTTTCTTCTATTTCTCTAAAATTCACATTGTAATCATGCTCTTGAACACTGTTGATTTATTAGAGGAAAACAGAAGGGTTCGTGAATCTCGCGCCCACCAGCAATATTTCGGGTGGCCCTGACAAGGGCCTTTTCTCTTCATAACGGGTGAAAGGCCGAAGCAGTTGCCACATTCTTGCAATTCAGCCTCCAATTTATCTCAGCCTCCTTTGCATGTCGGCCTCTGGTCTGGAAATTGAGACGCTTGCAGGATCTGGACTCAGCTGAATGCCACTTTTCATAGCTTGTGTCCATTTCGGACATCGGAAATCCATCCGGCAATCCACATCTGTAGGAAGCTACACATTTTGAGTGCTTTTCCTTGATAGCAGCTGAGAAAGCACGGCCTGCCTCAAGAATGTTTCCAGCACTGACGTGTTTTGCAAGGAAATCACGGTCGCTTAATATGCGCACAACGATGAACCCTTTCTTCGACCAACACACAAAATCACAATAATTGACATTTGCAGAAACCAATTCAGCTTGAACCTGAAACATGTATCCATAGTTATCTTTCATTTCAGCTAGGTAGGAACCTTTCTCACTAATTTCATTAATGGGCACACCTCTGTACTTGTA
Source organism: Dermacentor andersoni (assembly GCF_023375885.2). Classification (NCBI taxonomy): domain Eukaryota; kingdom Metazoa; phylum Arthropoda; class Arachnida; order Ixodida; family Ixodidae; genus Dermacentor; species Dermacentor andersoni. Next base: position 236,515,510 of record NC_092815.1, read on the forward strand.
TGGGCATTTTTTCAAGAACTCCACGGCCACGGCAACTGCACTCAACAATGCCATCTGGACTGGCTGCAATAAACTGAAATTCCTCACAAATAAACCGGCCGGCGTCTCTGCATTTAAAATCCACGTGGTGTTGCCTCTGGTACTGAACATGCTGCTGCCTTGCAGTCTCCTCATGCTCTATTCCATGTTTCATAGCGACTGCCTTTCTGTGACGTGTTTCATGGAGCACTAGAGGAGACTGGGCAATGTTGCCTGCTAGGCGTGCTGCAGAACTCTCGCTCTTACATTTAACAACTTTGCTGAAGACTGATCCCGTTATCCGCCCACATCTTTGCTGAAACCAGAGCAGGCACATCCTTTGCATTCTTGTTTTTTCTTCTATTTGTGCGACATTCTTGTGGGTCATCCGCATCTTCAATAGTGAATCAATTTTGTCATCTCTGGCAGATTGATTCTGGGTTTCCCATGTCTTGTCATAGATTTCGTACAAGCTTTCTGGCAGTTAAGTAGCAATCTCGCCTTCATCAGCGCTGTGTGTTTCTTCACCAAGTGTGGCATACTTTGAGAATGCTGCAAGCACAACTGCATTCGGAAGAAGAGAATAAAGCGAGTCAAGAATTCCTGGAAACTTTGCGTTTGGGGCTTGTGCAGCTCTGCGCTACCTATTCATTCCTTTAGAAATCTTGCCGTGTCGGTGTTTTACGATGTTCAAGTCCCTGACCCGTGTAGGCTCCTCCTGGGCACTTGTACAAGAAATGTTACACCACTGCTGCTATAAATTTAGCAAACGAAATGACTGTAGAGAAGTATCGCAAAGGTAAAGATGGCTAAATAAGTAAGAGCAGTGCTAATACCACAAGGGCACTGAAACGGATGCTCAAACTTCCAAGAAATGTTACTTCACAACGACAGTGTATACATCTGTATTTTTACCACACAATGCATAATCATAAAAACACAGAGACCTGTGTTTTTATGGTTGTGTTTTATGTAATCAACAAGTCTCTTGTTGATTACATGGCACCCAAACGCGGTGTGTGCCAAAGATGACAATAGTGCCACCTCCAAAAATTTTTTGCTATGCTACTTTTAGATATTACAGGAGCTTCCTGGAACAGTTTAACATGCAGTAGTAAAAAAAGATACGTGATGTAATGTGCTCAGCATGCTGGTGCTGTGATACGTCAGATCGCTAGCCTAGGGCGTTAGTCCCTGCAACATGCACTGCCATGGCACTGTTTCACAGCCCGCCTGCCTTGTGCATTATTTGCGTATTCAAGGAATCTATTACAAGGAAACCGTAGTATCAACCAGTAGTGAAAATATGTGAGCGCTTGTGAGGTACATTTTAATGATAGGTGGATAGGATAGCCAAGCAAAAAATTAATATATATATATATATATACATATATATATATTAATATACTTTAATATATAACGAGATCAAATGAAGAGCGAAAAGAAAATGCTCATGCATCCGCTCGCAGAAAAGCTCGGGAAAGGGCAGCAGTGAGCCCCATGGTATCAACAAAGGAGTTTTATGGCACCATAAATAAAATGTTATCGAACTATCCTTTTCTCTGCACCACGGAGATGGATAGCGCTTGAGTTATTAATGGTGCCATAAAGCTCCACTTGCCACGGCGCTGATTTCATGATGTATGTGCGTTATTTTCTTTACACAAGTACATTATTCTCTTGTTATCTAATAAACGTGTAGTAGCATGCCAAACCTTTTGCTCAGCCACCCTATCCAGCTATTACTAAAGTGTACCTCACCAGCACTCACATATTTTCAATACTGGTTGATACTACGGTTTCCTTGTGATACATTCTTGGAATACGCAAATTATGCATACGGCAGGTAGGCTATGCAGTGCGAAGAAAGTACCATGGCAGTGCATGTTGCAAGGACTGTTGCCCTAGGCTATCGATCTGGCATAATGCAGCACAAACACCGAGCCCATTAGCTCACGGGACCTAAATGCCAAATATCATATCTTTTTGTTCACTACTGTATTTACATGTGGGAATGTGCTGTGAGAAAACAGTCCTACATATAATTTCTTCAAGATACATTATTGAAACTGTAGGGAAATGGGAATTTCTGCTTTTTCTTGGTGATCTGACACCAACTGTTTCGTCTGGATTGACAATTGTGTGACAATATGAATCTTATGGGGAAAGATTATATTAAGGATTTAAATGTGAGTTTAGTTTTAGGACATGCACTTTGTATGGTGAAAAAATGAACATATGTGCCTATAAAACTTCCACTAGTGCACGTGTGCATAACATGGCTGATAAAGATGAAGGAACCCGGTATAAGCCGGCAAAAAATGACCGGTACATAAGACGGGGGTCGGCATTTTGCCAGGGTATTTTGAAAAAAAAGTTCGACCAATATTCCGGTTTTTACGGTACTTATTTTGTCACATACAACATAAAGGCTGATTTTGTTGAAAATTCCTTCCACTCTGAAAAAAAAAAAACAACAAAGTGGCTTGCACTCTCTCGAAACTTGTTGTTCCACTCGCAAAGCAGGGATGTTGGGGACCTCGCAAACCCAGACGAAACGAGCAGCTCCACCTTGAAAAGCAGTGCTGTCACATGTGCGCAGACTTCTCGAAGTCTGTAGGGAAACAACAAATTGTGCATTCATAGCAATTTTTACAAAGAAAACCATGGCCATTTGCCTTAAGAAAAAATAGGAAATTCGAATTGGGCTCCACAGAAGAAAATGTCAGAATTATCACTGCAGGCTTTTCGAGAAGCTTCACCAACGGTTTAGAATCGACGTTGTAGCGAGGCATCCGTGCAATGCCCCACACACAGGCAAGCCAAGACAGAGACGCAGTCGCTGCTTTCCTATCGACGGCGCGAGCGCACACGTGCCGCAATATGATAGCGATCGTTTCAGATTATTTTGGCTGTCGACTTTGCTCAAACCACACTGAGCTACAACGTAATCCAACAAGCATAGCTGCCAGTCATAACACCGGCACTATAATTTAAGATGCTTGATTCGCTGGAGCTGAACCGCCAGCTTGCCGGAAAGCTCCATCGATGCGAGCGCGATAGGCCAACACGGCTCTGTGCGCGTTGCAGATGCAAACTTATCGAGATGAGAGTAATGAATGCTCATAACTGAGCGTAAATAGCAAGCCAAATATGTTCATAAAAAAGAGAACTCACCCAGCCATGCACGTACAATGCGCCGTGTGGACGCTGCCGTCTCCACAAACAAGAGCCTCGTAGGGCTTGGCGGTCGTCCTCTGCGACGGCGTCACTTCTGCTTTCAGGAAACAGCATTCCATACTCAAGTCGGAAATTACAACTTCGTGTACGTTCCATGGCAAGGCCGTGCGCTTTCAGCGATCCGTAGGACTTCATCGCCTCGGCACTGCACGGGCCAGGCGTGGGAACGAGGTACACGTATATGTCCCCAAACCTAACGTTTGACCAACGCTTCGGGTCATTCTTCCACACCGAAATGGTGTACGGGTCAGGATACTGGTTGCCCCAAACTTCAGCTTTTCGGCGTGCCGCTGGCGCGCAATTTCCCGCAGTGACTGCACATACTCCGACAGCTCCATAGTGTGCTGTCCGCCTAGAAGCCTACCCGAAAATGAGGCTTTTCTCAACCAGAGAGAAACTTGGTGAGCGAGATGATGCCGATGCCGATGCCGATGCACCGCCCACTCCCAGTGACGTCACATTGTTTGCAAACAGAGAGAGGTCTATTCCCGCGTGTTTCAGTCGTTGTTGCCGGCGAGAGCATTGACCTCACCATTCACGTGACGACTTCAGCGCCTGTGATTGGCTCGATCGGTTTCGCGAAATCGCGGCGCCGCGAAAAAACGGGGTTCGGGATCATCCTCGCGCGGCAGAGAACTCTTGTCGCGAAAGTACCTTTCGCGGCACGCGTTTTTTAGCGCGCGGCTTTGCGCATCTTATCTCCGCAAATGAGGACGTTCCTTAATGCGGCGCGTGCCCCGCTGTGCCTAAGGAAAACACATCCCACGCAGACAGGGGGTTAAGAGGTGTACGCCTATTGGCTCTCGCCGTAGTCCACTTGCGCTAGCATGGTGGGGTGCGACTGTTTTCACAACAAATCTGTGCAGGGGCGGAGCCTCGCCTCGATGACGTATCACCATTCTCTTTTTTTTTTCACCTCTGTTTGGCGGCGCGGTCGGTGCGCGGCGCCTCAGTTCGGATCAGCTCATTCCACGTGAGCGAGAAGTTGGCGCGCGTATCATATTCGCGGCGTGCATTGTTTTGTTTCACACGGAATGCAACGATGAACGAGCCTCCTGACCGACAGAAGGTGATCGAAAAGTACCTCCAAGGGTTACATCATCATGAAGACGGCTACTCCCATGGCTACATGAAGTCAGACGATGAGCTTAAGCTTTTTGAGAGGTCCTTGGCTGCCGTCAACGAGAGGTATGCTGTGCGGACATCAAAAGACCTGAACAAGCCGTCTAAATGTAAGGATGTATCGACTGCTTCTTAATGTTTCGCTCTGCGCGTAGATTTATCATTGTAAAACGCACTAGTAATCTTAACTAGGGACTCAACCTGGCAGAACGACTTGTTTTCAGTTGCGGTTAGTGCGCAACACTTCACAATTGATTAATCTTGATTCGCCTTTTTGAAGATGGGGTTATATATTGTTCTGGTTACCGGTTCAGAGTTCCCCTAGCACCTATTTAATTCGGTTTGAGTGGAGTATTGTTCTGGCTACCGCGACATGACCCGATTTTCAGAAATTCTGATAAACGTAAAAATAACTGAACTGTTATTTTTGGGTTTTTAGTCATAATTATACAACCGCGCACGCAAGGTAACCACGACTACAAGAAATGAAAGGTCTGCCCCTTTGCTCTTTACATATTTGCTTTGAATTCAAGACTGAGCTGCGCTTGGGCGTTTGTTTTGTATGCATCTGCACTTTTTTTTAACGTTGAAAAAGCAATCGCGCGCAACACGAGACACTATTTGCGGTGGGGCTGTACGCCATGTCGTGACACGGCCGTGTGTGCCATCCGTGGTCCTGCTAGAAGTGTGAATTGGACGTCTAGAGCAAGGCATAGGCCTGATGTTGAACTCTGTATATGAGCTGAAGCTGCAGCGTGGAGCTTTTTGTCGTATTACGTTAAAATCCCAAGGCCCAACCAAACTGTAGCAGGTTGGTGCTGCTTTTAAGTTGTCACTTTTTAAAACCATACAAAAAGTAGGGGTAATTAATATTAATAGTGATAATAAATATTATTCTCGTTGAGGAGAGCCACATTTTCTTGCTAGAGGCAGCGCATTTTAGTTTCTTTGCTGCCATTGCATTACACAAACTAAAACTAGATTTGATATTGCCCTGTGCTATGCATAAATCTAGGCACCTTCATTAAACCGTCTTTATTGTTTATTTTCAGCCAATGTCGTCTTCTCCGTGATCCACTACGGGTGCAGAATCTCTCTAGACAATGTACCGTTTGTGGTTGTCAAAGAAACCGTCAAAGTCTGCATATTTGCAGCGGAATACTACAAAAAGACTCGAGAGAAAAATAAAGACCAGGTATGTTACATGATGATGCACTTGCGAACGTTTCAGTCTCATGCAGATATGGAGCAGCGTTCCAAATTTAAAGATTGTGTACAGGCAGTGTAAAGGGGATTTACTTTATGTTACTTTAGGTTACTTTAGGTTTACACCAGAGATAAATATTCTTGATTTCATTTACAGGGTTCAAGCACCACTGATTGGCCGAAGGAAGTGTACGAGAAGAAGAGAATGAACTTCCAATGCACAAAGAAGAAAGGGTGTGCAGCTACAATGAACTTGAAGTGGATTGAATTGTACCCAGATGGTCCAGGTACTTAATATGCAACCAGAAGTAAAAAATGTTTGCGGGTCATTTTCTGGGCACCTTTATCATGGCATTTAGGTCTGCAAGCAGACACGAAACAAGCAGTTTTCACAAATTATTACATTGCCCTTGCAGTGGCTCGTGCGAAATTTGTAGCTGATGTCTACTATTATTGCTTCTACTTCTGGTGATAGTAGAGAGCTTTAGTAGTGGGATCCGATAAGGATGCCTCCTCCGCCCTCTTACAGTCTTGAACACGCGTTGTGCATCGTTATGGTATCGTTATCGGGGCTAAAGAATGGTCTGGTAAAACTCCCTAATATCGGCTTTTCCTGTTGCCCTTGGTGCACAGTGCAGACAAATTTGTCGTGGCATAAGATGGGGCACATTAGACTTAGTTGACGCGTGCTCAATAAAAGGTTTGTTTGAGCTAGTTAACCAACTAGCTCAAACAGCAATGATCATTATGGTTTAAAACAGCGTGCCAATATGAGGACAAACTGAAGACGAGACAGAAGACAGCACTGAACTAACAACAGAAAGTTTATTTCCACTATTCCCAGTATATATACGAGTACACGTGGGAAATAGCAAAAAAAGAAACAGTGCGAAATATAAAAAGAGTACAACACATACAGTCTCGGCATCCAAGCTGAGACTGTATGTGTTGTACTCTTTTTATCTTTCGCACTCGGCTTATTTTGGTATTTCCCACGTGCATATATAATGGACAAGTGGAAATAAATTTCCAGTTGTTAGTTCAGCGCTGTCTTCTGTCTCGTCTTCACTTTCTTCTCATCTTGTCGTGCTATTTTAAACCATAAAGTATGCTCAATATACGTAACAATGCCTACTTTCTAGGTGGACCTTCCCCAGCCATGCGGCCAGACAAAAGAGGGTCGGCTGAAAGCAGAGAAGGCCAAGCAGCTGCAGGAGGTGCTTGACGCAGAGCAGCAGACTGTGGCCAAAGAGACGCGGATATACATTAAAATTGCCAACTGCGGTTCCCATCGTAACCATGGTTTCGAGGACATGGAAGCTTTTAGCCAAAACATGGACAGGAACATTGCTGAGGGAATTGAAATGTTGGCAAGGGAGGGAATTACATCTGTATCAGATGTGAAAAACTGCCTGCACTATTACGTGCATGACATACTTTTTGCAAGCAAGGAAAAGCCTGATAGCAGCTGCAGGGCCTTTTTCCCAACACATCATGATATCAGCAACTAGATACAAGCTGTTCTTAAGAAAGACCGCTTCAGCACAGTTGATCAAGAGAATGCTAGCATCCTTATTGAAAAGATCAGGGGTGAGCAACCCGAATCCTCCATTTTCTATCGGCCGTATGCAGCACGCAGCTGCGTGGGTAGCAACGACTCGAACAACGTGGAAGAGAGCATTGCCAGCGAGTGCGAAGACACGTTGCTGTTCTGCTTCCAGACAAAATTCATGAGAAACATGCTTAAAAAGTATGGAGGCTCAGTAGTTTGCCTGGACGTAACACACAAGATTACTGACTATACCTTACCACTTTTCTTGCTTGTTGTGAAAACACCGTCGGGATACACACCAGCTGGTGTGTTTATCGTACAGTTTGAGACGACCCACTGTATCGCTGATGCTTTCGACGTCTTCAAGCAGTGGTGTGATAACTGGTCCCCTCAGTACTGGATGGTAGATTACAGCAAGGCAGAAATAAGTGCCGTCAAGCAAGTGTTCCCAGAGAGTCAAATCTCCATCTGTGACTTCCATAGACTACAGGCATGGCAAAGGTGGCTGCGCAGAAAGGAAAACAGCATATCCGATCCGGATGAGGCCCTAAGACTCATGAAACGCTTAGCCAGTGCTTCAAATCAGGATGAGTTTGACAAGGCATTCGAAGTCCTTGTCGCCTCAGAGTATTGGAAAAATAAAAAATTCCGCAGTTACTTTGAAGCAATGTGGCTCTCTGTAAAGGAGCTGTGGGTCATGTCTTAAAGGCTGGAGTTTTATGTTGTCTTGACCACAAATAACGGCATTGAGGCCCAAAACAGGGTGTTGAAGGCACAGTATGTGAAAAGTGCCAGTGGGAAGCGGTCGTTGACATCCCTAATCACAGCTGTCGTCCATGGCTACCTTCCCGACAAAGAAGTGAAATTCCATGAGGCAGCAAGGAGGCAGTCATCAGTGTACAGACAGTACAGCGAAAATATTCCTGCATACCTGCACAACCGGCCTCACGGGTTTGTTAAACATATGCTGAGACGGCTCGTTAACGCAGAGGAATACACCCACACAGACATGAAAGAGCTGCCCACTGAAGGCATGTTCTCGGTTCATTCTGAAAGAAGTGATGATGATGTGTACACAGTCGACTTCACCAAACCATCGTGTACCTGCCCCGACTTTAGAAAGCACAAGTACCCATGCAAACACTTTTGTCTTGTTTTTAAGTACAGCGACAGGTGGCGCTTTTCCTCTCTTCCGCAGAGTTACCTCAGTCGACCGCAAATTACACTTGGAAGCTGTCTAGAATCAGAAACAGGTTCTGGGATTCCCCTTGTCAATGAGCCGAGCCCTTCTGAAGTGTCTTCACAGGCTCTTAGTACAGCAGTTTAAGAGCCGGACATTCCCTTTGCCGATGAGCCAAGCTTTTGTCAAGTGCCCTTACAGCCTGTGGTTGCTATGGTTCTGGGACAGCAGTCCCCTCAGTCTCGGAGTTGTGCAATTGTATAACCGAGGAACCTGAAAAGTGCAGTTCCCTCCTTTACTGCTGCCACGATGTTCAAACACTGTTGGAGGCTAGGGGCTTATTGAAAGTCATCTTCCGTAAGTTGGCTGAATCTGTGCTACCGAGTTCTGGCCTTCACTCACATTTGGGGCTCACCGACGAAGGGATGCTCGTCTCTGAAGCCTCTTCCAAAGAGAAGGCGCCTATAGTGTGCTGTCACTCTGCCATTGATTCGTTGATTCTTCACAGGAGCTTTGGCTCGGACTGCTAGGAAAGGATCAGGGGAAAACTTTAGAGATTGCCACTCAGTGTTTTTGTTTTCATTTTTTAAAGGAATTGCGAACTTTACAAAACTCAATTTTTATCATGCATAACTTAGGCTTAAGCAGAGTGTTTGGACATCTGTAAATATGAGTAAATATTTTTTTAGAATGTTTAGAGCTTTTAAGATTATTATGCTATGTTTTATGCTAGACTCCATTATAGTCATGTAATGCAACATTGGCAACGGCTGTGTATGTGTAGAAATACTGCCTTAATGTTTCGTATCGGTGACTCAATTCATTGATTCTATAAAAAATATGTTTTTTAGGCTTGTGCTTTCAATGCATGTGTATAAAACTGTTTGTAAAGTTGGATCCCTTCTGTACTTCCATGAAAGTGCTTGCTTTTATGCTTCCTTTTAACATTTTAATATAGCAGCTATTGTATATGAAAACATGTTATTGCATTTTTGTCTGGCGGTTACTTCAAGAAATAATCAGTAGCATGCTTGTAATATGCATCGACTGTATATAAAGCACATTTGAGAGAATGCCTAATGTGCACCAAGAGTTTATTTTGAAAATGTGAAGTATGGTTACCTACACAGTAGAGCAATTTCGCCAAGAGTACTTCAACAGTTGTGACTGATATTAGAGGCTGGGCAAACTGGCCATTTTCGAGGGCAATTATGAGAACTACCCTTTCAGTGAAATGTTTTCGGTATACATACTGATACTAGTGACTTGAGGGAGCTGTTTAATTATCCAGACTTAAAGCTTTTTTCAATGGCACCCTATGTGAATGGGGATACAAAAAGGGGTTGCATAAGGAACAGGAATGCACAAGAAAATAGGCAATCGTCTAAACTTAGCATTTATCAGCTAGTATTTTTAAATTAGTCTCAACATGTACTTTAGTATCGTGGAACTCGAAACAGTCAATGTTGAGCTGTCTAGTTTTCGCCCGTCATGTAACCAAAACATGCGACCTGATGTATGGTGCATCAGTCGTTAGTATGGTGCGTACTACATAGCCGCTCCACGGAAAGGGGAAAGGTCTCATAAACCCTCTTTTTTGTGCCTTGGAGGTTCATTCACTTTTTCTCGCACACTTCCTTCGGCCAGTCAGTGGTCAGTGGTGCTTGAATCCTGTAAATGAAATAAAGAATATTTATTTCTGGTGTTTTTACATGCATGTTAAAAGACACACAGGTCAACTGTAACATCATGCGGCTTTGGTAAGTACAAACAACAGTGACATGCTTCCATAGTTCACACCAGGCATGTATAGCCAGGATTTTGTTTGGCTCGCAACTACTGAACGGGGGGGGGGGAACGCCACAGGTGGGAGAGGTGGTAAAGGACGTCCCAGCAAAACCGAAGATTTCATGGGGACTGGGCCACTCCAACCACCGGCTATCTTCTAGTACACAGCCATAATGGTCTTTTCCTAAATGTATTCATTTACTATGAACACAATCTGAGGGCCCTGAAAGGGGCATTGTATAAGGGAAAATAAGTTAAAAACAGCTGTCGCGAAGTATCCTCTTTACACTGCTTGCACACAATCTTTGAGTTGGAAGGCTGCTGGATATCTGCATGAAATTGAAGTGTTTGCAAGTGCATCCATGTAAAATACCTGGTATTTTTCTCCCTGAGTCTTCTTGTAGTATTCCATTCCAAACTTGCAGACTGACTGTTTCCTTCACAACTCGAAATGGCACATTCCCCAGAGAGATTTGACATCCGCAGTGGATTGTGGAGAAGACGACATTGGCTGAAAATAAACAATAAAGACGATTTAATGACAGCGCCAAGTTTTATGCATGGCAGAAGTCAATATCGAATCTGGCTTTAGTTTTTGTTTATGGGCAGCAAATAAACTTTAATATCTGCATGCCTGGCTTTATTCGATATAAAAATAAAAGGCTTTTTTCGATATTTTCGTTGAGAAATTCTCTCAATCTCTATGATTTCTGCACCAACGGATGCATAAGGAAAAGAGGAACCCACGGATACCAACTTTTCTACGGTGGGTGGCCTTTTCGTTGGTTTTTCGAGCTGCTGCTCTTCCGTGACGCCGCGCTCCCCTCAGTCTGACGGCAAGGCCTAACCAGCGCTCGGCGGGCAGGGTTAGTCCCGCCTCGTCATGGCAGAGGGAATGGTTGTTGTAATGGATGGAGACGATCTTCCGCCGGAAGAATTTGGTGAGGAGCACGGCTGGCGCTCCGCCGCTGTCAAGAAAAACGCCCTGCGCGTCCCTCGTCGCGACAGCACCCGTGAAGCGGCAAGCAGCCAGGGGCACCGCGAGCGTCTCAATGGCAGCAGAAAGCCCATTAGCCTAAAGCACAAGATCATCAAGTCGTCGCGAATGCCTCAGCTCCCGAAGGAACACTGGAAGATTATCGCCCACCCCAGGGGTGGTCTGGATGTTCAGAAAACGGGCTCCGCTCGGCTTGGTCGGGCCGTCGCCGCCGCGGCAGGACTCACGTCCGAGCAAGCTAGCCATGACATCGTCTGCCCCAACGCAAGACAAAATAGTATCGTCCTGAGCACCGCGTCTCGCGATAACGCAGATGCTTATCTAAAAATGAATTGCATCACCCTGGGCATCAAACAGTACGAACTCAGCACTTGCGAAGCCGCGCCGCACGCCACGTGTAAGGGCGTCATACGTCAAATTGATGTGTCGGAGAGCCAGGCCGACCTGGACAGAAGCATTCTCAACGAGAGAAATCCGTTAGCCCTGGGAGCCAAGCGAATCAAGAATAGCGAAACGGTAGTCATCGTTTTCGACGGCTACAAGGTCCCCAACTTCGTATTCTACGGCTCGGCGCTAGTCAAGTGCTCCTTGTACCTCAGGCAGCACGACTTCTGCTATGCCTGTGGTAGACTAGGCCACAGAGCCGACGTCTGCCCAGCGCCGGAGGACAAGCTATGCAGGAAATGTGGGGCCAACAACCCCGACGACAACCACACCTGCTCGCCTACCTGCAGCCTCTGCGGGGGCCCGCACACCACAGCGGACAAGATTTGCAAGCAAAGATTCCAACTCCCGTACATCGTTCGGCGGAGGAGAAGGGAAAGAAATGCGGAATCCAGGAAGCGAGACCCGTCACCAGCGCAGATGAGTGCCGACAGCGAACCGGCTAGACCTTCGAGCAGGCGCTCCCGCTCGAGAAGCCGCTCGAGGTCCAGGAGCTGTTCCCGGTCTAGGTTCAGGAGCCGTTCCAGGTCCAGGTCCCGGGGCCGCTCCAGATCGGGAAGCCACTCCCGGGGCCCACAAAACAGGGTCCGGTTCGAGGAGCCAGCCGGTGCTGGGAAACAAGGCGCCACTTGGGCAGACAGGGTGCGGAGTGGAGGGAGAACTGCCGTAAAGGTAACTGGGGGTGCGGCGCCAGAGCATGGTTCGTCTGAAATAGCTCAGCTTAGGAAAGAAAATGCCGACATGCGCAGCATAATCGAGTTAATGCGAGCCGAAATAGCAGAGCTCAGAAAGGCTAATCAACCTCACCACGTCCCAATCCCTAGTTCAACCCCCTCAGGAATCCCTTCGGCGACCCCCTCTCCCCAAACCCCTCGGGGACCTCACGCCGTTCCAGTCCCTAGTTCATCCCCCTCGGGGACCCCCTCTCCCCAAACCGCAGATGTTCCCATGGTCGTGGATGCGAGCCACTCGGGCAACCCAGCCAAAAGAAAGGCCGTTCCCAGCATGCCCGAAAATGTATCGGCTAAAGCCAAGTCCGAAGTCAGAGAAATGTTGAATTCAATCTGCTACGAGATCAAGAAGATTACCGAACGACTATCTGCAGTGGATCAGCGACTCTTGGTCGTGGAGCAGAAGTTAGACGCGCAAAATGTCAAAATTCAATGCTTAGAAAACAGAATGCCAGAGATAGAGTCCAAGGTGCAGGAAATGGACATCAGGACGTCAAACCACGTACGTCCCGTTTACTTCACGGATGGCGCGTTGGTACCTACGCCGCCACCACAGCACATTCCCGGACCGATTAATAGAACCACCTCCCTCGAGACCCTAGTAGCAACTCCGGAAGGCGCTCTATACAGCAAGGATGGCGCCACACACCCAATTTAGGATTTGGCAGTGGAACTGCAGGGGACTCCGCCATAAAAGATGCACCCTGCAGCAGTTTGTTCGCACTCACAAAGAAAAGCCACATGTTATATTATTGCAAGAAACGATGACTGATCAGGTTTCACTCCCGGGATACAAAGCTCTTGCTCTCCGTGGGGATGGCAGAGGAATCTGCACATTAGTCAGCAGCAAGTTCACTTTCGTCGCACACGATCTAGGGGTCCGGCCTAGCAAGACGGAGACCTCCCTAGTAGAAGTCATCCCAAGCCAATCCAATATCTCTAGCATTTTTATACTTAACGTATATAGCAGCCCGAGCGATCACAGACAACGTTTCAAAACCATCATCACTAGGGCAACAAAACTCGCCGGAAACTCTCCCCTGGTTGTGGCCGGCGATTTCAACGCCCCCTTGCACGCGTGGAACTACACGCACGACACGGTCAAGGGCAGAAGCCTGTGGCAGGAGACGGGAGATGCGGGACTCTCTCTATTGACGGACCCAGCCTTTCCTACCAGACGGGGTACCTCCTCGACCAGGGACTCTGTCCCGGATCTCGTCTTTGTTAAAAACGCTGGCTCAGCCATGTGGTCGAATCTGCTCATAGACCTCGGTAGTGATCACTACATCACGGTCACCAGCTTACAAGTGGAGCAGAAAAGAAAGAAGGCGTTCTCGGTGCCTGACTGGGACAAATTCCGTGAGGTTCGCAAGGCCCGCGCCGCCCGTGGAGAAAAGCCGGAGAGTCTCGTCCAGTGGTGCGCACTAATTCTGCAAGATGTCTGCTCCACCACCAAAACCATAGAGACGGATCTACAGACAGACAAAATGGATAGCAGGCTAGCACACCTTCTCGAGGCTAAGCAATCACTACTCGAGAGGTGGAAAAGCCAACGCTTGAATCGCAAGCTCAGAAAAAAGATAGCCGAGATCAACAAGCAGATCGACGAGCACTGCCAAGCCCTGTCTAGGCAGCAATGGGACGACATTTGCAATTCAATCGACGGGCATATGCGCACGGGAGGGAAGTGGAATCTTCTCAAACACTTGCTCGACGACTCCGGCACCAAGTCAAACCAGAGAAGTGTCCTCGCTAAAGCGCTCCACGAAGCCAAGAAGTCGTCTTCGGAAAAGGACATGCTGGAGATGTTGGCTAAGAAGTACCTGCCGCTCAAAACTATGGCCGATGAGGCGGCATACCCAGTATACAAAGGGAGGCCGAACTCCGCGCTGGACGAGCCTTTCAAGATCAGTGAAATCCGCCGCGCCCTACACGACCTCAACGGTAGGTCAGCACCCGGCCCGGATCACATTAACAATAAGGCTCTCAGAAACCTAGAGGACGCATCGATCGAGTTTCTTACAGATGAGATAAATCGGATTTGGGAGCAGGGAATTGTACCTGAAGAATGGAAGTTGGCGAAGGTCATACTAATCCCAAAGCCCGGTAAACCGCCGAGCCTGGACAACCTCCGCCCAATCTCACTGACGTCATGCGTAGGGAAGGTGGCCGAGCACGCCATCCATAACAGAATTGCCGAGTACATCGAGACCAACGACCTTTTCCCTCACAACATGATAGGTTTCAGGCCAGGCCTCTCCACCCAGGACGCCATGAAGCTTATCAAGATACAAATCCTGGAACGCTGCACTCGGGACACGAGAGCCATCCTTGGTTTGGACCTGGAGAAGGCTTTTGATAACATCCGTCACGAGTTCGTCCTCGACGCCATCTCCAAGCTCAACCTGGGCTCGTCCTTCCATGCCTTCGTCAGGTCTTTCTTGAGCAAACGATGCGCCATCCTCAAGGCTGGAGATTTGGAATCGGAGAAAATGGAGCTGAGCAGAAGAGGCACCCCCCAGGGATCAGTCATCTCACCACTCCTCTTCAACATCGCAATGGTCGACCTCTCAAGGTATCTAGGCAAGGTCCAGGGCATCGGTCACACGATCTACGCGGACGACATCACTGTCTGGTGCGTGGGTGGCAGTGACGGACAAGTCGAAGCCGCTCTCCAGGAAGCTGTCGACACTACAGAGCGCTTTCTAACCGACACGGGACTCCGGTGCTCCCCAAAGAAATCGGAGCTCCTTCTCTACAGCCCAAGTAGAAAGGGCCGCAAGCCACAGAACTGGAAACCCCCCACTGAAATGGACATCAATCTCTACACCAATTGCGGAGATCCCATTCCCAATGTCGCGTCCATTCGAATCTTGGGAATGACACTCGAAGGGGCAGGCA
The DNA here is from genome assembly GCF_023375885.2 of Dermacentor andersoni. Classification (NCBI taxonomy): domain Eukaryota; kingdom Metazoa; phylum Arthropoda; class Arachnida; order Ixodida; family Ixodidae; genus Dermacentor; species Dermacentor andersoni. The sequence goes on from NC_092815.1 coordinate 236,530,689, forward strand.
CGAATAGCATCACCATTCACAAGCTAGCAAAAAAGACGGATAGCGTCATCGGTCTAATCAGGCGGGTAGCTAACAGAAGGAGAGGCCTGAGCGAAGAGAATCTGTTAAGGCTAGTCCACGCTTTCTTGTTGTGCCATTTTACGTACGTAGCGGCCATGCACGTCTGGAAGAGGGCCGAGCGAGACAAGCTAAATGCCATGATAAGGAGGGGGATCAAGAGCGCCGCCGGACTACCACACTACACACGCACCGACCGACTCCTGCAGTTGGGTATTCATAATACCCTGGAAAAGATTGCAGAAGCACAAGAAAGGGCGCAGATTCTCAGGCTCTCCGGCACCAGGGCGGGCAGACGACTCCTAACTGAGATGGGCGTCCCCCCGGCCACTGTCGAAGACGCCTACCAGGGCCTTCCGAAAGAGCAGAAAGATAACATCATCATATCGCCCGCCCCGCGCAATATGCATCCCCAGCGCAACGTAGAAAGAAGGAAGGCCAGAGCGGTGGCACTCCTACGCCGCGCAACAGAACTCCCTGGCGGCAGCTGCTTCGTTGACGCGGCCCAGTATGGCAACAGCAACAATTTCACGGTAGTGTCAATCAACCACAGGGGTTCGACCATTAACGCCGCTTCGGTACGAAGCACGTCGTCGCGTGCGGCCGAACAAGTGGCCATTGCCTTGGCCCTCCTGGACGACGGACATGCCAATATCTTTAGCGACTCCAGGGCAGCCATTCGCGCCTTCAGCGTTGGCGCCGTGTGTAAGGAAGCCTGTCGTATCCTCGACGGCAAAAGCATCGCCACCCACACTCTCACGTGGTTCCCCGCTCACATGGGATCCATCATGGGAGGCCCCACAAACCTCAACGAGCTGGCCCACTCCAAGGCACGAGGTCTCGCTTTCCGCGACCATGGAGAACTCCAACGCCGGCCCGCCGTGGTGGAGAACAGAGATCAACCGACCACATACAACGAAATTGCGCAGCACTTCTATCTCGGCAGGAGAGACTTTCCCCTTCCACACAAGAAGTTAAATAGAGCGCAGGCATTGACCCTCAGATTATTGCAAACAGGCTCATATCCCAACCCGGCTTTATTCCACAAAATTTATCCCGACACCTATGCCACTAGTTCTTGCAGGCACTGCAATGACATCGCTAGCCTAGACCATATGCTCTGGCGTGGCCCCTCGTTACGAGGCACAGAACAAAGCAATGAGGACAAGTGGTTCTCCGCTATCAAGAGCCCCGATGCCGGGGCGCAACTATGAGCTGTCCAGAGGGCCCACGATGCGGCGGTCGGGGAAGGCCTGACTGTCCCAACGTGGGAGCGGCCCGCAGCGCGCTGAGTCGCGTACCTCAGGACCTTATTAAAGTTTTGCATCCATCCATCCATGCATGCCTCTGGCTAGAAATTCTGGCTCTCCTCAGCCATAATAATATTAATTAGTAATAATTACCCAGACTTTTTGTGTTGTTTTAAGTAACAACTTGCAAGCAACGCCAAAAGAACCAACATGTTACAGTTTGGTTGGGCCTTGGGATTTTAACATAACACGACAAAAAAGCTCGACGCTGACGATTCAGCTCCTCATATAAAGAGTTCAATATCAGGCCTATGACTTGTAGCAGGACCACGGATGGCACACACGGCCGTGTCACGACATGGAGTACAGCTATGGTGGCCGTTCTAGCCACCATAGTACAGCCCCACCGAAATTCGTGTCTCGTGTTGCGCACGATTGCTTTCTCAGTATTAAAAAAAAGCGCAGATGCATACAAAACAAACGCCCAAGCGCAGCTCTGTCTTGAATTCAAAGCAAATATGTAAAGAGCACAGAGGAGACTTTTTCATTTTTTTTTTGTAGTCATGGTTACCTTGCATGCGCGGTTGTAATCATGACTGAAACCGAAAAATAACAGTTCAGTTATTTTTACATTTATCAGAATTTCTGAAGATCGGGTCATGTCACGGTAACCAGAACAATACTCCACTCAAACCGAATAAAATTGGTGCTAGGGGAACTCTGAACCGGTAACCAGAACAATATATAACCCGATCTTCAAAAAAGCGAATCAAGATGAATCAATTGTCTAGTGTTGCGCACTAACCGCAACTGCAAACAAGTCGTTCTGCCAGGTTGAGTCCCTGGTTAGGATTACTACTGTTATCATTCATTATCATTGTACTGTAATTATCATTGTAAAACAATGATAAATCTACACGCAGAGCGAAACATTAAGAAGCAGTCGATACATCCTTACATTTAGACGGCTTGTTCAGGTCTCCTGATGTCCGCACAGCATACCTCTCGTTGACGGCATCCAAGGACCTCTCAAAAAGCTCATCGTCTGACTTCAGGTAGCCATGGGGTGGACATGCTTTGGGTCACCTCTGGCCTTCCTTGGGTCACGTGACACTTCCAGTTTACAACACGACCTTGAAACTTAGAGATCTAAAGGCTTTCGCCACAAAGCTTTAAAAAAATCAATGTTGACTAGCTAACGCTCACCACCTGCAATACCACTGGTATACTTGCCACTAATGTTTTCAGGGCGCAAAGCAGAATCTATAATGCTGCACTTCCGACTGAATAAGAACAGTTAGCGATGTGCGAGGTGATGGAGCCGCCCCAGAATATTAAGTATACTGAGGACAACCGCAACGAAAAGGCTGGTGAGCAGGCCGGAAGAATGAAAAAAAAATGCAGCATTACAGGATGCTTTGCTACGAGCTATAAGACGCCTCAACTAGTAAACAACACTGTTCTTTGTCGGAACAAAGTTATTTCGGCCAATGTCGTGCAGCCACTTCTTCCTGCGCAAGCCGTCACGCTTTCCTTGTGGTATCATAAAAACGACATAACCATCTTCAGGCTTCTTGCTGCAGTTATATGCGCAACAGCCCGGCATAGCGCTAGCACATAGATCAGGAAACACAGCGTACAACGTTCGCTATGCCGAGCTAAAGCTCCGAGCCAGCCGTGCTCAGGAGGAAAATGGCGCGAACGAAAAAGAAAAACACAAGCAAAACTCAAGATCCGCGCGTTTCCAAGGGCAACGGCAGGGAGACCAATCGTCGTGCAGAAAAACGGGGGCAAAACTGGTTGCCGCGGGGGAACGCGCAAGGGGCGAGGAGGAGGCGAGGAGATCGCGTGGTGGCGGCCGAGTTCAAAGAGTGTGGCTACTTTCAAATTATCAAGGGACTTTAAGCTGATCTAAAGCCCCTCAATTTTTCAAAAGTAGCGCCATTCTTAGATCTTTCCGCCACCCCGCTCACCCTGGCGCGTCCTCCTCCACGCCTCCAGTCTCCCCAGCCTCCTCCGCTCTCCCATTGGCCAATCTGTGTCACGTGGAAGCAGGCATATGTATATTTTTTTCTTTCCAGCGCGGAGCAAGCGCCGCGCTTTTGTATATTTTTTCTTTCCAGCGCGCGCCGACCTCCATTGTTGGGCCTGCGCGACGAAAGTACGGCAGGCGGACTGACGGAGTGCGCTAGCGTAATAGAATGTGCAGGGCCGAGAACATAATTGCGATGCCATGCTGCTGCGCCTTCGGTTGCCGTAACAGACACAGCGAGGGCAAAAAGCTTTTTGCTTTGCCGTCCGGCGGGCGCAACGCAAAAAGAAGTGTGGAGTCGCAGGATGAGGGCGGGCTGACTTCGATGAAGTGGCAAAGAACGCACGGCTTAGTGAAGTAAGAGCCACGGCTACTCACAACCTCTTATTTTGAGCCTAGTTCACGCCTTCCGCTTCGAAAAAGTGTGTGTTCATGCTCTGCGTGGTTTTTAGCACGTTGTTTGACTTTTTTTTTCGAATGTGCTCTCTTTGTTCCATGTAGTTTCGTCTTGCGGTGAAATGCACGCATCTGCAGCTGGCCTGTGACGTAAAAGCGACTTTATTCAGGGTGTGTTTTGAGCTCCACCAGAAGTTAGCACATTCTCGACGCTTTTGCAAGGCTCACTATGACTTACGATGCAGTCTTTTAGCTTCGAATGTACGCCCGCATGTATTAATTTGGTTTGTGCTGATTAACGTTTTTAACGTTCCGAAGCGACTAAAGCTAGGAGGTCGAAGTGGATGGCTCCAGATAACTTTATCCAGCTCGCCTGGGGATGTTTAACGTGCACTTTGATCGTGGAGTCGTAGGTGGGCCGGTAAATTCCTCTTTGGCGTTTCATAATACTCGCGCGCTAGCGCTGCTTTAGAAGTTGGCGCCTCGGCGCGATTGTATTTCTTCAATAAATTTTATTTACTAATTGTAACAACTTGTCATTATTTCGTATTATTGACGGCGCCTCCAGGGCACCAAAGCGGCAACGGGAACACCAAAGCTAGAACCAGGGCTGGATGGGGATCGCCGAAGCCTGTGCATGCCAAGGGGGTATAAGATCGCGGACAACCAATTTTGTACGCGAACACTCCCTGCGACGCCTGCATTAGTGTAATGTCACGTGCTCTTCAGAGGCCTCCGTTAGCCATTACATGTGCCCTCCTGGAGCAGTACTTGTAAAAAAAAACAATATATCGTCACGATTACCAAAGCACCCCGCAATGAAAAAAAAACGGCCTTGTTCCCAGGCATTGTGACCGCACACAGCCGGAATCTCCTCACGCGCGGACCGAACAAAAGTGTCCTGCAGGTACGTGAATGAACCTACGAAACCATGTACACATACTTTCACGCTGTCATCACCTGAAACTTTGGTAATTATGCGCGTGTTTGAGTACACCGCCTGCTTGCGTCGTGTTTCAGCAACACGAACGCTCAACGTCGCGTGCTTTACGCCTTAAATACGCCTTGAATAATGGTCGTTTTCTCTATTTCTTCCGCAATTCCAAGACGAAATTCTAAAGGCCAGTTACCGACTGACGAAGAAAGATCTCGATTGAAAAAACTGCTCCGCAGGGCTCGAATGAACTTTTCTGCGGATTTCCTCCCGTAGCGTGTTAGCCGTCGTCTGCTACGGCAGGCCCACCACCGGCGGCGCCACCGTCGAGGCCGCGCCGAGCGGAGGAGGAGGGAAGCGAATGGCGCTACTTTGGGAGATTGAGGGGCTTTAAGCTGATCCGAACTGAAGCGCCGCACACCGACCGCGCGGCCAAACACAGGGAAAAAAAAAAGAAAATTGTGACACGTCATCGAGCCGAGGCTCCGCCCCTGCACGGATTTTTTGTGAAAACAGTCGCACCCAGCATGGTGGTATCCAGGGCGAACGTTACTAGACTAGGCTCAGTTTTCAAACTCCTGTGACTGCGTGGACCCACCATGGATCCTCGCATCTCGTGGCATTGCTGCCGCACTTTGCTCGGTCAGCACGGAGCGAACGGGGCGGCGAAGCACTGTCTGCGGCTGCTCACGTGTTTTGGCTGTTTGTATACATGCGTGCTTTGCTGCAGTCTCGGTGCTTTTCGCGACATTCTTGTGCGTTTTCAATGCCGTCTGCATTTTGTCGAGTTGACGGTCCGTATCATCCAATTTTATTTGGTGACACGAATGCATATTTATGCTCCGTTCCTGTAGCGAGAACCTGCTTTGAATGTGCAAGCCTGCTCGCAAGCGAGCAAAGCTCACGTAGGTTTTAGCACTACACTCGTGAATGTGGTGCTCTGATGAAAGAGATAGTGCTAGCTTCATTTTTTTCCATCCCAAAATGAAGGGCTGAGAGTGTGTATATACCGGGCGCCCCAGCTAACTTTATTCAGAGTTTTAAAACATGCGAATGTCACGTAGCTGGACAGACTAAGGTAATGCTGTTTGCCGTCGCTTGTAGATACTCAAATAATTTTTTTTTTCATTCCGCCTAATTGGATAATGTGTCTTAATTAATTATTTCAATATATTGTAATTAGATGACAAGCGTCAATTAGAAAATTGTAGAGCGAAATGAAAAGCTCTCGGTGCAGCTTTGTGTTGCTCAATATGGGCTACATAAGATTGTTTTTCCGAGGGGGAAAGAAGCCTGCAAATGCACGCGACATTGCCACGCGACTGGCCGCTCGAGCCACTTCTTGGCTAATTATCTAAATAAGCAAAATACAACAAATAGCGTGACACACTATACATACAAAGGGGAGGAACATGCATTTTGTCGCGTCGTCTTGGTGTGCATTTGCATATTTTTAAACTCTGGCTAAAGTTAGCTGAAACACCCTGCATATTTATGACCTCTGCATACAGGTGACGATGCTTCCATCCCTAACAAATTTTATCAATTATTATAATTTTTTTTCATGAGTCATTAGCATTGTTTACTGAAAAGAGAAGAAATACTGAGACACATATCATTCACGTGCATTTCACACGCCGTTGACAAAAGACTCTGCAGAAGGGGTCACTGAAGACTACAGGTTTCTTTTTTCAGGGTCAAAATGAAATGCAAAGCAATTTGAAGTGAGTGGAACATACAGCAACATAATTGTTAATTGGCTATTTACATTGGTAGCGAGATGCACCCCGCAAGGGGCGGTCATCTCTTTCCTGCTGTTTAACATCACCATGAAGGGCCTCTCGGACAGACTGGCCACGTAAGAGGAACGGGTCACGTCCTCTACGCGGATGATATTACCGTGTGGTGCATGGGAGAGCCTGACGCTGCAGTTGAGAGTGCGCTCCAAGAGGCGCTTGACATCACAGAACACTTCCTACTAGACACGGGCCTGAGTCTGTCACCAAGTCCGAACTTCTATTGTATAGGCCCACCCGACGGGGGGTTAGGTGCTCCACACCTTTAGATCAAGTTCCCATAGCCCTTTATACGAGGGACGGACAACAAATCCACAGAGTGGATACCATCAGGCTCCTCGGACTCTTGCTGGAATCTCGTAGGGGCAACTCACAGACTATAGCCCGCATTACCTCCAAGACGGAGAATATGCTTCGGCTTATCCTCAGGATCTCAAACGGCAGAGGGGATTTAAGCGAGAGCAATCTCCTCAGACTCTACCACGCGTTTCTGATGAGCCACGTTAACTATGTAGCCTCCGCGTTGCGCTGGTCTAAACGGGATGAGGCCAAAATCGATGTCCTCATGCGCAAAAGCATCAAGCGCGTGCTGGGTTTACCACTCTCTACCAGCACCGCGCGTCTCATGCAATTAGGCATGCACAACACCCTATCAGAGGTGATCGAGGCTCAACGAGTGGCCCAAATAATACGACTCTCATCACCACGAGCGGGGAGACGCATCCTCGAATCCGTTGGATGCGGGCACCAGGAAATCACGGAGCGCAACGTGAGCCCATCACCCGTGGTCCGAGATTCGTTCAAGGTAGATCCCATGCCACGTAATGTCCACCCTCAATACAATGTAGGGTGCCGGGTAGCCAGGGCTCGTTCCCTGCTAAAAGAGGCTGCGGCGACTCCGAATCTGGCATGCTTTGTTGACGCCGCCCAGTACGAGCGCTCTGATCACTATGCCGTAGTTTCGGTTGAGTCCAACGGCACTCCGTGCGGAAGGTTTCTGCAACAGTAGCCGAGCAGGTTGCTATAGCTATAGCACTGAAGGACCCTCTACGTCCCAATATCTTTACAGACTCCCGGTCTGCAGCCCGAGCTTTCGCCTCCGGCTCAATCTCAAAGGAGGCGGCGGCCATCCTCGGCAGCGAGGGGGCTGCTGGTTTTCATAGCATCAAATGGTTCCCAGCCCATATGGGAATCAATGTGCACTCAGAGGTTGTTAACGCCAATGAGTTGGCCCATGACTGTGCGCGAGATCTTACACACCTCGGCGGTTCAGGTGGACTCACGGGCGGCGACTTAGGACTGTACAGGGATTCACTTCTCACCTTCCATGAAATCTTGGCACATTATCAACTCGCTCGACGGGCCTTTCCGCTACCACACCCTTAACTTAATAGACCACAATCGTCGGTATTGCGCATGCTACAAACGGGGTCGTTCCCCTCTAGGGGCCGATTCAGTCACTTTGCGCCTAATGTAGAACCCCACTGTCCAGACTGTGGGGAGGCGTACTTCTCCTTATCCCATATGCTCTGGCAATGCCCTGCGTTACGCAGCTCATCGCTAACCACTCTAACCGACTGGGAGGCAGCCCTTAAAAACGGCGACCTCTCGGAGCAACTACGGGCTGTCCAGAGGGCCTGCGACAAGGCGGAGGACCATGATATTCCTACCCCGACGTGGGTGTGGCCCGCGACGGCTACGGGGACTCCCTGAAAAGGAAGGTACCCTAACGCTGTTCCTCAGGACCATTAGTAAAGTTCTTTGTCTGTCTGTCTGTCTTTCTATCTCCTTCTCTTTCAAAAATATAGTGTGTAATGAAGCAGACGCGCCTCTGTGTATGCGCCGACTGAAGAGGAAGATGAAGGACCGTGCCGTGATCGCGAGCGAGCCCCGTGCTACGGACAGCCCTTGCAGTGCCTTGAGTTACCTAGCGTTCTACAACGTTGTGAACGACAATAAACCTCATCGCATTTGGTGGAGGTTGCTGAGATCCTTCGCCTCGTCCTGGAGCTCCGCACTTGAACTCTGCCGACAAGATCGCTTTGCACTATGCCTGATCCCGCCACCTCGTTGCCTGCACCACCGGCTGCCACTGTCATCTGCGCCGGCGTCCCTTGTCAGCGAGACCCACCCATTTTCAGTGGGACCGCGGAACACTACGTGGAAGACTGGCTGTCATCGTACGAACGTGTAAGTGCCCATAACAAATGGGATCACCAATCTAAACTGACCTACGTGCCTTTTTACCTAGCCGACGTAGCCAAACTTTGGTTCTTCAACCACGAATCAGACTTTACAAGCTGGTCTGCGTTTAATGCTCTGTTTGCTGAAGTGTTTGATCGCCCAGCTGCACGTAAGCTACGCGCTGAACAGCGTCTACGCCAGCGCGCACAGCAGCCTGGAGAAACATTCCCCAGCTACACCGAGGATGTTCTCGATTTGTGCAAGCGGGTAAATTCCAGCATGTCAGAGGATGACAACATCAAACACATCCTCAAGGGCATCGAGGACAGCACGTCCCAGATGTTGCTGGCCAAACGCCCAACTAGCGTATCCGTCCTCATTAACCTCTGCCAGAGCTTTGACGAGCTGCCCCGTCAACGTTACATCGATCGCCAGTACATTCAGCACGCCAATTCCATCTCGACCATGGCGGTTTTTACCGACCTGACCAACTCGACCCTCTCGCAGCATATCAAAGATTTTATTTGTGAAGAGGTGGCCCGGCAGCTCTCGCTGCTGCCTCACAGCGACATATCTACGGCAGCTCTGCCTCCAATGCTGCAGCAAGCCATCCGGATTCAGATATCCGAAGCGCTTCCTGCGGCTCCTACGACCCCCCCCCCCCCCACCCAATCCTATGAGTCCCATACCAACTTTGCCACTCATCCTACGTCGCTCCCGCTCAGTTATGCAGCCGTGGTTGCACGGCCACCTGCGCCGACAGCTTCCTTTTCATCGCCCGTGCATCCGGCTTCATATCCAGCTGCCCGACCGTCACCACAGTTTTTTCGTCCCACCGAGACGTGGCGCACTAAAGAAAACCGGCCTATCTGCTTCGACTGCGGCATTGCTGGCCATGTGGCGCGCTTCTGTCGCCGCCGCGCCCCAAATGCGCGTACCAGCTTTGACACGCCCAGCTACGCACCACAATACGCCGCCACGCCTCCATTTTCACCGCGGCGTCTCGACACTGATCGCTCGTCGAAAACTCGGTCGTTCCCCTTCCCTTCGTCGTCGTTCGATTTCGCCCCTGCGTCGTCGAGTTCCCACTGAAGAGGGAAACTGACTGCTGCAGTTCCTGAGGCAAGAACTGCAAATACATCGACGTTCTCAATACCTCAATTTTAGCTGCAAAATGTTATTACCATTTTTGTAGAGGGAGTACCAGCAGTGGCACTAGTCGATACAGGAGCAGCCATTTCCGTCAATCACGAGAGCCTTTGGCGCAAGATACGAAAAGTGATTACAGCTCGCTCTGTCCTGGTGCTCGCCACTGCCAGCGCCCAGCGAATTCACCCTTCAGCTGTATGCACGGCCCGTGTCGTCATCAACGACGTTCTGTACATAATCGAGTGTTTCGTGCTACCATCGTGCTCTCACGACCTCATCCTTGGTTGGGATTTTCTGTCACGTCATCATGCTGTCATTGACTGTTCGCGTGCAGGAATGTCGCTTTTACCACTATGTGAATCCCTGCCGACCAGCTCTCCTCACTTTGCCGACAAATTCACTGTTGATACCGACACAACCATACCCCCTCAGTCGTCGATAGCTGTTGTCTTGTCGTCTGATGCCGCATCTGACACCACTGTAGTGTTCACGCCGTCCGATGTGTTTGCTCAACGCAAGGGCATTGTTCCGTTTGCCGTGCTTACTGTAGCATCTGGGTCAACTGTGATGCTGGTCACCAACTACTACCAGTACCCGATCAGCCTACTGCGTGAAGAGACCGTAGGATACTTCCAGGCGGTCGACTACGTCGACGACCTCGATGTTCCTACCGACTCCCTTCGTCACGTTGACGCCATCGCTTCGGTCTCCGGCTCATCACCTTCAGTGGGTTTCGACAACGCCATCGACCCTGCTCTTTCCCCATCTCATCGCCACCAACTTCTCGCTCTCCTTCACAAGTTTGTCTCTTCTTTCGACTGTCATCAGACGTCACTAGGCCGTGCCACCGGTGTTTCTCACACCATCGACACCGGTTCCCACTCTCCCTTGCGACAGCGCCCGTATCATGTCTCCACCGAAGAGCGCCGAATCATCACGGAGCAAGTGGACGACATGCTCAAACGTAGAGTCATCCGTCCCCCTCACAGTCCTTGGTCTTCACCTGTCATTATTGGTAAGAAAAAAAGGTGGCTTCATTCGCCTTTGTGTCGACTACAGATGCCTAAACAAGATAACGAGAAAAGACGTTTATCCACTGCCTCGGATTGATGACGCTCTCGACTGTTTACAAGGCGCAGAATACTTCAGTTCCTTGGATCTGCGCTCCGGGTACTGGCAAGTTCTAATGGCCGAGCCTCACCGTCCGAAAGCCGCATTCGTTACACTCGATGCCCTCTACGAGTTTAACGTCATGCTTTACGGGTTGTGCAACGCGCCTGCTACTTTTGAGCGTATGATCGACACCATCCTTCGCGGCCACAAATAGAAGAGCTGTTTATGTTACCTCGACGACATTGTCGTCTTCTCAACTGATTTTCCGACACACCTCGCTCGCCTGCATGACATTCTGACCTGTATCGCATCTGCCGGCCTACAGCTTAACCTCAAGAAGTGCCGTTTTGCTGCAAGAAAGGTAACCATATTGGGTCACATTATCTCAAAAGACGGCGTCCTCCCGGATCCAGACAAGCTCCGCGCCGTTGCAGACTTCCCATCGCTCACGTCTATCAAAACCCTCAGAAGTTTTATTGGCTTATGTTCATATTTTCGTCGCTTCGTACGCAATTTCGCATCCGTCATGGCGCCTTTCACAAGTTTACTTTCCGCCAGTAACGGCATAGCAGCGTGGTCACCTGAATGTGATGCAGCGTTTCAACAGTTGCGCCAATTGTTGACCTCACCAGAGATTCTTCGCCACTACGACCCTGATGCTCCAGTTATCGTAAACACGCCGCTTCTCCTCGGGACGGCTTACACACACACACACACACACACACACACATACACACGCACACGCACACGCACACACACACACACACACACACACGCGCACGCACGCACGCACAGGTGCACGGTCCGGGAAGGGGCCTTCGTCGACGTTCCCGCGGCAACTCCCCCACTAATAGCAGAACAGAACGGCGTTGGTGGGTTCGGTAACAATAGTTGGCCCGCCGAACGCATTCAGTCACAATGGCGACTTAGTGACGCCGTGGCTAGAGGTTTGCGGCAGCGCTCCAGGAAGCGTTGACGCCCATTGTCGCAACTGGCTGGCAACACTTGCGCCTCAGCTGGGTCGTTCTTAACAGCGCCTCCATGGCCCGGAAAGTCTCGACTGTCCAGCGCTGATAACCGCTGGGCAGGAAGAGAACGGCTGGTAACCAGGGGGTGATGTCTTGGCTCGCAGTAACCACTTGTGTAATAATGTCACCGCCCCAAAACATCCAACAAGGACAGGCAACTGCAAAATGAACCCTACAACACTGCTCTGCGCCGATATGACGTACCTTGGCTCTCACTTTAGACCCGCTAGGCTTAAATAAAAAAAAAACATAAGTGCAGAAATAAAAAATGCTGCATTTCGCTATGCCAATTTATGAAGCAATTTCGTGCGGACAAATTCAGCAATCATGGAGGGAATCCTGCTAAATGACAGGGGATCTTCTTAACAAAATTAACAATAATAACCCTAAAATTTCGGCAGGACCCTCAAACGCAGAATTCAAATTAGCCTGCTCAAACCATCCGTATTGCTATGCAACTTTCCCTTCTTATATCTAACGGAGAAGTTGTACTCTTGGAGAGTGAGGCTCCATCGGAGCAAGCGGCCATTTTTGTGACATTTGATTGAGCCACGTCAGAGGACAGTGGTCGGTCTCGAAGATGAACTTCGCTCCATACAAGTAACACGACAACTTCTGGGTGGCCCAAACTAAACAAGCGCATTCCTTCTCTGAAGTGCTGTAGGCTTCCTCTTTTACATTTAGTTTACTGCTGGCATAGAGGACAGGATGCTCCTCGTTATCGTCGCCGACCTGACTAAGTACCACGCCCATACCTCTGTTGCTTGCGTCGCATTGAACTATGAATTCTTTTGTATAGTCGGGCACGCGAAGCACATGACGAGAAACTAATAGCGTTTTCAAACTTTGGAAAGCGTTCTCTTTGTCCTTATCCCAGTGTACGCTACTCGGTGCTCCCTTTCAGAGGGCGTCCGTTAATGGGCTTGCCATTTGCGAGTAATTCGGAATGTACCGTTGATAGTACCCCACAAGTCCCAAAAATGAACGAAGGTCTGTTTTCGTGCGCGGCTGAGAAAATTCTCCAATCGTACCTATTTTCAGCTCGGCCGGCAGTCTCGTGCCCTGGCCGACAACATGGCCCAGATAAGCAACCTGCGAACACCCAAATCTACACTTTTGCGCTTTCATCGTTAAGCCGGCTTCCCTCAACCGTGAGAACACCTGTTTTAGGTGCGATACGTGTTGTTCCCAGCTGTCCGAAAAAATTGCTACATCATCAAGATATGGCAAGGCGAACTCCTGCAAGTCTTTTAGGACAATACCATTAACTTAGAGAAGCTAAAGGAGCGTTCTTCAGCCCGAAGCTGAGTGCGAGAGGGCGAAAAGTGCCTATAGGTGAGATGAGAGAGAGAGAAGGGAAGATGGAAAGGCAGGGAGGTTAACCAGACTGAGTCCAGTTTGCTACCCTACACGTGGGGAAGGGAATGGGGAGTGAAAGAGGGAGAGAGAGAACTTAGTTGTAGGAAGTCTATAGTCGGGCACTCAAGTCTGTTGCCCTCAGGTAGCGAAAAAGCGCTCGAACTGCTTTCTGGGCCAATGAACTGTGAGGCCAGGCTCCCAAGATCTTCGCTTCCGTAAATGGCCTGTCATCCAGTCTATTTAAGGCACACTGGAGAGTCTCGCGTTGATTATCGAAGCGAGAACAGTGGCACAGAAGGTGACTGATGGTCTCTTCACACTTGAACTTAGCGCACATTGGTGAATCCGCCATTACAATACGATAGCTGTAGGAGTTGGTGAATGCTACTCCTACCCACAGTCGACACAGCAGTGTTGCGTCACGTCGTGGAAGGTTCGCTGGTAACGTAAGATTTAGTGATGGGTCGAGGCTGTGTAAACGACACTTAGAGTTCTGTGGTGTATGCCAGCAACCTAACGTGATTGTCCGAGCGAGACTGCGAAGCTCTCTTGCAGCGTCGACTCTGGATAAAGGTATAAGGAGTGTCGGTGAGCCAGCCTGGGCACGTCGGGCAGCGTCATCGGCGAGGTGATTACCAACGATGCCACAATGTCCCGGCAGCCACTGAAATATGATATCATGTCCTCTTTCAGAAGCGCAATGGCAGGTTTTGTTGATTTGTGACACCAGCTGTTCATAATTGCCACGTCGTAAACTTCTCAAGCTCTGGAGGGCTGCTTTCGAGTCACAAAATATTGCCCATTTGTTGGGCGGTTCTTTTTCAATGTATTCGACAGCAGCGCGAAGAGCGGCCAGTTCAGAGGCTGTAGATGTCGTTACGTGTGATGTCTTAAACTTGATGACGACCGATTGAGATGGTAGAACAACGGCGCCCGTAGAATTTTCCGAAACGGAACCATCCGTGTAAACATGAATTCGGTTAGCGTATGAACAATGCAGAAGTTCCAATGTGATCTGCGGTGGTCAGGCTAGCTTTCTTCGCTATTCCTGGAACAGCAAGGTACACAGGAGGCTTCTTCAAGCACCACATACGGGATGGCGTTCTTGTTGCGGGCGAGTGCCTCAAAGACAAAGAGTGCCGGTTAGCCGCAATTGACCTGGAGAACGCTGCCCTGGGTCTTTTCTCAGGCAATCGAGCGAGATGGTGGTCAGGGACTCTGAATATGTGGCGAACATGCACCCGGAGTGCGTCGATATCTATAAAGGTCCTTATTGGGTGGTCTCTTGCGGTGGCAATTGTTGCCACGGTTGAAGCATTTCGAGGTAGCCCCAGACATGTTCGAAGGGCTTGGCCTTGAATGCTCTGTAGGACATGGATGTTAGTTTTGTTAGCATTGGACAGCACTGGTGTGCTGTATCGCAAGTATCCTAGGAAGAGCGTCCTGTATAGTTGAAGCATAGATGCCACGGATGTGCCCCACGTTTTACCGGCAAGAAACCTTAGTATATGGGAGATAGAAGTAAGCCTATTCTTCAAATATGTAATGTGGGGGCTCCATGAAAGGTCTCTGTCTATAATAACGCCTAGGAATCAGTGAGTTTTTCCGTAGGAAATTGGTTGGTGGTCAATAGAAATGGGGTACCAGGTCATGGGCTTGTGGGTAAAGGCGACTAAGGCGCACTTCTCGGTCGAAATGCTGAGGCCTTGCGCACGCAGGTACGATGATGTTAGGGTCACTGCTTTTTGGAGCCGTGCACGCACCTGGAGACGTGTAACTGCCGAGGCCCATATGCATATGTCGTCAGCATATATGGAAAGGTTTACTGTATGTGGTAGAACGTCGGCAAGGCCAAGGATTGCAAGGTTGAACAAAGTGGGGCTAAGAACCCCACCCTGAGGGACGCCACGGTAAGTATAATGGTCAGCAGTTCGGCCATCTGCACTGTGCACAAAGAAGGATCTTTTGAATAGATAGCTCCGAATCCACCGAAACATGCGTCTATCTATTCCATTATTTTCCAGGGCATCAAGGATGGCTTCATGCATTACATTATCATAGGCGCTTTTCACGTCGAGGAATAGTGCAACCGATATACGCTTGTGGTGTTTTTCCTGTTGTACAGACGAGACTAGGTCGATGACGTTGTCAATAGAGGAACGGCCTCTTCTAAAACCAGCCATGGCATCGCGGTATACGTTGTGGCGCTCAAGATACCATTCTAGGCGGGTGAGAATCATTCTTTCCATGACCCAACACAGCTGCACAGCGCAATGGGTCGGTAGGACACTAGGTCAAGTGGCGACTTTCCAGGCTTCAGGAGTGGTATCAAGCGGCTGGACTTCCACCGCTCAGGAACGACGCCATCATTCCATGACTGGTTATAACATTCCAGCAGTCTGCTTCGGCCATCTTCACCTAGGTGGCATAAAGCAGCGTAGGTGATGCCGTCTGGTCCTGGCGACGATGAGCGCCTGCATGAGGCCAGAGCAGCGTCCAATTCCTCAAGTGAGAAGGACACATTCAATTCTGGGAAGCGTGTCGCAGGAACCTCACCCAGAATTTCACTATTGATGGTGACCACGCTGCCCGCAATCTTCACACAGAAATCTTCGGCTATATCGACCGGTGAGCGGCCTTGATGGAGGGCTAGGGCTGAGAATGGGTGCCGTTGCTGTGGAGACGAGCCAAGGCCGCGCACCGTCCTCCATATGATAGACAGTGGCTTGCGGGGTTCAAGTGATTCGCAGAACGTCTTCCACCGTTGTTCCTCCAACCTGTCCATACGACGTTGTATTTTCTTCTGTATACGTCGAGCGACTCTAAGGGCATGAATTGACTTCGTGCGCCTGTATCGCCTCTCGGCTCTTCTGCGAATCGTTCGAAGTCGCTCAAGTTCCATGTCAAAATCCGTACGTTTTTAGCGGATGTAAATGTGTACTTAGACGATTCCAGTACACTTGTAATAAGGTTTTCAATGGTGCCGGTAAATCCTTCTTTGCATGCCTCTTCCACCTTTGCCTTATACGTTGACCACCTTATATATGCTTGTCGGGAAGTACAAAAGGAGAAGCTTCCAAATCCAGTGATCCTTAAGTAGGTGGGAATATGGTCACTACCATGAGTCTCGATGTCAGAGAACCATCGAACATTTTGACCAAGTTGCCGTGACACCAAGGTCAAGTCTAAGCAACTGCTATAGTTCGAATCACGCAAGTACGTCGGACTGCCATCGTTCATAATGCTAAGTTCATGGTCGGAAGAAAATTCCACAGCTTTCCGGCCCCTGGAATCTATTCTGGAGCTTCCCCAAGCCAAGTGATGAGCATTAAAGTCTCCCGTGATAATCCAGGGTCCAGTAGTCGCAGTCAGGATGTCTCGCAATCGGTCGCCGTCGAACCGACTATATGGGGATATGTAGGCGCCGATAAGGGTGAAGGCCATGTAACGAAGAAGAGTAGCCGCCTGCGCCACAGCACCATCGCCACCGGCATGAGCTCGTGGTTGCTGTCTTTCGACGAACGCTTGTGACAGCTACCCGTTCGCGCCCGTTGCTAATAAATCTCTTAGCAAGTGGTGGACGTACTGGGTTTCGACCACCCTGGAACTTCGGAGTCGCACTCTACCCCCCATCATGCCCGACGACGCACGCACTCCTCCAGCTCCTCCAACGGCGCCGGCCACCTTGGTTTGTGCCGGTGCCTTGCGTCAGCGAGATCCCCCTATCTTCTCCGGCACAGATGACAAAGACGTTGAAGATTGGATCTCGTCTTATGAGCGAGTGAGTGCCCATAACCAGTGGGACGACGTTACCAAGTTGAGAAACGTCGCATTTTATCTTACGGACGTTGCGAAACTATGGTTTCTAAACCATGAAGCCGACCTCACTTCGTGGTTGGTCTTCAAGACCAACTTTACCCAAGTTTTCGGTCGGCCTGCAGTAAGAAAGCTTCGTGCAGAACAACGTTTGCGCACACGAGCCCAAGAGGCCGGAGAAAACTTCACAAGCTACATTGAGGGCATTGTCGACCTTTGCAAACGGGTGAATGCGTCCATGTCAGAGGAGGAGAAGATAAAACATATAATGAAGGGTATTCAGGACGACGCATTTCAAATGTTATTATCGAAGAGTCCTCACACTGTCGCTGAAGTGATAGAATTGTGCCAGAGTTACGACGAGTTGCGCAGGCAACGGCTTCACACCCGACGTCCCACCCCACCCGCCGACTCTCTATCAAGCCTTGGAGTCGACGACAACCATGCTGCTCTCTTCGTAAAAATCCAGGAATTCGTTCGCGCAGAGGTCGCCCGCCAGCTATCTTTGATATCTTCTGTCCAGGAACCACCCCCTGCTTTGCATCCTACGATCCGCGACTTCATTCAAGAACAAGTCTCTCAAGCCGTTCCTCCAGCCGTTGAGCAGACACCAGTCACGGCTCCTCTCACTTACGCTGAAGCAGTTTCCCGATCTCGTCCACAAACGCCCCTGCCGCCCTCTATGCATCGACCACCGACATTTTTGCCGCCATCTATGCCGCTTCACGACCGCCGGCATTTTCCTCCTATGCCGCTTCCCGACCGACAGCATTTTCCGAATCCTCAACCGCGACTCGGACCTTACCCCCACCAGTGGCGCACCTTCGATGACCGCCCAATATGTTTTGCTTGCGGTGGTGCTGGTCACGTGGCGCGCCATTGTCGTCGTGGCATGCTTCCTCTTCAGAACATCCGGCGAGCGCCACCTTTCCCCGCTCTGTTTTCCTCTTCGCCATCCAGCCTTCCTACCTCTTCCTTTTCCCCTGACCGCCCAACCGCCTCTACTCGCCGCTCACCATCTGTCTCTGTCGAAGGAATCGCCGTCCTGGCACTTGTAGATACAGGAGCCGCCGTATCCGTAATTTCCGCCGAACTCTGCCGCACACTACGAAAGGTTTTGACGCCTCTCTCCGACTTCTCCCTTCGAACCGCGAACGCTCAAAATATAACGCCTCTCGCTGCCTGTACTGCTCGCGTCTTCATTCAAGGTCTACTGTATACCGTCGAATTCGTCGTGCTGCCCACTTGTTCCCATGACATCATATTAGTCTGGGACTTCCTTGCAAATAATAACGCCGTTATTGACTGTTGTCACGCCGAACTCGAACTTTCTGCACTTCCCGACGTCGAGCCTATCGCAAACGACCCTTCCAGTGTTAAACTATTTGTGTCCGAAGACAATTCCGTCCCTCCACGCTCTTCCCTGCTTGTGCCTGTGTCGTGCGCCGCAATTTCTGATGCCACTGTTCTCTTTACGCCCTCTGAGCTGTTCATTCGCCGCCGATGTTCTCCGCTGCCCTTTGCTCTCCTTACTCTTCGCAATGGCGTCACGAAAATGGTCGTCGACAATCCCACAGCCTGCCCTTTAGCTTTATCTCATGGTGAATGCCTAGGCCTTGTTCAACCGGTCGACACCTTTTGCATCTTTGACACTCCTGCCGTTTCTACTTCTGCGGGCCTTGGCGCACTTACTTGTGACTCTGCGATTGATCAGTCACTCCTCGACGCTTTCCACTGCTCCATCGACGATGGCACGTCACCTCTCGAACGAAGCCAGCTTATTGCTCTCCTGCAGAGGTTCAGCGCTTCTTTCGACAGCCATGCTTCCGGTTTGGGCCGCACATCGACCGTTTTTCACCAGATAGATACCGGCAGTCATGCACCTTTACGGCAGCGCCCTTACCGAGTTTCCGCCTCTGAGCGCCGTGTCATTGACCACCAGGTTGCTGACATGCTCAAGCGTGGCGTTGTGCAGCCTTCCAACAGTCGCTGGGCATCACCGGTCGTCCTCGTTAAGAAAAAGGATGGCTCTATTCGATTCTGCGTCGACTACCGACGTCTGAACAAGATAACGCGCAAGGACGTTTACCCGTTACCGCGCATCGACGACGCCCTCGACTGTTTGCAGGGAGCTGAGTTCTTTTCTTCGCTGGATTTACGTTCCGGATACTGGCAAGTCCCCTTGGCACCATCTGATCGACATAAAACAGCATTTGTAACACCTGATGGATTGTACGAATTCATCGTAATGCCTTTCGGCCTGTGCAACGCCTCAGCCACTTTTGAGAGAATGATGGATAATATTTTACGCGGCCTCAAATGGAACACATGTTTATGCTACCTGGATGACGTAGTTGTCTTTTCTGCTGATTTCCGAACCCATCTCAGCCGTCTCGAGCAAGTTCTCAAATGCCTCACTGACGCGGGACTTCAACATAACTTAAATAAATGTCGTTTCGGCGCCCGAAAGCTCACTATTCTTGGCCATATTGTATCTCGAGACGGCGTCCTTCCAGATCCAGCCAAGCTCCGCGCTGTCACCGACTTTCCACAACCAAAGAAGTTAAAGGAGCTTCAAAGTTTCCTTGGTTTATGCTCATACTTTCGACGTTTCATTCGAAATTTCGCTTCCATAAGTGCACCCCTGACAGCCCTTCTAAGTGGCGACAAAGAACTTTCCGCTTGGTCACCCGCCTGTGATGACGCCTTCACGAAATTACGCCACCTGCTAACCTCGCCACCTATCCTCCGCCACTTCGATCCTGCAGCGCCCACAGAGGTCCACACCGATGCCAGCGGCGTCGGACTTGGCGCCGTACTCGCACAACGAAAAGCGGGCTTTGATGAATATGTCGTTGCCTACGCGAGCCGAACTCTGACAAAGGCCGAGGCTAATTACTCTGTTACAGAGAAAGAGTGTTTAGCCATTATTTGGGCCCTTGGAAAATTCCGTCCTTATTTGTATGGCCACGCTTTCGATGTCGTCACTGACCATCACGCCCTTTGTTGGCTGTCTACCCTTAAAGACCCATCTGGCCAACTTGCTCGCTGGGCCCTTAAGCTACAGGAGTACGACATCCGCGTCCTCTACCGTTCCGGCCGCAAACACACAGTCGCTGACGCCCTTTCTCGCTCACCGGTCTCCGCTGACTGCGCTTGCCTATCCGCCCTTGAGCCCACAGTTCCATCTCATGCACTGCGCAACATGCCGTCGGAGCAGCGCAAGGATCCCTGGATCAGTGCTCTCATCAGCATCCTTTCTGATCCATCCACCTCTTCACCATCTCGCGCTCTTCGCCGCCAGGCTACCCACTTCTGCATTCGCGACGGCCTTCTTTATCGTCGTAATTACCTCTCTGACGGTCGCAAGTGGCTTCTCGTGATACCCCGCCATCTCCGTGACCTTATCTGCGACGCTTTCCACGCAGACCCTCAGTGCGCACATGCCGGCCTCTTCAAGACCTATGCTCGGCTACGCATCCGATTTTATTGGCGCGGCATGTATAACTACGTCAGAAAGTTCATTCGCTCCTGTGCTCAGTGCCAACGCCGAAAATTACCTCCCGGACAAGTCTACCCGTCACAAACCCTTCCCTGCCCTCGTCGGCCCTTTGATCGTGTTGGTATAGACATCTACGGATCACTACCCTCCACTCCAGCGGGCAACCGCTGGATTATTGTTGCAGTGGATCACTTGACCAGCTATGCTGAAACCGCTGCTCTGCCGACGGCCACCGCCCGCGACGTTGCATCGTTTCTGTTACGACATTTCGTTCTTCTCCACGGTGCCCCTCGCGAGCTTCTGAGCGATAGAGGCTGCGCCTTTCTTTCCGAGGCATTGAAGGCAATACTCGACGAATGCCGAATCGTTCACCGCACCAGTACAGCGTACCATCCGCAAACTAACGGCATGACCGAGCGCTTCAACCGTACTCTTGGCGATATGCTCTCCATGTACGTCGCCTCTGATCATTCAAACTGGGACCAAGTTCTCCCTTTCGTGACGTATGCGTACAATACTGCGACCCAAGCAACTACTGGTTTTTCCCCTTACTTTCTGCTATACGGACGAGAACCTTCTACTACTCTCGATACCATTCTGTCATATACACCTGACGCCTCCGAAAGTACTCCGCTATCTGAAGCTGCTCGTCATGCCGAGGAATGCCGCCAGCTTGCCCGCTCTTTTTCCACCGAGGACCAGTTGCAGCAGCAATCCCGTGAACCTGCCGGCCGTTCTGCACCAACTTTTTTGCCTGACTCTCTCGTATGGCTTCGGGTACCCGCTACTACACCCGGCCTCTCCTCAAAACTTGTCGCAAAGTACCTAGGACCCTACCGCGTTCTCGAGCAAACGTCCTCCGTCAATTACATCGTAGAGCCCCTCACGCCATCGACGGACCTACGCCATCGCGGCCGCGAACTTGTCCACGTCTCTCGCATTAAGCCGTACTACGACCCAATAGTAGTCTCTTCGCCTTAAGCCGCCAGGATGGCGCCTTTTTCTGCGGAGGGCGATTGTAACGAAGAAGAGTAGCCGCCTGCGCCACAGCACCATCGCCACCGGCATGAGCTCGTGGTTGCTGTCTTTCGACGAACGCTTGTGACAGCTACCCGTTCGCGCCCGTTGCTAATAAATCTCTTAGCAGCCACTTTATTCTTTGTAATGCGGAGACACACGTATTGGTTTCCATCATGAGGCTGCACTGAGTGGGGGATGTAAGTCAGTTCTGTACGGATGTAAACAATTACTTTGCTGGATTGCCCGCACGTCGACGCCATAAAGGCTTCGTATCCAGAGAGTCTTAGGTGAGATGAATGCGGCATAGCGGCTGGCACTTTCTGAAAGGGGAACTTGCCAATACCTCCGCACGAGATCTATAGTTGAAATGTATTTAGAAGCGCTAACTCTTTCAATTCGTTCCTGAATGTTGGGTATCGGGTAGAGCTGATCCCTAGTGATGGCATTTAACTTCCTGTAGTCAACACACGGACGAGGGTCCTTGTTAGAGGTTTCTACCAGTATTAGCGGTGACGTGTAGTCACTCTCAGCGGGCTCAATAACTCCCAACTCTAGCATGCGCTGTATCTCTGCCTCCATAATCTCTCTGTGTCTTGGAGACACCCTGTAAGGCTTTGATCTTACGGGTTCGGTTGATGTCAGCTCTATTTCATGCGTTATTAGTTCGGTTCTACCCGGCCGATCGCTGAATCTGTCGAGATATTCCCCTAACACCTCTTTTAGCTCATCTAGCCGCTCGGGTCTGAGCGTGCAAGCTTACCGAATGTTTTACTACTTCTTCTAGGCCGATTTCAGAGTTGTAGGTTGCCCGATACTCCTTAAACTTGGTGCTATAGTGCCATCCTGCTCCTTGATGGTATAGTTAACGACTCCGCTCCGCTCTATATAAGGCTTCATCAAATTGCAGTGACATATCCTCACCTCTTTCCTGCGACAGGGCATTTTCAGAGCATAGTTAGTATCTGAAAGTTTGTGCAATACTTTAACGGGCCCGTCCCAGTCAACTTCAAACTTGTTCTTTCTTGAAGGTTTGAGGATGATTACCTGGTCTCCGGCGTTACACGTACGAAGCCTTGCATTCTTGTCGGAATAGAATTTGGCGTTCTTTTGAGCTACTCCCATGTTCTTTCCGACTAGTTCTTGGGTTGCGCTTAGCCGTTTCAACAGATTTAGCACGTATTCCACCACTGTAGGACTCTCCCCTCTTTCCTCCCACATCTCTCTTAACATTCTTAGTGGAGAACGGAGGGTCCTCCCATACACTAGTTCTGCTGGCGAGAACCCTGTCGCTTCATGTGGAGCCGTTCGCAAAGCAAACAAAGTTGCCGGCAGACAGTTCTCCCAGTCCTCCTTGTGCTCGTAACAGAGCGCACGCAAAACTCGCTTAAGCACTGAATGCTACCTCTCTACACTGTTTGACTGAGGGTAATAGACAGAACTGTGTATTAACTTTACCCCGCACTTTTGCAAGAATGTGGAAGTCAGTGCGCTCGTGAACACTGACCCTTGATCTGCCTGAATTTCGGCTAGAAACCCAACTCGTGCAAACACTGTCAAAAGCGCCTCTACTACTTCGGTGGAGCTGAGTTCTTTCAGAGGGATTGCTTCTGGAAACTTTGTAGCCGGACACAGCATGGTAAACAAATACCTGTAACCTGATTTTGTTTTTGGTAGAGGCCCTACCGTGTCTATTACCAGTCGTCTGAAAGGTTCTGTTATTAAGGGCACTACCTTTAGTGGAGCTTTCCATGTCTCTCCTGGTTTACCCGAGCGCTGGCAGGCGTCGCATGATCTTACAAAGTTTTCTACGTCTTCGAAACAACCAGGCCAGTAGTATTCCACAAGCAATCTTTCCTTTGATTTGTTTATGCCTAGGTGGCCGGACCACCCATTTCCATGACAGAGAATCAAAAGGCCCTCCCTGTACTTAGTAGGTAAGACTAATTGATCTAAAATTCTACCCTTTAGATTTCTGCAGTGCCGATACAACAATCCTCCTCTCTCATGTATCGTCACGTTGCGCCTAGCAATGCCTTCTTTAGCTGTGTGATGTAATTTAGCTGAGCTCTCATCATTCTTTTGCTCGGCTGCCAGTGACTCTCTATCCACACGTAAGAGCTGATCAAAGTTCTTTGAGGCCGGTGATAATAACGACCCTGTCTCGCTTGCGATTGCGTCAGCTTGCTCTTCCTGCAGGCTTGAATTTTGACACTCTAGTGCTACGCTCTCATGGAGCTGGTCAGCTGGCAGGCTCTCCTCCACTGATTTGTTGTCCCTCGGGCCTAGCTCGGATTCGGGTATTGAAGTTATACCTTTTTCTGCTTCCGCTGGAGCAGCTTGTGCAATTTCAGCTGAAAGTGACGCGATTTTACGAGCTTGGCCGCGGGTCAATGGCTGTACTATGCCCTCTCCTCGCCCTTTGTCACGCAGTAACTGATCAGAACGATTCGAAAAAATGTAAGGGTACTGCAGTGACAAAAATTTAGAAACTGCAGCCTCGGTCACTAGCTCCCCGAATGGTCCACTGATTTTCACTTTGGCCATGGGCAGACACACGCTGTGTTCTTCTACAACCTGTTTGATCCATGCTACTTCTCCGGTGAAGTCATCTACCGTCACGTAAGACGGATGGACAATGTCCATCGTGGCGGCACTGTCTCTTAGCACTCGCCATGGTTTGCCATTAACTTGCAGGTCGTGAAGATATGGACTTAAAAGTTCCATATTCTCGTCTTTTTCCTCCACGTAGGAGAAAACGACGCTAGGCTTCCCGCAGTTTACAGCTATATGTCCCAGTTTGTGGCATTTGTAACAGCGAAAAGCCCTCTTTTCTGAGGGCTTTTCCTCCACGTTCACAGGCTCCGATCGTCTCGTCTGCGAACCCTTTTTGAACGGAAAGGGTTTCCGCGGTCCATTTCGACCGTCCCAGTTTCCGCCCTCGGCGTTCAACTTTCTACGCGTTGCGTACTCTTCGGCTAATTCAGCCGCCCTTTCCACAGTGTTTACATTCCCTCTGTCTTGCACCCACAGTTTCACCGCTTGGGGGATGCTTTTGTAAAACTACTCTAGACACATGCATTCTATGATCATATCTCTGCTGTCGTACGCTTCCGCGCTTTTCAGCCACTCGTCTAGGTTGGCCTTTAAGCCGTATGCAAACTCCGGATAACCCTCGCTATCTTTCTTGCCTGTGCTCCTAAACCTTTGCCGAAAAGCTTCGGCTGAAAGGCGGTATTTCTTCAGGAGACTAGCCTTAACTTTTGCATAATCATATGCATCCTGTGCACTCAGTCTGGCGATTACTTCCGCCGCCTCACACGGCAACATAGACAGCAACCGCTGTGGCCATGTACTCGGGCCGAAGTTCATCTTCTCGCAAGTCCTTTCGAAATTGCTTAGGAACAAGCTTATGTCGGTCCCGACCTCAAATGGCTTTAATAGCCTGTCCATGCGGTACGATTCCGCCCCACTTGATCGTCCCAGAGCCCCTTCACTTCCTTGAGACAACTCCAAACGTTTGCTTTCAAGTTCCAGTTGCATTTTTCTTAACTCGCGATCTTTATCGCGTTCCTCTCTCTCTCTCTCTCTTTTCTCTGTCCCGTACTTCTCTTTCTCCTTCCCGTTTTTCTGTCTTCTTTAGAAGTCCCAATCCCATTTCAATTTCTTCCTCACTGGCCTGATCGGAAATTAGCTCCAATAATTCCGATTTTAGCATTTCCTTGAGTACATCTAGACCAAGTTCCTCGCCAACAATCAACAATTCGTCTCTCAGCATTTTCTTTAACTCCATGATTGCTGCTTTACTGCCTTGGTCCTGCTCGCTAAATCTAGCTAGGAAAACACAACCTAGCTAACACTCAACAATCTAGCTTCCCTACTGTTCTAAACAGAACAACCACAAGATGAAGCCTAGAGAGTCAAATCAAGAACCAAGCACTCACCGCAGACACAGCACCACGTCGCAAAGTCCATCTCACCGCTGTCAGCCAGTTGTTATGATTGGGGGTTCAATCCCAGCGCTCGTGATCCGTTGTCAAGATTGGAGTTGGGCATGAATTAGAAGGTAGCTGGCCCATGCCGTCGTCCAACTTATCCACGCTGAGGACGTTGATGAAGGGAAGGACTGCTTCTCATCGAGAACGAGGAATATGGGTTTATTTACAGTATTTATATCAGTCTAACATGACTGCTGAGAGAGAGTCTCAGTCCAACATGACTGCTTAAGAAAAGTGTCTCGAGCATCCACACAACAGCGGTTTATATCCACTCGGTCCCCCCTTGATTTCAAGGGGACGGAAACGTTCGTCCAGTTATCGCAAACACGCCGCCTCTCCCCGGGACGGCTTACACACACACACACACACACACACACACACACACACACACACACACACACGCAGGTGAACGGTCCGGAGCGGACGTCGAGGGGCTTCGTAGAACTCGGAGCGTACCCGAGTAGCGCGTCCTGGTAACCATTGTCCTGCGTCTTGGTCGGCGCGTGGGAAGGGGCCCTCGTCGACGTTTCCGCGGCAACTCCCCCACTCATAGCAGAACAGGACAGCGTTGGTGGGTTCGGTAACAATAGTTGGCCCGCCCAACGCATTCAGCACAATGGCGACATAGTGACGCCGTCGCTAGAGGTTTGCGGTGGCGCTCCAGGAAGCGTTGACGCCCATTGTCGCAACTGGCTGGCAACACTTGCACCTCAGCTGGGCCGTTCTTAACACTGGACGCTTAGGCGTCCTGCGTATATATTTGTCCTACGTATATATTTAAATATATTGTGTATGTGCATAATGTTTTCAGCGTAAATTTAAAACATTGAAGTGAGAAAACACGCATGTGGCAGCCGCCGCTGCTGTTTCCTATGCGTTTCTCCTCCTATTGTCAGGATTTGCAGAAATAAAGGGAAAATATGAATTAAAAACCATACACGTCCGCACCAACAGTGATGCAGTTAGCTATTAGCCACAATGAAATTTTAAGTGAGAAGGTGGGGGGGGGGGGCAAGTCAAAAGAAACCTCAAATGATGTGGGTGAAAAAGCTATAGTAATGATACTTTAGGTGTGTGTCAGGGGGCTGGGGGTAGACTTCGGCATCGCCGGGGGAGCTCTGCCCCCACCCCCCCGCTAAACTCCGGAGGGCGCTAGGGCTCCAGAGCCCCTACGTAGTCGGCGCCTATGGCTCTGACTCCCATTCTGCGTGGGATATGATATTCTTATATGCGCTATCGTTAAAGGAAAAGCACGTGGCAAACACGTAATTGTCTTGTCTCTTATTTGAATAAATGTAGACGAAGGGGAAACACTACTAAAACGCGGAGCTTGCTGCGATTCTTAGGTTGTAAAAAAAAAGGAAAACAGTAATTTCGCTTGGCTTGAACGCGATGCCCTTGTGTAATGCGGCGAAGCATACAGCGTATTGCAGTGGCGCGAGTGAGAATTTGCGCGTGCACGCAGTGTAAGCAACGCGTTGTTATAAAAACTGTAAACCTCACTTGACCACGGTTCTCGTCGTTGTTATTATCTCGCGTGCTCACCTGAGGCCTCCGCAGTGAACCATAGTCTATTGCAGTAAAGCGAAGCGAAGCGGAAATTTTCGCGCGTACTAAGTGTAAGCAAAATGTTATAAATAAAGCCAGTTACACGCAGTAAAAACTGTCAAAACAGCGAAGCTGGTGGTCGTTTTCTCGAGTTTAAACTTGTGTTTAGCGCGAATTTAATGAAATTCTTTTGTCTCGTCATCGTTTTGCTCGATTCAAGCTTCGGTTTCGGATTGTGCACACTGTACAGTTGAGTGAGGTTGTGATCAAACCACAGTCCATCACACACACCTTGCAGCTGGGGCTACACTCACGGTCACTCTCTTGAGCCGTGCATCGGCACCCTCAGTGGGAGGAATCTCTGCGTCGACGTCTCTGCTCGGCCTTCTGATCTCGAAGTTGGGGGTTAGCTTGCCTGTGCTGGCGATTGGCTTGCGCCTCCCGTTCTCGATCCTCGGCGGTAGCGGCTACCCTCCGCTGGCGCTGTGCTTGCGTACTCTCGCTCTCGAAGTCGGCGCAGCCGCTCTCGCGCGAGTTCCGGCGTTTATTATGCACTTCATCACCTGTACATTATCACCATGTGTGCATCTTCATCGTGCGTGTGGGTGCACCATCAGCGTGGACTCTGCCGAGGCCCTTCGCCGTGTCTCTCGGGCTGTAAGGAGCGCTGACTTCCCTCCCCGCTACGGCCACAGGGACGCTCCCGCTACTCACAACGAGGTTATGAGATTCTTCTACATGTCTAGAAGGGTCTTTCCACCCCCTCACCTGAAGTTGAATAGGGCGCAAGCCGTTTTTCTTAGACTCCTACAGACCGGCGCATTATCAGTGTCTGGCCGTTATACACGAAGTTTACCCCGACGTATACCGCGACGACGCCTGCCCGTACTGCGGGCAGACCTCCACTCTAGCACACGTGCTCTGGGAGTGCGGGTCTAGATACCCCAAGTTCAGCAAGGAGGAGGGGGGCTTGCTTCTGCGTAGCCCCGCTCTAGACAGGCGAATCCTGGCTGTCTGGCGTGCGTGCCTGTCAGACCTGCCGGTCCCGACGTGGGGCACGCTGGGTGCGCCGGACCTCCAATAAAGTTAGTTCACTCACTCGCTCAATAATCACGTGCGTGAGTGCCTTGCCTTGTTGCCTACAAGCAATGAAGAAGTATTGTCAGTATTTACTGATATGAAAAAGAGCAGGAGCGAAGATGCAGTTGGCTTAAAACTGCAACCGGTTATTTATGTACATGATGTCATATCCCCAATCCTAACTTACATATTTGATCTGTCACTTAGCTCCGGAGGCTTTCCATCAGCGATGAAAAAAAAGCGAAAGTCATTGTTATTCATAAAAGCGCGCCTAAAAACGTGCTATGCAATTACAGGCCAGTGTTGATGCTTCCGATCTTTTCCAAAGGACCGGATAAGGTACTTTTTATTCACCTAAAGAGGTTTTTCCAAAAGTACAATCTTATATCAACCATGCAGTACGGCTTTAGAGAAAACTTATCTACAGAAATAGCGCTGCTTAAACAGAAGGAGTTAATATTAAATAACATTGAAAGCAAAGTACTTAGTCTTGGTGTATTTGCAGACTTCTCGAAAGCATTCGACCGGATACATCACAGAACTCTGATTAAGAAACTCTCAATATATGGTGTCCGCGATATACCGCTTAATCTACTTTACAGCTACTTGACTGATCGCACTCAATCGTTCACCTAGGAAATGTTCGCTCACAGTGGAAATCAATTAGCCACGGGGCCCCTACAGGTTACATAAATGATTTTGTTCAAAAGATAATGAGGTTGATTATATCATTTTGGTTGATGACACAAGCCTATTTTTTTGCAGGTACGAATGCAGTTTATTTAATAGGTAGGGAAAATGATGTACTCGCCAAACTTCACGCGTGGTCTAGAAGAAATGCTTTGGCAATTAACATGGACAAATCTAAAGCCGTTATATTCATACCGAAAAATATGCACTTTGTGACTGACCCCAGCTTAAACCTTGGTGAAAACACTGTAGCAATAGTGAGTACTGTGAAAACACTAGGTGTTTAGTGAACCGATGTTGTGGTACAATCATGTTGATCTCATAGCCACCAAGCTAGCTCGAGTTGTAGGACTATTAGACAATTTCAACACACATTACCAACTAAAGCAAAGATGTTAATATATCACGCTCTCTACTCATCGCATATTGACTACTGCCTTTAGTGCGGGGAAGCACTGCGACTACTTGTAAAAATAAACTTCTAATATTACAAAAAGCTACGATGAGAGCTATAATGAACGTACCTTTTACATCACACGTTAGTTCCTCTTGCTCAAAATACCATATCCTGGAAGTAGAAAAAATATGATTTACGCATTTTTAAGTCCTGTAAAATTCAGGTAAAACAAAACAATACGTTGCTTAGAGACATCGCAAGCTTACGTGAAAATCCCGCAAATTACCCAACACGATGCCATGAGCACTGGCACGTTCCACACCCGTGCACAAATTATGGTTTTCAATTACTTAGCTACATGTTATCATATTGCTACGGAACAGCCGCCACAGTGTGGCTGCACTGAGGAGAAAGAAGACGACGTGGCCCCGCTTGATATAGCGTCGCCATCTCTGCCACCGTTGGTCTACGTCTAAATATATTGTAAATAAGACTTGTACATCAGCTACACGTAACATTAATTTGGTGGAGGTGGACGTTCCCCGTACCCGTCATGGAGCTTCGCAGCGATCGCAACGGCGACAGTGCAACTTCGGCTCTTGCTGGTGGCACTTCATCTACGCAACCGTCTCCGCCTGCAGCCCCGACCTACGTCGCCGTTGCCCCCCCTCGGGATCCTGGTGTTTTCAACGGAGTCGGCAGTCCTGATGTTGACGACTGGCTCCGCTTATACGAACGTGTCAGCACCAGTCACAGATGGGATCCGACTATTATGCTTGCGAACGTTCTTTTCTACCTCGACGGAGCTCCACTTGCATGGTCCCAGACTCACGAAGAGGAGATCTCGAGCTGGGATCCCTTCAACGAGAAGCTCCGCGACCTTTTTGGCAATCCCTTCGGTCGCCAAGTCAATGCCAAGAAAGCCCTTGCCACACGTGTACAGACGTCGACCGAGTCCTACGTGTCGTACATTCTTGACGTCTTGGCCCTTTGTGCCAAGGCTGACCCGACCATGTCTGAGGACGATAAGGTTAATCACGTTCTCAAAGGCATTGCTGACGAGGCCTTCAATTTACTGGTGTTTACGAACGTCACCAGCGTCGATACGATCCTCACGGAGGGCCGCCGTCTCGAGCATGCTAAAAGCCGCCGGGTATCCCAGCACATCACGCGACTTCCCAACACAGCTGCTACGTCATCCTGTGACGACCTCTTCCACCAGCCGTCGCGATTTGACAACGTTGTTAGCCGACGGAGGGACTGTCGCTATTGTTGACATGTGCTCTGCCCGCCTCACCATTGCTGAGAGACACACCGTCGTTCACTTCACCGTCATCGAGCATTGCTCTCACGAACTCATTCTTGGTCTGGATTTCCTTGCCAATCAATCTGCACTCATTGACTGTTCGGCCGGCTCACTTCGCCTTGACTTGCCTCTTCTTGCCGACCATGTGGACCCGCCTCCAAGCCGTTTGAGCTGCATGGATTTTATTCGCCTACCGCCTCAATCTGTGACACACGTCGACTTGTTGTCCTCACCAGCTGTACCTGACGGTAATTACGTGGTCGCACCAATTCCGGCAATTACACTTACACATGGTGTTACCGTGCCACACACTGTGCTGACAATTACTGGTAACCGCACCTGCCTTCCCCTTGTCAATTTCGCGCTAACCGCGCAAGTTCTGCCTCAGGGGATTTCATTGGCTATAATTATCGCTTTGCAGGATGGTGAGATCGAGCCATTCACAGTGGAAGATCGTCACAGCTCAGCCCATACCGTGACGACATCGCATGGTACTGACGTCGACATTGAAAAGCTGGTTTCCTCTGACCTTACACCTGTTCAAGCTGAAGCTCTTTGCCGCGTTCTTGAAGGCTATCGCGGCATTTTTGACTTTGACAATCGACCCTTAGGTCAAACGTCCGTCGTGACCAATCGCATAAACGCTGGCGATGCGCACCCTATTCACTGACGTCCATATCGTGTTTCTGCGTCCGAACGAGCTGTTATCCAACAGAAAGTCAAAAAGATGCTTGCAAAGGACATTATCGAGCCTTCTTGTAGTCCCTGGGCTTCTCTCGTCGTGCTTGTCAAAAAGAAGGATGGCACGTGGCGTTTTCGTGTAGATTATCGCCACCTGAACAAAATCACAAAAAAGGCCGTGTACCCTCTGCCACGTACTGATGACGCTCTAGACTGCCTGTACGGTGCCACCTATTTTTCTTCTATCGACTTATGGTTCGGCTACTGGTAGATATCCGTCGACGACGTGGACCGAGAGAAGACTGCATTTATTACCCCTGACGGCCTTTATCAGTTCAAGGTGATGCCTTTCGGTCTCTGTAACGCGCCCGCCACCTTCGAACGAATGATGGCCTCTTTGCTTCAGGGGTTCAAGTGGTCCACCTGTTTGTGCTATCTGGACGACGTCATCGTTTATTCGCCTACATTTTACACGCATCTAGACCGTCTTTCAGTGATTCTTGACGTGTTCCGCCGCGCCGGTCTCCAGTTGAACTCGTCAAAATGTCACTTCGCTCACCGCCAAATCACCGTCCTTGGACACCTCGTGGACGCCAGAGGCGTGCGACCTGATCCGGACAAAATTCGCGCCGTTACGAACTTTCCTGTTCCGAAGTCTATGAAGGACGTTCGTAGTTTCGTAGGGCTGTGCTCTTATTTACGACGATTTGTGAAGGATTTTGCGACCATCGCACGTCCCCTTACCGACCTCTTGAAGAAAGGCACCCTATTTTCTTGGGGACCTAACCATGCCGCATTTTTTTCGCAGCTCACTACTCTCCTTACCACGCCTCTAATTCTGGCCCACTTTGACCCGTCTGCCTCAACGGAAGTTCGAACTGATGCCAGTGGTCACGGCATAGGAGCAGTGTTAGCACAACGCCAGCGTGGACATGATCGCGTTATAGCCTATGCCAGCCGACTTCTATCACCCGCCGAGCGCAATTAATCAATCACAGAGCGCGAGTGCCTCGCTCTTGTGTGGGCTGTTGCCAAGTTTCGTCCATACTTGTATGGCCGCCCCTTCTGTGTCATCACTGATCACCACGCGGTCTGCTGGCTATCCTTGCTCCAGGACCCCACGGGACGACTCGCTCGCTGGGCGTTACGCCTGCAAGAATATACCTTCTCCGTGGTATATAAGACGGGACGCTTGCACCAGGATGCCGATTGTTTGTCCCGCTACCCCGTCGACGACCTGGCTGATGCGGACACCATCGCTTGCGTTTTCTCTGTGTCCGAGTTGCTTGAAATCGGCAACGAGCAACGCCGCGATCCTTCATTACGAGCCCTCATCGACCATCTGGAGTCAACGCCTGGCGACGTACGCCTCTCTCCGGATGTTTCTCCTTAAGGAGGGGACACTATACCGCCGCAATATCGATCTACACGGCCTTGACCTTCTGCTCGTGATTCCATCACACCTGCGTTCGACTGTCCTCCAACAATTTCACGACGCTCCCGTGGCTGGACATTTGGGCGTCTCGCGCACATACGACCGCGTACGCCGTCGATTCTTTTGGCCGGGTCTCGCCTGCTCCGTGCGGCGCTACGTTGCCGCTTGTGAGCCCGGTCAGCGCCGGAAGAAGCCCTCCACACCTCCAGCTGGATGTCTCCAGCCGATCGACATCCCACCGGAACCCTTTTTCAGTGTTGGTCTAGACCTTCTTGGACCGTTTCCTCTCTCGGGCTCCGGAAATAGATGGGTTGCCGTCGCTACTGATTATGCTACGCGGTACGCAATCACCACTGCTGGGGGTGATGCTACGGAACAGCCGCCACAGTGTGACTGCACTGAGGAGAAAGAAGACGACGTGGCCCCGCTTGATATAGCGTCGCCATCTTTGCCACTGTTGGTCTACGTGTAAATATATTGTAAATAGACTTGTACATCAGCTACACGTAACAATATATTTTAAATAAGTTTAAAATCATGCCATCAGATATAACCACCTCTATATTTTTCTTTTAAAAGCATAAGATAGACTTTTTTTTCTGATGCAATATAATATTTCTTGAGAGAGGGCCGTTTTAACAAAGCTAAAAGTGTACTAATAATACGTGCCTCGTATTGTTGTATTATTACTTTTGTTACTACTCTGTACTGCTTCTTATTGCTTTTTCTGACGTCACTGTAATTATCTGTTGCCCAATTATTGTACTCGGTGTTCTCTGTCCTACACTGCCCAGTACAAAAGGGATATGGGATCTTTGTCAAACTCAGCTGCTTTTAAGCGGCTTTTACTCCCATATGCCTCAAATATATATGCATGTAAACATGCTTGTTGGAAATAAATTCAAATTCAAATGCTTAAGGAAGTATGAGCCATTACTTGTGTTACGTGACGGATAAATTTTGCATTGGGCCGGCATAGAAACGTTTACGCATTTATTAACACAGTTGACACGAGAATGCGTGTGCATACCTATCGTTACGATGACCACCGATCAGGACAGTAAATGTGTTCGACCTTTGCTTAAAATTCTGTGTCACGTCTGTGTCGTGTGCTAAACCGCTTCGCTGGTTATCCACCTTCACAGAGTGGGATGGCTCATGATTTTTCTTGACGCTCATCGCCTGCCTTTCTTAAAAGTAAATTTATAAGTATTCTTTATTCATATTTTTATTTATTCTATGATGATTGTTCCACACTCAAATCCGCGCAACAATGCGTTTTCCCCCAGCAAGATAGTTTTAATGCGTTGGCATCATGAGTGTCAAAGTGGAAAGAAGTGTATATGTGTGAAGTGTGTGGAGCCGGTCACGTGGCAGAGTATCGAAACGCGCCCTCCGCGTATTCGTACTCCGCGACAGCGTTCTCTACTGTCGCAGCTTCCGCTGTGAAGTACCAGACTTTTTACTCGTTGTACAACGCCATCTCCGGGGGTCAGTTCTTGAGCAGTTGCATGACGCCCCTACCGCAGGCGGCCTCTGCGTTTCGCGTACTTACGACCGCGTACGGCGCCGCCTCAACTGGTCAGGCCTGCACCGCTCTGTGCAGCGCTGCGTTGCAGCCCGTGCGCTCTGTCAGCGCGGCAAGAAACCTGCTGCGCTGCCCGTTGGACGCCTTCACCCCATCGATGTGCCCTCAAAACCACTCTTTCGCGTCGGTCTCGATCTTCTCGGCCCTTTTCCAACGTCGAAATTTGGCAATAAGTGGGTCGTTGTCGCGACCGATTACGCGACCCGGTACGCGATCACACGAGCTTTGCGCACAAGCTGCGCAACTGAGGTGACAGATTTCCTTTTACATGACGTCATCCTCTATCACGGCGCACCCCGGCAGCTCCTCACTGATCGCGGCCGCACCTTCTTGTCCCCAGAGGTTGAAGACCTACTTTGTCCCTGTTCTGCCGAGTACAAGCTTTCCACCGCCTACCACCCGCAGACAATGGACTCACGGGGCGGCTCAATCCTTCAAAATGCTGTCTACGTATATTTCTAACGACCACACGGATTGCGACAACACATTACCCTTC